>NC_081437.1:12488259-12859817 GCF_949786415.1 Peromyscus eremicus | reverse complement strand
ACTGAGGAGAAGTAGTAATGTTTGGTCTCACAGGAACAGAGAGGAAAGTAGAGAGGATTCAGCAGAGCTTTTCTGAGCAGCCAATGGCAAACTGAGACTCAGAGGTCATGAGAGTCTTTTCTGAAGACTAACCTCTTCTACCAAGGGGAGGTGGTAATTGAGGACTGGGGCAGAAGGAGAACCGGTTCCTGAGATTCACTGGTAATTTTGAGTGGTTAGAATGTTTAACACATCCAGAAAAACAATCATGGGAAATAAAGCTTGAGAAACAAGGGACTCTGCCATCCCGATATAAATGAGGAATTTTAATTAAGGGGTTGAAACAGGCAAACAAAACAATCATAGCGATCTAGGCTGCTACTAATTTTATGTGACAATTTAGGTAAGAGAGACTTTAGTTACTAGATGCATATCATGAATTCTAAAGATTGAACATAAAACTTTAACTCTCAGAGGGATTTCCAACTACTTCCAATTTGACCTGTCAGAGGCGCACACCAGCAACTCCTATACAACTTTGAGAGTTGCTTGACCACCTTTTATTAAAGTTTATTGACTATTTCCTACGTAATAGAACTTCCATGTGTTTTCCATATCCAGCTATGAAAACATCCAAAACCAGGAGAGCATACTTGGAGGCAGGCATAAATATTTCTTGTGCTGATGATACGGATGTCTTAAGAAAAGGGGGACATCTTACTGTGAAAATGGACACTTCTCATGGGTGAAGCTAGTTGGCATAGGAGGTGTGCAGTTTTCTTTGCATTTCTGGCTAAGAGTGATCACCCACAGCAGCTTCTTGGACTGATAATTTTCAATAGTCCCATTTTATGTGTAGAATCAAATTTAATTTATATTGCTTAATTTTGAAGGGGTGAATGAAGCAGTGAATCAATAAAGTTTAGATGTTTTTTGACTTTTTAAAATAAGTTAGGGACATACTACTATATATTCTACAGGTCTATGTTTTTACCTACTACAGACATAGCATTGGCCATAACAATGCCATACAATGATTATAACTTTGATATTTACATACGTTTAATACTAGTCTCGGAAAACAAGAGCAGAGAGCTCATGAGTAGTGGATTTATCAGGCAAGACATTTTAGCTTTCTTTAAGAGGCTGAGCTCCAATGGTTTGAAGAAAAAATTAAATTTCCATTCTCCTGAGAAAACATTTGTGATACAGCCTTAGAATGGAGTGGAGGTTTCCAATGCCTGTCCTCAGAACCCCCCCCACACATGTGAGTATGTCTTTGCCTCTGACTGTTTCTCTGTGAAATGATCCACTTGTTCCCAACCCACTCTGCACTCTGTCATTTAAAGGGAGATCGTTTCTTATCACTTCAACAATATATCAGAATTGATTCCTTTGCTTTTCAGAGTTAGCTGGCGAGCCAAGTTTTCCTTGCTGTGTTTAAGGACAAACTTGACTTCACTTTTTTTCTCTGCACAGTTAAGCCACATGAGTAATTTGTCCTCTAGTTGAACTGCTTGCTTCTTTTAAATAAGAATGAGATGGGATAGGAGACAAATAGCAACCACCATGGAAGGTTGAATGCAAATATGTGGGTTAACAAAGCTCCCCATGGCCCAGAAAATGCTCAGTAGAAAGATGTTCTTTTTTGAGTTTATGGAGCACTTTCCCAAGTCCCGGTGACTCTGTACTTTCTGGAATGGTTTGGAAGGTTGCACAGAGAAAAGGAGACACAGCTGCAGTGTATCAAGAACATCTCAGAAAGATACTATGTAAACCTAGTTCAGATAATCTTCTAGTCCGCATACCCTGGCTATAGATGTTGGCAATCAAAATAGGAAAATTCAGTGATAGATTCCCCCCCTCTTTCCCACTTTCTACACACACACACACACACACACACACACACACACACACACACCCCTCTATTGCCTTCTCCCTTGAGAAACAATACAAATGATCTGCTCAAGGCATTTATTCCTGAAAAGTTGAGGACCACTGTACTCAAATACAGTAAGATAAGCACCTATTGAACCAAATATCTCGGGCACCCTGTGTACATCTTGCTGAGGCCAGTAAAGATTATGTGACTTCTACAGATCAAAGGTCCCAACAAATTGCAACACACATTCATCTTTTTATCTACCAATCTGAACACTACAAAAAGCAACATGGGTTTAGGTAGTCAAATATGTGTGCAAAAGTCTATAATTTTTGTTTGGCTATTGAAATCTTCAGGTGATTTCTCTCTGTGAAATTTTTCACTGAAAATTTCTCTTACAGACATAAAGGGACTTCTCTCTCTCTTCTGAAAAATCAGTCTCTGATGAACCCTGAAGGAGACAAGAAAAAAAGTATTTAAAAGTATTTTATTTTTATGTCTGTATCTATGTATGGTTGTGTTGTGTGTCTACCATGTGTGTGCAGGTGCACAGTCAGGCCAGAAGAGGGAGACAGATGTTCTGGAGCTGGAGTGTCTGGCGGTTGTGAGTCACCTGATGCGGACACTTGGAACTAAATTTGAATCTGGAAGAGAGCAAGTTCTAGATCTCTGAGTCATCAATCTAGTCCCAGAAGAAAATAAATAAAACAAATTAACATGGTTTTTATATGTGTTGGACTTTCTTTTTGATTTTTTGAGGCAGGGTACGTTGGACTTTTTATGAGAAATTTACATCAATTTTTCTGAAAATTTTTTTTTCTTTTATCATTGACCAATTAATCCTATTCTCCAAGAAAGCTTCCAAACCTGATCCAGTGAACCAATTTGGAATTTATATGCATTTAAGTCACATATATACATGAAGCCACATAGCATGTGGCTAATGTTGAATAGTCAAAATATTATTGTTGACTTTACTGTTGTCAACTCCCCCTTTTTTTACTGAAAATTCAATGATAGATTTAATCATTTCCACATAACTGTTCAAACGCTTTCAGAATTAGTATATCTCAGCATATAATAGTGTCCAAATTTAAAATTACTTGTTTGTATGGTTATTTTATGTTTCTTTCCCACATAACCTCAAAAAGTTAATTGTTCTGATGCTGGATATTGAACACTAAATTCAGAAGTGGTAATTTGTTATCATTTTCCTTGGGTTTAGAGAAATAAAGAATGTATCTATCTATCTATCTATCTATCTATCTATCATCTATCTATTATCAATCTATCATCTACCTACTTACCTATATTTCCATCATCTCTTTCTATAAGCAGCATCTTGCTATGTAAGCTCAGGCTGGCCTCAAAATATCAATCCTCCTACTCCGGTACCCATAGTCCTAGAATTACCTGTGTGTACCACTACAACCATACTTCATAAGTATGCTTAAATGACTAACAATCCCTGTGGATCGTCTGGTGGGATCCCTTCTCTTCTGGGACTTTTAGTATACTGTTGCAGATATTCTACATAGGAAGAAGTACTGAAGTTTCTTGTCTGGGTTAGGAAGAGAGCATAGTCAAGGGACACTGGGTAAGATTTTCATGTCCATGACTCTTGCCATACAGGCTTTATTTTAACTGGGGAAGAAAATAAGACTGAATTCTTATCGATGAACTTTGCTTGTCTCAGCTTTGATCAAAAAGTGCTTTGACGTTCATCAGTGTTCTGGATTTATAAATAGCTTTATAAAATTATGTTCCATCTCTTCTTGGAGGTCTGTCTGGTAGCTGTGCAACTGCTCAGCCTCTGTTCTCACCCCATGGGCTGGTGATTAAAGTACCAAAGCAATTTCTTCTTGGTGCTACCATCTGTTGGTACAGCTATAAGAACTGAGAGAGGTCCTTGATCAGGTCTCCATAGTGACTTGCTCTAAAGATGGGAGAAACGAGACAGTGAAATGCTATAAGCACTTTTTCATTCCCTGTACGATTCTGATCTTCTATGGTGGCAGCGGAGAGGCCACAAACACGTAAGTCTTCAGAACTGAAACAGAAATTCTCATGAAACACTAGCAGAGGAAGTTGAAGGTTTCTTTCCTCCCCAAATGTTAACTACATTGCTTCCAAGGGTCAGGATGCCTATTATGGTCTCAACATCTGTATCTATGTAAAAATTCTTGAAATCATACATCATTAGGAGGTGGTACAAGAGGTGAGGGGTCTTTGAGAGGTTATTCAGTTGAAAGTTTTCATTCTTCCATAATGACACTCTAGTTCTCATTAAAAATGTCCAAGCCAGACCTTTTTCTCTTCTACCATATGAAGACACAGCGAGATGCCACCAGCTATGAGACAGAAAGCAGTCCTTCCATGTGTGCAATCTTCCAGCACCTTGATCTTGGACTTCTGGTATTCAGAACTATGAGAGAAAATTGTGTTTCTGTTGACGATTCATCCAACTTATGTCATTCCAGATACAGTAATGTGAATGGACCATGCGGTTGAATTTGCCCAAAAAACTTTATGGGAATGGAAATGGCCCCAGATTATACTTTTTAAAAAAGTGGTGCTAGGTATGTTGACTACTTTGGAAACTTCATCTTTTCCCACTTTGTCAAGAATAAATGATGTCACCAATATGCTACAAGAAGAAGACCATGATACTAGGCACACAAGCGCCAGGTCCCTGAAACATCAGACCAGCAGCCACTGAATCATAGACCTAGACTGAAACTTGGAAGAGATTTGCTAGTATCCACACAAAAATGTAGCCTGAACACAAATGCCTAAAAATACAAACAACCACAGCCACAGTAATTTAGTTACAGTGCTGTTCTTTAATATTGGATGGAAGAAGGAAGTGTCTCCTTTGATCATGGATAGCTGTGTAGTATGACTGGACATCATTCAGTGGATCCAAAGAGGAAAAAAAGCAGTGTGTGTGTGTGTGTGTGTGTGTGTGTGTGTGTGTGTGTGTGGAGAGAGAGAGAGAGAGAGAGAGAGAGAGAGAGAGAGAGAGAGAGAGAGAGAGAGAGAGAGGAGGGGGGACAGGGCCAGACAGGCAGGCAGAGACACAGACACTGAGAGACAGAGAGAGAGAGAGACGGGGCGGGGGGGGGGAGAGGAATGGAGGAGAGATTTTAATACATATACTTTGGGATTTAAAATAATATGAGTTCTGGTCTGGGGAGATGGCTTAGTTAGTCAAGGGCCTGTCCATATAACCATGAGGACATGAGATCATATCCCCAGAACCCATGTAAGAGCTGACATCATCATATCTATCTGTAACCTTTGTGTTGTGATGGTGGAGACAGGCAGATTCTTGAGCTCCATGGCTATCTAGTCTAACCAGTTGGTGAGAGTCACCTTCAGATAGAAGCTCTGATTCAAATGATAACATAAAGAATGATAGTGGTGGACACCGATTTCCACATCACACACAAATAAATTAAGCCTATGTACATAAACACACAGATAAAAGTTTGAAAAAAGATTATGTGTTACTATGTATGGGGAGAAAAGAAAGAGGATGATTAATTGGTTCTGATCTATTGTTATATCATATCCCTTTAAATTTCAGCTTTGAATATCATCCCAACACACAAGTTCATGGCATCATGCAGCACAGTGTTAATGAAAATGAAGTAAACTGAACTCAGCCATACCTGGGTTTAAATCCCCACCACATGTCAGCTGTGTGGATTCTTTTTTTTTTCTTTTACGAAGGCCACTTCTCTGTGGCAGGACTGTTGAAGTCAACTGAATTCGTAGAACGTGGAACATGTGGTAGGGAGACTGGGGAAGAGTAACTGCCAGTAACTGCTGCTACCCTTTCTGTCTCCACAGGAACCACAGCTTGCTTTGGGCTAATGAAACCCACACTGCTGAACGTTACCAGGGCCTCTACCCTTAGACTCCTCAGCAGAGAGATGAAGTGGAATGATTTGTTTAATTCGTGAAAAGCTACTGATGGGAGACAAATGGTGGACAAGGCTGAACCTTTTCAGACAAGTTGTTTTCAGTTGTTGTGAGATGACAAGTTTGCATTTCTCCACTCTTTCTCTTTCTCTTTGCAAATTCAGCATAGACCCATGCTGCACTAGCTCTGCAAAGGAAGCCCCGTGTCTCATGTTCCCTTAGCCTTTGACTGCTAATTCCAGAAACAGAGTTATGGAGTTTAAAATTAGAACTTCAGAGTAGGAAGTAACTTTAGACTGGAGCAGTTCAACTTTTAAGGCATGTGACAATCGCCCAAGAAGCTTGAAATGAATGGAGACTGTTGGAGTCTTTATGAAGGAGAAAGCCTTGAGTTCTCCCCTCTAGAAACTTATTAATTCTGTGAAAGCATCTGATGTGAAGTATTACCCCTTTTAACAGAGTTTAAGTTTTCTTTCTTTCTTTTCTTTCTTTCTTTCTTTCTTTCTTTCTATCTATCTATCTATCTCTATCAATCTATCTATCTATCTACTTAGTGTGTAGAGGTGGGAGGTGGTTATTCACATGCCACAGAGCATATGTGGAGCTCAGAGGATAACTTGAGAGAGTGGGTGCTCTTTCCAGCCTGTGTCTCCTGAGTATCTACCTCAGGTCATCATGTGTGTTGGCTAATGCTTCTACCCACTGAGCCCACTCAAAACATACTTTTAGCATATGTTGTGTATGTTATTATAGATGTCTCAAGGTCTTGCATGTTGAAACAAGTGCCCCAGCTTCTTTAAAGGGTGTCTAATAACTGACTTTCTGCCAGTGCCAGACCTGTGCTGCTGTTACTACAGTGAAGACCTGACCACAGGGAAAGGGTGGCAGTTTTAGATTTTATAAGTAATAAAGCTTATACAGTTTGAGGCCCACATCGAGAAATTATGTTTAACAATCTTGCATTTTCAGGGTTTCACCAGTATATAAGCTGAGCATGTATATGGGTTGTTAGAGGTACTCCCAAGGGCCTGGTAGCATCAAAGGTGATGTCAGTAGTCCACCAAAGCTTTATTAGTTTCACAGGGCTCTTACTTCTGGACACCGTGGCAGCCTGTCCTAATTGGTATCTATCTCTGTTATGTGAGATAAAGAAATGGACATATTAAAAAACTTTCCAGATTCATACATCTAGCAAGGGGCAAACATTTGGTCTGGATCCAGGCAGCCTGTCTCTGTTCCCTTGTTCCTTTTACCGCGACAATGCCAGGCCCTTTATAGACACTTCCTGTTTTCTGAAACCAAAGAAAGGCACTGCTTCTCCTTACTGCCCTGGCAGGAACACCAATTAACACTCCCAATGAACTAAATTACAAGACACAGTGACTAACTGAGTATTTTGCATTGTTAGTTGCTGTCAATTCACTTTGTATGTTTAAAAAGTTTCAAATTCAATTTAAGATGCACAATTGTGATATATCTATCTATCGATATATCTATCGATAGATAGATATAATGTATATGTTTATATATGACAAATAATTGATGGAGTCTCTGGGTGATTAAAAGGAATGAATAGCTTTGATTCTCAGAAGCATATAATCTGATAAACCAAGGATAAGGCCTAGAAGGGAGTGTGGGGGGATGAAGTAGCCACAAACTCTAAGCATATTGGGAAATATGTGGAAATTAGCATTTAGAGGAGAGATGAACCCGAACCTCCACGAGATGATAGCTATATCCAACAAAGCAAAAACAGAACAATCAAAAAAGAAACGAAGCCGACCTCATAGCTGCTGGACGTGGCGTGGCTTAGCTCTTCCTTTACTGCTTAGCATTGTAGTGAAGTTTGATCACATGACCGTCTTAGGGAGCAACAAAGAAATGTCACATGACAGCTTTCATCAAGCCATCAAACCTTCCTAAAAGATATCTCATTGTTCATTTTGTTATGTTTTATGCCCCACCTCCCTGAGCCCCCTTTTTCCCCCTCAGTATGCTGCATGAGATGCAGAAGGATGGCGGGAACTTGAACAGCCAAAATTGTTCATGAGAGCATTTGAAGGATGACAAAATATGAAGACCAAAGGAATGTTGGTGATCAAAAGCCACTGTTCCTATATTCAATTGCTTTTCTCCAGGTTAAAATCACACACACACACACACACACACACACACACACACACACAGCAGCAGCAGCAGCAGCAGCAGCAGCAGCAGCAGCAGCAGCAGCGGCAGGGGTGTCACTGTCCTGTTGCAGTTTCTGTCATTTGTGGTTGAACTAAATCCTAATAGTTCTTTATTGACCCCAACCATCCTTCCATTAAAATGAGTTTACTGCATAGTGCAGATGATGGATGAAATTTTACTATATTTAAAATATATGTTCATATGATACATCCAAACAAGCATATCCCTCTCAAACTGTTACTTTGGGAGAAAATACTAGTCTAATCATATCACACCATAATAAGAGTGGTGTGATAACTTCTCCGGTGGGCTATGTGTAGGTAGTAGTGGGAGAAGCACCAGTATTTTGTTTGAGGTTGGGGGTGATGCTACTGTTATTTGGAAGGCCTTGCATTACACAATGTCTGAGGAGCAGAAATGTAAGCTGGACACCCGGGAGCCCATGGTGAAACAGTGAGTTTCAAGGATGAGTTGACTCCCAGACCTTTCCCCATCTCTACCCTCCCTCCAATCCTGCTGTCATATTCTTTCTAAAGATGCAACAAGCCTCTCAGAATCCTTGTAGTACATTGTGTTACCTTCTCATACAAATCTTCCTCATAAACAGGACCTCGTGACACCCTTGTCCCATCACCTGAAACTAACAAGAGTGGCTTTGAAGAATCACTTTGAGAGGTTTAAAGGCACTTAGACTTTAAGAGAACCACCGCAGTCATCATCCCAAGGATGTGTTATCATCAAGGATGAGATAAGTCACTAAGGTGAGAAAGATGGTGTAAGTTTGTGTTGGGTTCCATCCAACCCAGCTTCATGGTGTATGATGGACCCCAAGCAGAGGGATGCTGGGCATGGGCAGGCAAGTCACAGAGAACAGCCTTGCTCCTATCTTGTGAGCTATAAATAAATTCTGAAGAGTTCAGGAAGTTTTCATCAGAGAAAGGGCCAGATGCCTGCCCATCTCTGACAATTCATATTACTAGAGAATGGAAACTTTCTTTCCACTCCTGTTTCTCTTCTTCCACCACCTTCAGTCTGTCGGGGTTTGCTAAAAGAGAAGAGGCTGAATGGCAGGAGACTCACAAGGGAAAAAATTCTCTCCCACGTTCCTCTCCTTCCTCCCTGCTTACTCCCGTCCTCATCATTCCCGGGAAATCATTAGCCTGCAGCCAACCTCAGCTATAACAAGGGCAAGTGTTTACTTTTGCATAAAATCAATATGACTATTATCTGGGGTCGTGCTTTCTTCATGGGGACTACGTCTTACGGTAATAACCAACACCTTTTTACCCTACTGCCAAGTAGGAGAGAAAGAAATGTTTCATTGGTGAGTATTCTCTAGGAGTCCTGCTTCTTCATATGCTCGGGTTACTATCCAGTACTAGGGGTGCTGAGCACACAAGAGGGCAGGAAGTTTTCTCTTTTTCACCTTGGCTGCCTTCCCCTTCCCTGAGATCAACCCTCTTCTCAGGGATAATTGTCATTTTTGCTCTGATTTCTCTCATCAGACGAAAAACACACAATAAAAATTGAATGCTCTTAACTGCCTTATTAATGGCTAAAACCATTGCTCTCTCTGGGATAATTACCACTTCAAAGAGCTTCTTGGGAAGACAACTTTAATTTAAAAAAAAAGTAATTTGATGGGATTTGTAGCAAAAAAAAGAGAAGATATCTTGTATATGATACATTTCTAGCAACGTTTAAAACGTATGATGCAAACAGTTTCGTAAGTGATCAGGGCGTGTTGGGCACTCAGCATCTGCAAATGCATTGATTAATAAAGACATAGCCCTGTGCAAACGGCACAGCTGGTAAATGGGAGGCAGAGACAAACATTTGAGACAGGGAGGGCGTGGGTGGAGAGTAAAACACACCACATTCACAGGATGAGGGGACAGGGAAGAGGCAGGAGGAGATGTTTGGCCCCAGGAATGCAATTGACCCATTCATGTCTCTAGCCACATGTTACAATTAGCACTGCGTGGGAGGAGCAGAAATAAATTAGTTCAATGAATGACTCACTCAAATGTGAGCTGTCATTTCTGACTATATGGAGGATTAGAATAAGAATCAATTGCTCAACCTTGGCCAGTTAAAGGCCCTGCTAAGCTATAAACATTGTGAAAAATGATTTGTAATTTAAATGTCTAAGAATCATGTCTTTTGCTTATGTTCTGTACATTAATGGTTCATACGCAAACTTTTTAACTCCCCTAACATTTACACTTTTGGTTGTTTCATAGACATTATAAGTTTTGGAGATGGAAAAGGTCTTTAGGATGCTTTCACTGGGACTGCAGGGATGGCTCAGTGGTTAAGAGCTCCAATTGCTCTTTCAGATGATTCCATTTTGATTTTCTGGCACTACATGGTGACTCGCAACTATCTATAGCTCCAGTTTCAGGGGATATAAAGCCTTCTTTTGGTTTCCATGGACACCAGGTGTGCACAGACTTACATGCAGGCAAAACACACATGCAGATAATGCTACTAATAATAACAATATTAATTTTAAAAAATTAAAAAAAATTGTTTTACTAACATTCAGCTTGAATTTTCCAAGTATAATTCTTTGCCTTCAGGATAGATATTTACCACACATGCCTTTTTGATCATTTCTTTAATTGGAAAATAGATTATATATGATAAATAAATCATATCTACCATCTGCCTATTGCTAACATTACACATCTATGTGTGTATGTATATTGAATGTATCTTCAGCGAGCATATGATTCATTGTTATTTATACTCATGCACTTTTAGTTTATCAGTACAGAACTGCTATATTCATTCTCTCAGAAACCTAACATTACTGCTTATTTCTTCTCCACTCTTAAAGAGCTCCTTGCAAATGGCACTTCCTGTAGGAAACATCCTCTAGTTATCCAGATCATTTTGAGCACTCACTATAATTGCAATGAGTTCAAGTTTCCATTGGTCTTTAACATCTAGCTTTGTAATTACAGCCTCAAGGACATAAAAGTTTCACAGCGGTGTTCCAAGAATCTATAGTAAAACTTGGCACAAGATGGGTAGACCTACCTAGCATATTGTCCTCCTATGTGAGGGAGCCAATAAATGAATTCATTGAACAAATAACAATTGAACATCTACTTCCCATTAATTGTGTAATCATCAAATACCCACATTCCTTCTTTCCAGGCCAAATTACTGTTAAATTTCATCATAGACTGTTAACGTCATGTTCCAGGTTCCTCTCAAGATCGCTCCTGTTTCCATTCATCAGGCTATCTGTTACCACAGTCTGAAGCTAAAGTTCCTTTCTGAACCTTCCATTCTTTTGGATGAATTGCCAATTCCCAGCTGATCAGATAACTCTAAATGACTTGAGGGGCATATGACCTTGGAGATATCATAGTCTAAAATATTTTTTGGACAAAAACATTTTCCTTTAGTAACACATCTGAAAACTAGTTGTCTGAAACTATTTAAAGACTTCTAATCATGCTACAGATATTTGTGTCTTGGTAGGGAAGGCTAACCTTCTGCTGTCTGCAAAATTAGTAGGAAATTCTTGTTCTCCTGAGCTATTCCATACTCTCAAGTCCCCTGTGGGAGATGGGATTGTCTTTTGAAGGAAAACCACAACTTTCAAGTAATGGGCCTCTTTGCATTTGGAAAGAGTCTCTTGCATGTTCTCAGTGAGTTTAGGCATTCACTGTTCCTTCACCCATCACTCACCTGTGTACTTCTAAGATATTTTGCTTAACTGGTCTTTTTTTTTTATTAACTCCTACAATGTAATGCAAGTCATCATAGTATTCCCCAGGTGGCCAATTTAGTTCTTTGAATTTGGAAAATTTGCCTCCTATGAACTTTGTAAGGACCCCTGGATTTAATATTAACTCACTGGAAGTTTGTCCTAAAACCACAGGGGATGATAGAAATCAAGATTGTTCTTTATTTGATTGTACCCAATGGCACAGGAAAAAAGAATATCCTGATAATATTCAGAGGCACACTTACATTTCATCATTTCATTTCCCTTCATAGAATCAATGACAATGAGCCCATTAACCATTGCTTTGTATTGATCTAAGCACGCTCTCCACATTTTCCTGTTCCACCTCCATGATGAAAGGTTGATGGCAATAATTAGTCACACTAAAGGCTTATAAGTAAGTGATCAATAAGTTAAAATAATTCCTCCTAGAAATGCATTCACTGTGAAAAAGTGTTGTACTCTGGGATTCTATCTGAGTTATCAACCCCTTCTGCCTGGCCCTAGATCTGGATGCTTACTTAGTCAGACTACATCTTCTAAAACATGGCTCTGTCATGAAACATGTCCTTTTTCTGACAAATTATTCTCATACTCCATAATGTCATTGCACATATGCTGCTATATGTTTGATTTTTGAAATTGTTCCATTTTCAATAAATGCTCAGGGTAGCATCAATGAATAGAAGTTAATAAAAATAATTAGACCTTGGAAAATATATCCCAAAGACTCATGAATGAGATCCTGTGTTAGTATCTTTCTTATCTATTTTATATAACACATCTAATTCAATGGAAGTTGTGTGAATCCTTTTTTTGAGAAGTGGTACATATAGACCAAGTATTATTAAGTATCATTAAGTATCTTCTCTATTTTTATGATGCAATACAATTAACATGTAGTTTGCATAGGAAACATGATGGGATATGAAGTTTTGTGTGACCTACAACAAAAAACCGAACATTTTTAGGTTTTTCTGAGGATCATCCTACTAAACATTTCTTTGTTGTTGCTTGAAACTTACTCCTTCATATTTGACAACTAAAATATTTTAGCTCATCAATGCACATGTTTGTCCTAGGTGTCCTTGAAATTGCATTATCTATAGAGGATAGCAGAATAAAACATGTCCCCCTCCCCACTTCTCCAATGAAGTCCAGTCTAGTTTAATTTGATTCATGATAATTTGTCTCCATGTTCTGAGTTAACTTTAAAAAAAAAGATTCTTTAAGACTTAAAGTTTAACTCTTCCCACAGCTTTGGAGAAGGAAAGTGGGTATGTAGACATAGCTGAGGTAAACGTGTTAGTTGGGACTTGAAAGAAGGAACCAGAACCTGTCTGGAGGTGCTTCCTTAAACGTCCAACTCTCACTACCTAAATGTCTATTTGGACTCTGGGGAGAGGTGACACACTACGGAAGGCCATGCCATGCTTCTTGACCCAGGCCAGTTTTCCCAGTGTTCCCCAGGGCTGGGCTCGTGCCTAAGCACCTTTTCAAGGTCCAGTAAATAAACTGATAATGGAGAGATAACACCATCTTAATCTGCTATAGGACTTTATGGAAAAAACAATTTAGCCAATCTCAGGGGAAAAAGAATTTAAAAAAATAATGACAAGTGAGGTTAAAGAGTTTAAAGCCAGCTGACTGCCTATCTACTGCTAGGTTTAGCATTAACTTTTAGAAAGGAATGAGCATTCACATAAAAGTGCTTCTTTTAGAAACAAGAGTAGTTAAAGAGTGGAAAACCAGAAAACTAAATGTCTTTGTTATCCGTGTGTGACTTCTGATATGACGAAGTGCCCGTCCACCCTTCTTGTCCACATGGGGGACACCTTTAGTAGACAAAATGAAGGTGTGCTGAAGGAAAGAGAAGACATTTTTGTTCATACACCTTTCCTCCCTCCTCCCCCACACATACTGAGGGAGCTCGTGAGGGTGGGTAAAATCTCAAGGAAGTGCCCTGGCATGGAATTTTGGACATTTGAGTCCTTTAACACAAGGACATCTGTGTCCCTTTTTGGCCTCTGGTTTCATAGCTGTGCAGGCAGATGTTCTTGAGACAAGATTGCAAGGCTGGTTCACAAGATCACTCTTGTTGTTGTTTTTCCAGCACGTAGAATGAGCCTGTTCCCTTTTAACTGTCAAAAGGGAAGTCACATATGACAAGGCACTTTTGATCAAAACCAGCTGTGTGTGTGTGTGTGTGCTCTGTTTTAAAGTAATATAACCAGAGAGGTGGGAGAGTAGAAGAAGAAGAAGGAGAAGAGGAGGAGGAGGTGGATGAGGAGGAGGAGGAGGAGAAGGAGGAGGAGAAGGAGGAGGAAGATAACACTTGCTCTGTGCTATTAATTTAATTGATAAAAACATACTTAATATGATAAAAACATAATTTTCTACTTCCTACCCCAAAGTGTCCCTCTTTGAAAGCTCATCCAAGATCTTTCCTCGTGCCACCCTACTATTATGCATAATTTGCTTTATTTTCTTGTCAGATTTCTCCACACCATGCCTGAGTTGTAGAAATTCTAAGTCACTGGGTATCCACTCATGCTGATCTTTCAGTAAGAGTTGAGAGGGACATACGAAGCTTTGTGACCGATCTGTCTCCCTCCCTGCACTGCTATTGGAGATGATGGGCCTGCAGGAAAGGATAGTAGTATGTTGAGTTTGGAAGCTGACCTCACAAAGCAGTTATTGTGGTTACACTAATATGCTATGATAATGACTGGTATTTGTGGGGTGACAGAGACAGCATTAGGGATGGAGTGAGCATTATCTCAGGCAAGTGCTGCATGGGCCTTTGGAAAGTAATGGAGTCCGTTATTCATAGGCAGGAAATTGTGCAGGTTGACACGTTGGTAATTTACAAGAGAAGTATGATTCAAATGTTTTCTTTCTGTTCACTTTTACTGTCAGGAAGAACAGGAAATAATCAACCAGCCAATGTTCTGTACCCAAAGAAGAAGACACAAGTCTTGTAAATCAAGCAATAAACACATTTGTTTTAAGGTGAGCGTGGCATGCAGAGTAGGTTAGAATGGGAAACTGAGTCCAGTTTTCTTCCTAGGATTGAGCGTCTGTGCCCTTCCACCAACATAAAGCTTTCTTCTTCCTTCTCTAACATTGGTCATGACTCTGAAGATATCAGAGCAGCTTTAATTTCTTACACCTGATTACAAATGCTGTGGCATGCTGCGTGGATAGGATGCTGGACAGCATCTGGTTTTCTTTGGGGCTGAGAACACTTTGGTCGGAGGCCAGCGGGTAGGGGGAAGACGATGTCCAAAGATCAGATACCCTCCCCCCTCTCACTCCTGTCAGACTCAGAACATAGGCTCAAGGTTTGAGCTGCATCAAAAAGAAAGGTTATTTAACTTCACTTTATGTGCATTAGTGTGAAGGTATGGCTCCCCTGGAGCTGGAGTTACAGACAGTTGTGAGCTGCCATGTGGGTTCTGGGAATTGAACCTGGATCCTCTGGAAGAGCAGCCACTTAACCATCTTAACCGCTGAGCCATCTCTCCAGCCCCCCCATTAAATAGTTCTTGACAACTTTCCGTGGGGTTTCTTGGAGTATGCAAAAGGAACAGAGGCTCTTTGGAAGAATTCTCCCATAGCAACAAACCCTGAATTTGAGCCATTAAAACAGTCTCCTGATTCCCCAAGGAGCCCTCATGATATCGGGAGGCAGGTTATCATCTTCACATGATGACACACTCCAAACATTTTCACATGGTGTCATGAAGTTTATGCTAAACACCCAAAAAAATGTATAGTTTGTTCCCTCAGCTATCTAGAAATTCTCATGAGAATTTTGATGACGTCTATGTGAAAGATTTTCTCCCCCCAAGAGACTGGTGAAATTACATGGGTATGTTATTTAAAGTCAAGAAAAATATGCATTGTCAAAGCAATGCCAGTCACTTGAAACACACACTCACATGTTTATGAGGGCAGATGTAATGTGCTTGCCTTGAAGACATAGGACTCAGTGGAATATAGAGAGCTGGGCATTTTCATTGTTTTGACCTTGCATTGTAGATGGGAATTTTAAGTTGAAGCTCTATTCTTTCAGATGGTAATGAGCACAGAATAATTTTGTTATGCAGTTTTCAGATCATTTAGTCCTAATTTCATATGCTCTAATTGTTTGTTTGCCTAAATCTGGAATGCATGCACCATGTCTCTCTATAAATATAAATACATTAATGTATTCAAAGATTGATTGCAACTCACTGGATAACTCAGCATTCTAATAAGTTTTGAGTAAGCCAAGATGGATGTCCTTTAGATGCTTAATGAGTCATATACATTTAAAATGCTGTGCCTATCCTGAAGACACAAGTTTGAATATAACAGGGTGAGAGTTTGAGATAGGCATGAGAAGGAACAGTGGAGTCTTAACTCTGTGAAGGTAATCAGAGATGCCTATGAATAAAACTGGAAGTGGCAACTTCTGATGTCAGATTGGCTGAGATTTTTCAACTCAAGCAATTAATCACATTTATGAAAACAGACAAAAATTATAAAGCACAATGAAGCTCTAGATAGTTTCTACTTGGGGCATATGGTCAAAGCTGACAGTTACATCATAGAGAAATGCACACACACACACACAAACACATACACACACACATACACACACACACACAGACACACACACACACATCATACCAGATTCTCATAAAGGTATCTACCACTCTGGAATAATAGATAATTGATAAACAATACTTTCTGAAGCCTTACCTGGGAAATTCTGCCATACAATGTACTTCTTACTGAATTTGGACACCATGTAAAATAGCACCCAAAAGTTCTCTTAATATAAAAAGCATAATATTTCTCAATTATTTATGTTCCCTTTTTAGAAATTTTATTTTATTTGTGTGTGTGTGTGTGTGTGTGTGTGTGTGTGTGTGTGTGTGTATACATTTCTCTATAATGTAACTGGACAAGCCTAGTTTTCCAAGTGACAATATAAATTTCAAGTCAAAAGTTATGTGAGATAGAGCAGGAGAGTAGGAGACTTTTGTAAAAGTCTCTCATTGTACATGTCGATTTTGAGCCCACTAAAGATCCATCTGTGATTTCTTCTTACACCCACATCCACCCTTTGTTCCTGATACTGCTTATCATTTTTTTTGCATAATTGTCCTACTCACTATCATCTGATTAGAAAATAAGGAGGCATAATTGGAGAAGAGTAAAGAAAAAAATTCTGAGAGTCCATCCTGAGCTCGAATCCTTTTTTTCAGTGTCTTGCATATCCAATATAAGGTACTCTGTTCTGAGAGTTAACTTTTCTTCCTGTCATAGAGAGAATCTCAAATCACTCCATTTGTTGACTTTTTACATTGTAAGCATATGTGCTAGCACTTGAATGCACGTCTCTCTGGTACCAAGACCTATATTCTTTCCACAGTGTCTTGTGGCTCAGATAACAATAATACAAAACAACTGTACTTATAATTGTGGACAATAGGAGCCCATGTATTTAAGCAATCATAAAAATGGGCATGAACTGAGACATAGCTCTAGATTGTATATTTTTATCCCTTTTTTAAACATTTCAGAATTTACCATATAAATATGTCCTTTCCCCTTTCCCTTTCTTCCCTCCAAGCTCTTTCATATATTCATCATTGCTCTTTTCCAATTTATAGCCTCCCTTTCATTAATTGTTGTTGCACACGTATATGCATATACATACATATTCATAAATGTATAAATACAACCAGCTCAGTCTGTATAGTGTTACTCATATGTGTATGTTCAGGGCTAACCATTTGGTGCTGGACAACTAATTGATGTGTGCTGTGGGATGTTCTGTATGTCACATGTGTTGCTAATTAGTCAATAAATAAATCACTGATTGGCCGTTGGCTAGGCAGGAAGTGTAGGCGGGACAAGGAGGAGAATAAAGCTGGGAAGTGGAAGGCTGAGTCAGAGAGACACTGCCAGCTGCCACGATGAGAAACAGCATGTAAAGATGCCGGTAAGCCACGAGCCATGTGGCAAGGTATAGATTAATGGAAATGGATTAATTTAAGCTGTAAGAACAGTTAGCAAGAAGCCTGCCACGGCTATACAGTTTGTAACCAATATAAGTCTCTGTGTTTACTTGATCGGGTCTGAGAGGCTGTGGGACTGGCAGGTGAGAGAGATTTGTCCTGACTGTGGGCCAGGCAGGAAAACTCTAAATACAGGTGTGTTTTTCCCCGGGGAAGACTGCTTCTCCCACTCTGGCATTCCTCAGTTTCCTGTAGTTCTTTGTGTGGGACTGAGGCCTTCTGTGCTTCCCCTCCCCCATCCACTTCAACATGCCTACTTCTGTGGCCTTTCTTCAGCTCATGCATAGGCAGTCATTTTGGTGAGACTCTATCTCTACCATTGACTGTAAAGTTCAAAGTCAACAAATTGAGCATCAAAATTTTAATCTTTAGCAATATGACATTAGTTGTCTTCACCTGTAAATTAATAATAAAAATATTTCCACTGGTTAGAGTGTTGGTGGACAAACAAGATAGTGAGTACATGAGGAACGATAATGACTTGTCTCACCGTTCTGCAGAAATCAAAGTAAGAGCATTAATAAACAGAAATATTTACTCCAAATCCTTGCACTACCGAGAGCTGACCAAAATCATGTCTGAAGAAATGATACTGTTTGCTGAGTACCAGAGAAGTGAGTAAAGAGCTAACCCATCTCTCATCTCTCTTGACTTTACACATGTAACCTCGATTGGATCTCACACTTGTTTTCATTCTTTCCAATGACAAGGCCTCTTTCCAGTGACTGCACTATAAAGATTCTAAGCCTCTCAATTTAGATTTTAAAAAGTTTAGATAGCTAAAAGAGAATGCAAGCTAACTCATGTACCATGTCTTCACTAGAAGACACCCCGGTGGTATGAATCCAGCTGCTTCAACCCAAGGAGGCAGCAGACATAGATTGGTGACTTGCTCACGCTTTTACTTCTTGACAGAACAGGAACTTGTGACCAGGACATGGGATCTTCAGGGTAGTAATTATCTTTTTATTCTCTAGGCATTAAATTGCTTCCAAATAAGAATTAAGCCTCATTATTGATAGGATCACCTTTCATCATAAAGGATCAGTTGTTACCAGAAATCAGTCTTACTCATCAGAGTTCCCTCCCCAATGCAGAGAACATCTTCACTGTAATGAAAGAGGAGGCTGCCTGAAGCCCAAGTCACGCTGAAGTGGATAATACAGATATATTTGGGGTGTCAGTGCTACTCAAAATGGGCAGGCCAGTTCACTGAGTTGATTCATTTTTGCCCATTGGAAACACAAATGTTTCTGAGTAGAAATGGATGCACTAGTCAAGTGTAGTTTGGTGTTGCCTTTTGAAAGTCCGTTTATACAAATAGGACCCCGATGCATTTCAGAATCGGAAGAGAAATGAGACTACCATATGGGCAGTTCTCCAAAAGGCTGTCAAGGTCTGGATGATGTTGATAAAAATGGCAACTGACGTTTTGTACTACCTCCATGTACTAATTTTTCCTTGACTATCAAGGAAACCAATGCTTGATCTTTAAAGTCATCCTTAGACTTTTCATGACTATTAGAAAGTAAAATTGGGAGAAGGATTTAAAAAAGAAACATTTCAAGCACTCGTTCTGCGAATCTGATCATTTTTGATGCTGTTGAAATTGCTTTTAAGAATGATAAGTGTAGATGGCCTTGTAAAAAATAAACTATATTTTGGAATATTTTTAATCTACCAACGCCTATATATCCTTTAAAGCATCTCTCAGACCTCAGAGAATGGTCTATCTATCTGTCTGTCTGTCTGTCTCTCTCTATCCATCCATCCATCCATCCATCATCTATCTCATCTCATCTCATCTCCTGTGTGAGTGTGTGTGTATGTGTGTGTGTGTGTATGTGTGTGTGTGTGTGTGTGTGTTGTATATGCATGCAGTGGATGATGGTCACACAAAAACTCAAAACTAGTCAAAGTATGGACAATAAATGACAGCATTCAATGACAAATGGGACATCTATATAACAACCCCTCCTTAAAGCTCAGAGGCTATTTTGGAGGAGGAGGTAGAAAGACTTTTTAAGAGCCAGGAGTCAGAACTAGAGCAAAATAATGTTTTCTGGACATTACCCAACTTCTACACTCATGAACTCACAAAAGCTGTGGTTGCCTACACAATATAAAGCCATCCAACATTCCAGTGGGAAAGAATTCATGAGCCCCAACTCTAAGTGAAGATCTATGGACAGTTAACTTCTTTTGGATCAGGGAGAGCCTATTTTCTTTTTTTAAATTTTATTTTGTAATTTAATTTAATTTTACATATCAGCCACAGATTCCCCCTCCCACCACCCTCCACCTTCCCCCCAGCCTACCCAAATGAATGGAAACACATGAACTATGAATCAATGGCTAAGGAGCCCCCAGCTGGATCAGGCCCTCTGGATAAGTGAGACAGTTGATTAGCTTGATCTGTTTGGGAGGCAGTGGGACCAGGACCTGTCCTCAGTGCATGTGCTGGCTGTTTGGAGCCTATTTTCTTTAAGAGTGTGGCTCCTGGTAGGTTGATCATGCTCCAGGGAATGTGTATGGATGTTTATGGACAGCACAGATTGGTATTGATGGCTTGTTCAATTAAACAAAAGAAAGAAGATGCACTAGGTGGTGGTGGCACATACCTTTAATCCCAGCACTCGGGAAGCAGAGCCACGCGGATCTCTGTGAGTTCAAGGCCAGCCTGGTCTACAGAGCGAGATCCAGGACAGGCACCAAAACTACACAGAGAAACTGTGTCTTGAAAAACCAAAAAAGAAAGACAGACAGACAGACAGAAAGAAAGAAAGAAAGAAAGAAAGAAAGAAAGAAAGAAAGAAAGAAAGAAAGAAGATACAAAGCTCGGGGGCAAGGAGATGGAACAGATCTGGGAGAAGATGAGGGGAGAAGGTGGTGTGGATATGATAAAATATATGAAATTCTCAAACACTCAACAAAATATTTGTTAAAGATGTGAATTAATGACAATATAAAAATCTTCGATGGGCGGTGGTGGCGCACGCCTTTAATCCCAGCACTCGGGAGGCAGAGCCAGAGAGATCTCTGTGAGTTCGAGGCCAGCCTAGTGTACAGAGCAAGATCCAGGTCAAGCACCAAAACTACACAGAGAAACCTTCTCAGTAAATATAAAAATTTATTCAAGGCCACCTTAAAAAGTAAACAATTTAAAAAAAAAGCGGAGTAATATTCAACAATATGGAGGTAAATGAGGAAAGCTTGTATCTCCTCTTTAGGATGTGAAAAACAATAGAAAACCAGCTAACTAGCTTCTGCTTTATTCTGTCTTCTGTTATGCCGATACTTACTTAGACTTAGCATTTTAGTTAAGAAAAAGTCATTGAGCATACCAACTGCATGACAGACTCTGTGTCTTTTCTTGAATGCATAAAGAAAGATGAACAAAATAAGAACATGCTCTCAATGAACTGAGCATCTAACAAAAAGGCAGCAAAAATATCTGTTGATAACGCTACACACAGTTATAGAGATAGCTTCAAGGTGCAGTGGGAGCATGGAAGGGGAATATAAATAAAATCTGAATACGAAGTTGGATATCACAGAGAGAGTGGTTCTTGTATTGACTCTCAAAGCACATGCAGAGAAGGCAAACAACATAAACCACTTCAGAAAAAAGGTATTGACTACGTAAGAAAATGGATATTTGATTCACTCTCACTAGTTCAGTGGTCCATAAATACTTTGTTGTAGCTAGGACAGAGAATGGTTATGGAGCGATAGAGAGAAACAAGCCTAGGCCTGTAACTAGGAATTGGTAATATTTGACATTACTACATTTTCAAGGATCATGGTGCTAACATAATGAATTTGTTGGAGTGCTTGGTCAAATTTGAGTTTTAGCAAGGTCACTTTGGAAATAATGTGGACAATGGTTGAGAGCTGACAGACTGGAATCAGATTATTTATATGTATTCTATTGCAATAACTAACATATAATCATAAAAAACAAGAGGATAATAAGTATTAAAGACATCTGGCAGGATGGAGTTAAGATTTGGGGACTGTGGTGATGGGGGGGGAGGTGGATGAATTAATCCAAGGAAAGGAGTCCAAATTGATTTAGTTTCTGGTTAATAAATGAACTACATTAAAACAGGTCTTAGAATTACCCACAGAGTAGTTGTCTGTATAGTTGTAGCTACCAACTCCCTTAGGGTACAAACTAAAGAAATGACAAAAGAGAACATAGAAATACGTTCAAAGAAATATTTTCCAACATCAATGTGAGTAGAAATTTCCATTCACAGAAGACCCAAGACCACAGAGAATGTCTGAGAGAAACAAAGACATATTGGTTTTCATCACAGGTTCATGCGTACAGTAAAGTTCACACTCGGGAGTCATAGGTAACCTAAGTAGAGATACTAGATTTAAAAATCATCTTTCTCATTTAATTCCCCAATGCCTTTGCTCATAGCACTGACTATGGAGCCCGGGTTATCTACTTCTAGAATCTACTGTCTGTACAGTTTTAGACAGATTTACTCAGCCAGCCTTTCTTGGTTCCTTCCCCTTATCTGAGAATGGAGACAAACAATAGGATCCAGCTCAGAACCATTGTCATCAGTATTTAACTAGTCAATACATGTAGATCATTGATAAAAGTGCCTGGCATATGATATGGGACTTTCTGTCAATGACAGCTTTCAATGTTAATAGTAGTTATAGGAAATTGAGTGTAGAATCCATCCTACCTCCAAACTCTCAGGAAATACTAGCAAGAAAAGAGACTCACAGGAATGGCCTTTACACAGTTTTTTAAAACAAATAGGTCATTGGTAAGCCAGTATCTACAAGCTGGCGAGAGTCTTCAAGTGCTCTAATAGCAGCTTTATCCACATGTTTTTACCATAGTTTGAGGAGAGCCAGCTGCAGGCCATACATAGCCTGCATCCCAGAAGTCAGGACAACCCTTTGGTTAGATGTTTGCCCAGCTCTTCAGCTTCCTTCTTTCTGAGAAGGAAAGTCCTGTCTTCACGTTTTGGATTTCTGGGCCCTTGTTTAGCTTCTGTGCCAATAGCAATTTCATTTTTTTTTTCAAAAATAGTTTTCTGGTCCACTACTTTGAACTCTGACCTTCCTTCCAGGATAGAGAATCAAGAAACCCCTACTTTGAAGATGACTCAGGCATAAGTTGAAATCTATGAGACTTCCACTACAGAACAAGCATTAGATGTTCACCAAAAGTGAGAAATGGCTTCTTCCCATCTCAAGATCATGAATGATTTGGGATTTTATAGCGATTGAATCAGTGTATCAGTGCTTCTCATTGGATGAAATCTATTATGTATCTGTCTGTCTGTCATTTATCTGTCTTATTTATCTGTGTACATACCTCAAATCATCACATTATATTCATATTGTACACTTTTAATATACGATTTACAATATTTATTTGTCAATTAATTAAAAAAATATAGTTTTGAATTCTCCATACCACAGAGTTATCTGCCGAACAAGTTAAGTAAAATTTCTGGTTTAGACCTCAGAGTCATGTTTACTCATTTACTTTCTCATGTCCAGTTTCACAGAAGGCTCAAAAAAATAAAAATTTATGAAAAAATGACTTGAAGAAATCTTGAATCACAGTAAAGAATTCTAAGGCAGGTAATATTAGGGCAAATTATTTTTTTTTAAAGTCCTAAGTATTCACTCAGTAAAGAATCAATTACTGCCGGGTGGTGGTGGTGCAAGCCTTTAATCCCAGCACTTGAGAGAGAGAGGCAAGTGGATCTCTCGGAGTTCGAGGCCAGCCTCGTCTACAGAGCGAGATCCAGAACAGGCACCAAAACTACACAGAAAAACCCTGTCTCGGGAAAAAAAAAAAAAAATCAATTTACCTGAGTCATTACTATTTTGTGCATTCATAAAAATACGTTACTCAGTGGTTAATATTTGTAAATCCAGTATTTGGTGGAAGAGCTTTAAGTTATTATTATTAGCTGCTGTTCTTTAAACACCCACTCAGTACTCATTTGTACTTTTCAGTCAAGGAAAACATATGTTCCAATTTGCTTGGGACATTCCCAGCTCACTGATGTCAGTACATTATGATAACTTTCTTTTACTCTTTACTCTTAACTCTTTATTCAACTGTGTAAAATACAAAGAGCCAACGAATTACATACTTTATTTTTAATTTTTTTAAAACCTCTTTATTCTTATGAGCAATTATAGAGACACTCAGCCTGTGAGGTATTTATCTACTTTCCTTTTGCCTTTCTGCAGTCAAATATGCCTACTGTACTCTTGATTTTTAAATGTAAATTATTGTTCTTTCTTTTCTCACCTGATAACCCTCTCAGGTCACCTAACATCCTCAACATGAATCCCAGATGGATTCTGTAAAGTCCGTGATGGCCACTTCTCTGGTGTGACCTTTATGCCCCTTTCCACCTTTTATTCAGCCCCATTGAGCCCCTGACTGGTCCTAAAGTGGACCTCAGGTGTATTCCTACTTTTCACATTCTTTATTTCTCACTTTTTCTGGAAATAATCTCAAATATTCATATGATTTGTTTCCTCATTTAATTTAATTTTCCAGTTAAATTTCATCTCTTCTGATTTCCTTGTTAAAGATAACTTCCCATTTATATTTCTGAATCCCCCTATTATTGATTGCCTTTTTATTTGGCTTGAATATTGTTTGAATTATGTCTATCATACACAAATTACCTTAATACTCAGCTATTTCTATGTATTAAGACATACTAACAGACTCTAAGTGTAACACTTATACTATTTTTAGTTCTTCAACACAAATTAGAAAAATAGGTATACTACATGTTTTTATTCACTTTATAAGACTGACATTTTAAAATAACATTGCTAATTTCCATATAGTATCTTTCTCCTCCTAGATACTATGATTGGCAAACATGTGCTTTTGACATATGTGTGTGCTCCTTTGATGAATATGGACGTAGGGTATATACTTCACTGTGGAGAAGAAGTTGTAATTGAATCAGAGACTCTTAGAAGTTGAACATTTCTAGAAATTTCTCAGTACAGCTCCTAGCCAGACAAGAAATACATTAAGGGACAGAAATATTTCAAATTCAAATGCCTCAATGGGTGGAGGAGCATCCAAGCACAGCTCAAGTTTCATTGTGTCCTTCTGTGGTTGCCCCTTTCACAAGCAGCTGGAATCTCAATGCTCAGCACCACCTCATCCAACACATTTGTGGAGCCTGGGCAGAGGTTAACAGTAAGAATGTGCCACCATTTTATGCAAAGTGTGCCCATGTTTCAAGCAGTGCTGATGCTTAAAAAAACAAAAAAAAAAAAACAAAACAAAAAAAACAAAAAAAACCAACAGCAACAACAACAAAAAAAAACCAAAGAGTCTATCATTTTACTCTGCTCTACGTTTTCTACTAAAGCAAGATCTTAGTACAAGGCATATCTAAACATACCCCAAATTTCATTCTCAGAATAAAGTGCCTCCTTTCCTAGCCTCCCCATTAAGATCTTGGTTTATTTTAATTGGTCCAGGCCGATGAATATAGACAAAGACACAAAGTGAATACGAGTCTAGAAATGAACTCTGCTCTACTGAACTTAAAGTTTTCTTTAACCTTTACTTTGAAAGAGTCTATATGGTTTACATCCCCAGCCTATTTCCCCTTGCATCACAGTGTTCATCTGACCTGCACACAAGAGTACAATCATTTTAGTCCAATGTGCAGCAAAGAATTCCCCAGGGCTCATAATACAATAGTACATATTCTACGGTGATGTAATAGTGTGCCCTCTACATAGCTGAGATGGACTTGGTGTTTGTGCAATAGCTCATAGATTTTCTTTCTCTTGGGCATAACATCATCAATATTACTAAATTTAAAGAACTATTTCTCAGACTGCATTTTGGAAAATCTGGTTTGAAGCTTGCAGCCTTGCTCAAGTTTAAAAATATGTCGTCTCTCAGTCTATGAAACTAATATCCATTATGTATTACATTGAAAATAAATAATTTTATCAAGCAATTATGGTATACTTTTTAATCTATGCTTAAAACTATTATGGAGGAGGCAGAGCTTTGGAGGTACATATTGGTTACATAATTATCTGTTTAACCTGTGTTTGTCAAAGTAGTGTAGGCCATTTCCTCTAGCTCTGAGATACATCAATTGATCATAAATTAAGTACATATTAACAGTGCTCAGAATTAGTTTTTTAATATGTCACTTGGAATGTGTATTTTTTAACATATCATATGTGGGGATTTTTTCCCAATTTCTTTCTGTTACTGGGGTGTGCATATGTGTGCATGTATGTGTGTGTGTGTGTGTGTATGTGTGTATGCACATTCATGCATCTATTATGCTGTGCTTGTGGGAATCAGAAGACAACTTTGGATGTTGGCCTTCACCTTCTCCCTTGCTTAAAACAGGTCTTTCTGTGTTCTCCAGACCACATAGAGTAGGATCTTCTGGGGATTCTAAGGCCTCTTCCTCCCCTCCATCAGGTCCTTGGAACATTGGGATTACAGGTACAAGCTAGGTGCCTGGCTTTTCATGGGTTTCACGAAGTCATGTGACTGCGCAGCAGGTGTTTTTAACCCACCCAGCCCACCAATGTTTGTAATTGCTCAGAACGTTGTGCTCTAGATTTTATGAATTGCTGAGGTTGTTTATTGTTGATGTGGTACTGGTTCCCGATGACATTTTTAAATGAAGCTTATTCAGGTCTATAGACACCCAGGGACTGAAAGTATTCTATTATCTATGTCTCTACTCTTTCCTATCTCCCGTCTCTACTGTTGGTTTCGTAATAGTTCTTTCTCTCAAAGCAAAAGAGTACTTAAGTTGACACTAGCAAAGCCATCTTTGGGAAAACAAAGTGATCCTGAAAAAAAAAAAATAAGTGATCCTGAATCTGTGGTGAGAAAATATATGAGTGTCAGAAAGTAGATGTGACACAGTCCTCTGCATTTGCAGAGGAGAAAAGACATACGTTTGCATTACACTCTTCTAGAAAAAAAAACTGACCAATTTTTTATTGCCTTCATTAAAATACATTTCATCAAGATTTTTATTAAACTAAATCCATGACTCACAATATTGGTGAATATTTTATGTTAAATTCCCAGAGGTCCTGAGCTCATAAGCGTAATCTAAAATGTAAGTTGAACATCAAGTGGTTTTCTTGTTCTTGGTTTTAGATTTATGAATTAGAATTTAAATGAGATTTAAACATGTATGGGAGAATTATAATACTTCCATTTAAAGACTCTTATCTCCTTTTTTATCCAAATCCCCATGCTCTATGACATTGAAGAGAGCTGGAAAGGGTGATTAGAATTTCCACACAATTTATTCAAATGTGAGCAATATGGCGGATGTGATAAGGCTGGAAATAAGAGTCACAAAGAAATGGTTCAGCTTCCATTCCTGAGGAATGTCTATGTGACGATCTGAAAACATTGATTTTCAAAGAGCAATTAATATTTCTTCTTAATTAGCTGGCACTTGAAAAGAGCATTTCGAATGATTAGGTTATCAAACATATGAAATTAAATAAACGTAATCCTAAATAATAACATTATTTTGTTCTTACCACTTGATGGTCCTTCACAGACTACTTTTCATATATTAATTTGCTTTATTCTTACTTTTAATGGCTAGGAAAGAAATATTAGGCAATGTAACACAGAAGCTAAGCACGACCTTCCAATTCTGCTTGTTAGTTGCCTACATGTCTTTGGGCACGTTATTTAATCATCTGGGCATTGGCATTACCACCTGTAATGCGGATGATTATCTCACAGAGAATTTGTCAGAGGTACATGTCATTTGTTAAGAAGTATCATCAGAAAACAGTAAGGATTCAACAGTTATCAAGATAGACTTCAGTGGCTTGTCCCCAACATGTTGGCAATTGAACACGGATCTTTTTTGTTTTGTTTTGGTTGTTTGTTTGTTTCTTTTTTGGTTTTTCAAGACAGGATTTCTCTGTGTAGTTTTGGTCCCTGTCCTGGGTCTTGCTCTGTAGCCCAGGCTGGCCTCGAACTCACAAAGATCTGCCTGGCTCTGCTTCCTGAGTGCTGGTGCTGGGATTAAAGGCGTGCGCCGCCGCCGCCGCCGCCGCCGCCGCCGCCGCCGCCGCCGCCGCCGCCGCCGCCGCCACCACCACCACCACCACCACCACCACCGCCGCCCTGCTTGAACATGGATTCATCTGAACTTGAACTGAGGCTTTCGACACACAAAATGCTTTCATCTCACAGAATGTATTTTATACACATGGATAACGCACTAGTAAAAGTAGTTAAGATTTACAGATAGTTTGATAAAGTTATGTTTCTTGACATTAAATTCAATAGCTTGCTATTGAGAGTGCCCCAATATGCTGTTTCTTATAGGATTGCGTCTTGTCTCTTAGAGGATGGGCCGCTTCTCAACGAAAGGACTGAAGTTACAACGTTGTATATCATCATTGTTCACCATAACCCCAAGTAACACTTCATTGGGTCCCATTTTTCTCAAAAACACACCCTTCAGAAAATAATTCATGGAATTGATTGTTCCTGGGTTCATTCTTTGCCATAGTGCTATGACTTTATTTTATACTGCTGTTATGTCTTTCAATAGTCATACGTGTAGACTCTGGAGAGTTGGTTCAGCAGTTAGGAGCACATGTTGCTCTTACAGAGGAGTCGCGTTCAGTTCCCAGCACATGCACAGCAGCTCAAAACTTTCTGTAACTCCAGTTTCGATTCAACACCGTCTTTTGGCCTCTGTGGGTACTGCCCACATGGTGTATATCCAAACACACAGGCAAAACACATACATACATAAAAATAAAAACCAATAAAATAAAACGTTTGTAATTACATATATGTCTGTGTTTATTTTTGATACTGGAAGTGATAGTGTTCAGGCTCACCTTGGTAGGCTTCAGAGTAGAAGGAGAATTCAATGCTCATCATAGACCAGAGTCTTATGACACTTCATCTCAGTGTGCCATTGATATATGTCTAGAAATGTAACTAAGCACTCTTCTCTCAGCATATTTTGTGATCAGAAAATGAATGAGACTTGGGAGAAACCCAAACTACTTATTAAAGATGACATCATCACTGATTGGCTATCATAAGAAGTTATTTGTATTTTGCCATGCTGTCTTTCCAAGATGGTTATGATTTCACAGAAGGGTAGAGAATCCTAGCGACTGGGCTCATGGTCTGTAATCACACAGTCACCAACATACGCAAGAGCCAGGCTGAAGCTCACACTGTTAGACCCTTAGCTCTCAGCATTCTGACAACTGCCCCTCCTCACAGACTTGTCCAGTGCTCTTCCTGTCCCAGTCTCCTTAATACTGTTGCTACAAGTGAAGGCAGGCCACTCTGACAGGATGTTTAAGGAAGGTTTTGAGACCGAACTCAGGCTCCCACACTTTTAATCAGATTATTCACCAAGCCACATCCATATAAAGCGAGGTTTATATTTATACATCTTGATGCATTTAGTTTTGTGGTAAATTAATATTAACATACTTTCTGCAAACAATTATACACACACTCTCTCCAGAGTTCTTGATTGCTACCAGAAAGATAAAAGGCAAAATGGCACAATCTTTCATTAAAGAAACTCTGCCCACTGTTTTGGAAATTATTGCTACCAGAAGTAATATCCTCATTCAGGATGGCCTCGTGATGATTTGTTGAACAATATGAAATCTCATTTAGCAGTCACAGTTAAGAGCTATAATGTCAATATGCATAGTTTATATTTTTTAATAATTGTGGCTGGAGTTCACACAGAATTTGGGCTAAAGAATATGAAATGTCTCAAATATCCACAGCAATTCCATTTATAGGGAATAGGGTTTATTTACGTATGCTGAAAGTGTAATAGGAACTTCTCATCTGCAAAGATTATATAGGTTATCCTTTGTCTTTTCTCCCTCTCTCTCTGTCTCTCCATCCTTCCTTCCCTCTCTCCCAGATAGTGTGTTACTGTGTAGCCCTAATTGGCCTCAAAATCACTGCCTCACCAGTGTTGGGATTTTCACATGTTTACTGGGAACCTGGGATTTTATTATTATTATTTTATACTCTCCAATGTAGTCATTTTATTCCTCTTCTTACAACAAACTAGACTGATGATTACGTTTTTATTGCAAGAGGAACTGGTTCTTAGTCTTGGCTGCATGCTGCAATTTCATGGGGTGGGTTCAGAAACTGAATTACCCTAATCTGGTCCTCAGCAGAGAATTCAGTTCATCAGAGGTGCCATGGGGAGGGACCCTAAGGTTCGGACAGAGTTGAGAACCATGATTCAGTCAGGAGCAGTAAGAAGGGGATGAAAGACTATTTCCACTCAATAACGCCAAGTGCCACCTGAACTGGTTCCCTTTTATTATTTGTGTAGTTTGAAAATATCTTAAATAATGGTCTGGTGCACAGTTTTCTTTTAATACCTGTCCAAAAGAGAATATGTAACTTGATACATGTGAAAGAGGTGTTTCTTGGGCTGGGCAGCTCTAGGGAATTTCCACTGTCATTCATTGACCTGTAGAAACACGTCTCTCTGGTCTTCAAATTCCTCTCCAGTAGGTTGTTCCTGTTTATGCTTATTATTATTTAGAATAACCAATGGTATTTTTTCCTAATATATGGTAAGTTTTCCTATGGACCAAATTGTCTGTATTTCCCGAAAGGGAAGTACTGACCTTCCCCTCCCGTAAACTCTCTCCTTATGAAGGAGTATCTTTCCCCTTCAAACCTCTGCACTTCCTCCTTCTACCCATTATGTCATAATAAATCACAAGAGAGCACAAAGTGCCCTTTTTGGCTCTCCAATGGAGACAGAAATGTCAAAGCCATGTTGTGTGCTATCTGGCCATACGTTAACATTTCTCTTCTGCTTAGTCACCATGAATAGGTCTCAGACTTCAGGTTCCTCTAACCCATAACACTAATTCAATTCCATTCTCATACAAAACACTTTCATTTTCCCAAAATAAGATCTCAGAATCAATTTTCTACATGCATAGTCACATCTCTAAGTTTAGGAAGTCGTGAGTCACCTGAGTTCTGTTACCCTCACTACTATCCTCTCTGACTTTGGGTTTCTATTGCTGGGTGAAACAGCATGATCAAAAACCAACTTGGGTCATAAAGCGTTTATTTCATCTTACAACTCTCAAGTTACATTCCATCACTGAGGGAAGTCAGGTCAGGAACTCAAGGTTGGAACCTGCGGTCAGGAACTGAAGTAGAAGTCATGGAGGAACAGTGCTTACTAACTTGCTCCCCATAGCTTGCTCAGCCTGATTTCATATACTGCTCAAAACCACCTGCCCATGGTGGCACTGTCCCCAACCCTGCCAATTATTAATCGAGAAAATGCAATACAGGGTTGCCTAAAGGCAACCTGCTGGAGACATTTTTTTGATTGAGGTTCCTCTTAGATAACTCCAGCTTGTGTCAAGTTGACTAAACAAAAACAAAAAAGCAAATCAAATCAAAACAAACAAACAAACAAAAAACCCAAACAACCAGAGTACTCTAACTGAATTTTTTCTTGGGTTGGACATCAACTTGAGAGAAAGAAGTGTTGCCACCTTAGGAGAAGTTGGAGAAAAGTATTTGGGGATGGATGTGACCAATATAAATGCTATAAATGTATGAAACTTCAAAGAATAAGCAAAATATTTTTTAAAAAGAAGTCAAAAATCCGTAGGACAAGAGTTTGGCTGTCATTAATTTTATCCATAAATGTTAACCTACCACACATAAAAATAGCAGCCAATCATTTCTATCAATTGTATTAGTTTCTTGAATTTGTTTGTTAGAGGGACAAAGGAAAAGCAGAAACAGACATTTCACTTGAGGAGTAAGAATGTGAAGTATGCTTGACAGTATGCAAATGAGAGGAAAGTAGCCAGCGACATGGATGCGTTGCATCTGTTCACAAATGCTGGTGGTTTCCTTTCTATGAACCTTTTCCATCTTGAGAACTGGGGAAGCTCCTGCTCTGCTTTTTCTCTTTTGGGAAGCCGGCTGGTATGCAGTGTTTAATTAAGTATGTTAGAACCACTCTTTTAGACTTTTCTAGGCCTGTTCCACTTTAGCTGAAGTTGTGACAGCTTTGCTCTGTTAGTTTAGAATTAAGAATCTACAGCCTCTCCTCTCTTTCCCCCTTCCCTTTCTCCTTCTCTCACTTCTCTTCTTTCCCCTCTCCTCTCTCTCCCTCTCTCCTAGAATATTAGCATTTTTAGTGAAGTCTAACCTACCTTAGAAAGGAAAATATGCTAAGTGTGAATTTGTTGTAAATCGAATGTTATTACCAATGGAAATGGGTAGGTTAAATAATAGTTCAGTGTAAAAACCCATCTTTTAGTGTTGCTAGCATCATGACAATGGTATTGTATTATTGAAATATAACCACACCTTCTCTTTTCTCTGTCTTTTTTGTTTGTCTCAGTGAAGTGGAACACTCACAGCTGAGGAGAAAACACTGCGTACACTTCCTGTACGTTTGTCAAACCTCCCGGCCCCCCAGAAAGCTAATGTATCCAGAGAACATCTCCCTGCTCAATATTGCAAGCTATACTTATTTATTCATTATTTTCCATGTCATAATTGTCATCAGAGAAGAAAAATCACACTGAACAGTTTTCTCCTCCCCAAATGTGTTATGTCACAAAATGGAAAGCTAAACTCAATGGGGCACTGGGTTCAAATCTGATTTTAATCGTGTACACATTTTCTTCAACAAGATATATTCCAAGTCTGAATTTCATCACCCTTTGAAAGCATTATTTTAGTTTCATCCTGCAAAAACACATGCATTTTTTTAGATATAGCTTATACTTTCCCCCAATAACTTTCATGAGTGTCTGGCAAACACATATTTTACTCCAGTTCTATTGTTAATAGAACTCCTTCCTTTAGTAACCACAATTTGGTAATTATCTGGAATGGGATTTCAAAATGCAATGATTGGATGGTGAACCTGTAATCCAGAAAACAAAGGAATCACATAGATGCTGGTATTGTTACTCTTGTCTTTCTGCTCGTGATTTGACCTTGAACTCTGAGTCTGATCTTTTCCTAATCTAGTGCAAGCCACTATTGCCAGAATATAACTGATGGGAAAAAAAATGATGATAATATTTAGAAGTATTTCCTTTCAAGTCCTTAAGTTTTTGCACCTCAACAAGAAAGAGAAGAAAAAAAATTGCCAAAAGTACTCAGAAAAAGGCAGGCCACATAGCTACTTTTAACTACTTCAACTTACACAGACATGTTTGTGCAAACAACCCACAGAACCTTTGAACAGGATGTGATCCATCTCCGAGCTGCCACGAAACAGCGAAACTGACTTCAGCTGCTAAAAATAATGATGCCTTTTTACCAACCTTCCCTTGCGAATCCAAGAGGAGCGAGCCACACATGTGAGTTTTTGCTAGCTTCCGAGGAACATTCGAGAAAAACGACACATCCCACCCATCCTACCGAAATCACCCAGGGTGTATCAGAGCCTCATGGGATGCTGTAGCTCATTCCAAAACTTGCTGGCAACATCAAGGAAGAACCAGGTTCAAGTCTGAATGGTAAATGACCGGGAGAAAAAGAGACTTAATTTGCCAGTCAATCTGTGTTGTCTTGTCCCCTCGGTCTAAACTGTCCTGCCTGGCGAAGGAATAGCTGTGAAATATGTCAGTCATCAACCTCAACCTAAATCTCAATCTCTAATTTTTTTTTTTTTCCAAAAAATTTTGGCAACATCACTTAAGAACATCAAGGGCTCAGGCGGGGGTAACAGCATATTGTCTCTTATATAAGTTTCATGAAAGCTTCACACCTACCTCTGTCAAGCCTTCTCTGTCTGCATGGGCTGGATAGGAAATCCACCAGCTCTGATGGCTGCTCCAGATTGACCAGAAGGAAAGGACCTGGGACGCTTGTCCTTAGCGTCTCTAAGCATTACTGGCTCTCAGCTTATCTGTGCCTTTCGGCTTTCGCTTCCATACATGGACCTGTTCCCAACAGTAACTCCAAGCTGTCGAAAAGCTATCTGGCACCTCTCAGCCTCATCCAACACATGGGTGATAAAAATACACATATAGACATCCTTCAAGCCAGCCCGTTTCCCACCCACAATCCTGCCACTACACACTCTTACAAATACGCTCTCGATTGGCAGTCTTATTCTCCAGATTTTGGCGTATAATCAATGTCTACCTGATTCACACACAAAGCTTGCAAGGTGTGGGCTTGCTTAATTCTAGTTTTGTACCAGACTCTTCATTCTGAGAGGCTGAGTAATAAGATGCTAATGGGACCTGAGAGACATGTAGTGAGTGAATGAATGAATGAATGGACACTACCCCCCCTCCCATCCTAGTACATATGAATTAATGAATCTATGCCTGAGATAATTCTTTAACTGGGAATGACTCTCAACCCTCTGGATGATTCATTTTAAAGAAAAAAGTTAGCAGAGGGTCAAAGCTGTCAAAATCTTTCTGACAGGTTCTCATTTAAACAGCACTGCATTTAGGCTACTGTGGCAGCCCCATTAAGCTAGGAACACTTGAGTGAGAAAATGAGACTTAGAACATATCTTTTACTGTTAAAAAACACACACCTGAGCGAATAAGAACTGTTAAGCTCGTTCACTGTCCATATGACAGTTTCTATGGCTTATAACCTGACTTAATCCGTAAGCATGGAATTGAAGTCTTGCCCTGCAGAGTAGAGAGGCTCCTTTTAGTGGCATGTACACTAAGACTCGTAGTTTTGTTTGTTCTTTCTTGATTTGCAATTTAGATTTTCCTTCTTCAGATCTTGTTTTCAAAAGTGGAGTTAGACCCCTTTGTTCTCCAGATCTCAAGTTCATTCTGTTTCCTCAACTGAAATTCAATTACATTGCTTCCCTCTTCCCCTTCCTCCAGTCCCTCCTGGGTCTCTCCTTTCAACTCCTTCTATGACCTCCCCTTTCCTTGTTTCAACTTGTGGTTACTCTTCTACAACAGAAGGCCAAACTATTGACAAAGAAGAAGAATTTCCTAATGATTTTCTATTAGTAATTTTTTAATTATGTTAAAACTCTTTCAGGTTCTCTTGTTCAAAGGCATAAGCAAAATGGAGGCACACAGGGATAACATATTATAGACACCGAAAAGGAAATCAATTTCCCTAAAGAAGGTGATTGCTCTAGGTAATCTGTGCAGGGGCACATATATTAAAATAATGTTTAAAATTTGTATTCGTTTAAAATTTTCTATTCTAAATTCAAAAGACAAACTGGTATAGTGATGCCTTCCTCCAATCCCAGCACTTGGGAAATGGAGGCAGGAGGATCCGGAGTTTAGGGTCATCCATAGCTACACAGTGAGCCTGGGATATAAGAGAAAAACAAATAAACAGAAACAAATAAATAAACAATAAACCAGAAAGCGATACCAAAAGAATGAATGGAAAAAAAATTAAGAATACAAAAGTAGGTATTAAAAAGAAAGCACAAAATAGATGCATTAATAGAAAGTGTGAGGAACCTCAGTGCTGAGTAAGTACCCTGTAAAAAAACAAAACAAAACAAAACAATAAACAAGTTCAGAGCAATGGGGGTGATAGGTAATATTATGTTTTTAATATGAGTAACACTGTTTATCTCTACCTCAAACAAGATTTAGTTGATTAAAATCATACCTCATAACTAAAATTAAGATAGGCTATTTTTTAAAACTAACCCAATGGAGCTAAGCGCTAGGCATGATTGACGGCCACCTAACTCAGGAGCTGTTAATGCTTAATCTTCCTTTGTCTTTTTCTACTTCTTAAGCCCTAAGCAAAATCCTTCATTTTATTGTTGCCTGTAGGGAATGACCAAGTAACAGTGTTTCAGCCAAACAGCTCTCAACAAACCTGCAGACGACAGTCCAGGAAAGTGTTCATTTTCCTGTCGAGTGGGGAGTGGCCCTGGCTTTGTCTCTCTCCACCACCTTCCCCCTGGAAGAACAAACCTGAAGCCTGAAATTACACCAAAGGGGGACAGACGCAAGGACAAAGGCTTACAAGGAAAGACAGGTAGAGCAGAAGCCAGAATTAAACAAGGACCCTCCAGTTCTTACTATGACCAAGTAGCTGCAGCAAAGCCTGAGGCAGCATTGCTCACCACGGGAAAAGACACTAGACTTAATGTAAATGTAAATCTGGAATGCCTTCCAGATGATAAACTCCAAACTCAGATGAAAGGGCTGTGCTCTGGTCACCATTCCACTAGCTGATCTCTTCTGACTAGTTGCATGGCACTGTTTACATCGTCTAATTCTATTTCCACCTCTGTCAAGACAACAGTCTTTCTCCTTAGAGCAGACTTTATTCTACAGACCAATATGCTGCTGTGTCTTAATGCACTGTCAGGTGGGAGGTATTTATTCTACAAGGTGATTGATACATGGGCCCCACAGTGACTCCACAGCTAAATATAACAGCGATGGGGTGTCTGCTTTCTGTCGAGAGGATTTGCAGACATTTGCTTTGACTGGCTGAACTTCAAAACTCTTGGGAATTCTGCTCTGATGTTAGGAGCATCCAAGGTATGGGGTGCTTGTGTATTCCAAATTGTGTTTGCCATTTTGAGCTTGCCAAATTGAATTGGCATGTTCTTGGTGAGGTTTGCAGCAAAATGGGCCGGTTTCCCGATTTGCCTTGGATAGACAGTACTCTAGGGAAAGAGAAGTCTCAGGAGACTCAAGCCTATTCTATTCCTTCCCTACTCTGAGGGATGTTTTATAGGTTACTTAACTGGAAAATATCTCCTGATAGAGATAAAATTGTTTCCAGGTAAAGAGGGCAAAAGTTTTCCTGTGAGCCTTGTAGAGGTTAGGACTTAATGTATCAACATCTTTTTGCCTTACTCTGAGGATAAGAGGAGAGAACAGTTCTCTGGGTAGGCTGATTCCTTTGTGGTAATTTGCAGAGGCTGCCTTTTCAACAAAATGGTTGGCATCTTCTGTCAAAAGTACAAACATACACACACACACACACACACACACACACACACACACACAGATACATGTACACTCTCCAGTTTCACAAGAACATAGCCTTAGTCTTGTGGCTCAACTCAATGTCTCCTCTGAAGTCTTCACTTCTCTCAGATACTCCAAACGACTCAAAATGACTCCCATTTACTTGCTGCTTGGGTTATTAAACTGTAGCTCCCAAAGGACAGGAACTTCGGGTTATGTACTGGTGTCTCTCCAGCACCTGTCAGTGGCTTTTCTATACTAACCAAACCTCAGCATGCATTCATTGAAGAATCCAATGCACTGCTAAGTGAAAAATGGATAATTGGCAGTTATCAACTAGTGACCATTACCTTGGCAGCTTTCCTGTGTGTAAGAGGATATAAACCACAGATAGCCTGCTGTCCAGGTGGATCAATATTCTGAGTGGATATAGGAAAAACAGAATCCAGAGAAACCAACAACATCCCAATTTAGGAAGGTAAGTTTAGGTTTTCAGTTACTCAAGGATATTGGTCATTATTTAGTGTTTGGATATCTGATACAAATTATTAATATATAACATGGGACTTGATACTTATCAGTAAGAAACATGATTTTTAAATATATTAAAGATACACAGTAATTGGTGAATCCATTATTTTTCTTTCCTTGTCTAAGATTATAGAAATATCATTCATCAAAGATTTAATTAATCATACAGCAAGATTTGAAAGAATTTTGAGAAAGATGCACAGTGAAATGTCTAGTTTTCTTCAGGATTTAAAGCAACTATAATTAATAACTATGAAGCAGAAATTTAAATAAGATAAAGAGAGTACTTTACTGATGCATAATCCACATACCATGCATAATCCACATACCATGCATAACCCACATACCATGCATAACCCACATACCATGCAACACACTAAGTTGAGATGTGTAATTCAGTTTTTTAAAGTATATTCACAGATATATTAAAACATCAAGATTTCTAGAATTTTTTTTGTTACTTCCCTATTTCTCCATCCTAGCTAGCCTTAAGCCACCATTATTTAATGTTTTGTAGATATTCTTTTTTTTTTTTTTTTTGAGACAGGGTTTCTCTGTGTAGTTTTGTTGTCTGTCCTGGAACTCACTCTGTAGACCAGGCTGGCCTCAAACTCACAGAGATCCTCCTGGCTCTGCCTCCCGAGTGCTGGGATTATAAACACATGCCTGTGTTTGTGAACATGTGTGTATAATTTATGAGATATTTATTAATAGCAAATTCTATGTTTATTCATTTGAGAAGTTGCCAGTTTTTCACCAAAGCAGCCTCACAGGTTTGCATCCTATCAGATGTATGAGGATTCAGTTTCTCCATGAACAATTTCTTTCAGAGTCAGGGTCTCATATATCCCAGTCTGGCTTTGATCTCGAATTTCTGATCCTTCTGCCCTGATCTCCTAAGTTATGGCATTGTGTATGGACACCATCATGATCCTGGGCTGGGAACTGAACTCATAGCTCTGTGCGTTCTGGGCAAGCATTCTACCAGCTCCATCTCCAGCCCATTGGCAGTTCTCACAGTCTAACTTTCTGGTCGTAGCTATACAAGGACACATAAATGGATCTGTCATTATAATTGCTATCTTCAGTTCATTTATGACTAGTAATGTTGAGCAACTTCTTACATAGGTATTTTCTGCTTGAATGTCTTCCTCAGAGAAATGTCTGTTAAGATGGTTATGTAATTTTAAAGTTATTTTGTTTCTCGTTCCAGAGCTCTACATGTTCATACAATTCAGACAGGAGACCTTTATCAAATATACGATTGGGAAAGAGTTTCCCATCTGCTGTGTTGTTTTGAACTTTCCTGATGGTGTCTTTAGAAGAACAAAAGTTAAAGTTTTTCATTGCTTTGTGATGTGCAGTTTATTATTTTCCTCTTTTGTAATTGCATCTGAAGACCTCATTGCCAAATTCAAGGTCGTGAACATTTTCTTCTTTGTTTTATTCACAGAATTGTAGGGTTTCATCTTTGAAATTTCGGTCTTTGATCCATTTTGTGTTCTTTGTTTTTAGTTGCTCTTTTTTTCATGACGTGAGGCAGGAGCTCAACTTCATTATCTTGCCTTGTATTGATATTGACCCTTTTTAAATGTTTGATGTATTTCACCTCTGGTCCTTGGAGCTTATAAATTGCTAATTTTTTGAGTACCAATTCAATCTCTTTACCAACACAGGTCTACTTGGATGATTTTTTTTTCTGGAGCCAACTTAAATACATTGACACTTTCTTGGAATTTGTCCATATTTTCTAAGTCACCTAATTTGCTGGCATGTGATTGTCTACATTTCCTCTATTCTCATAAGGCAATACTAATATATGAGTATATTTGGGGAAATGGAAAAAAACAGAGGAGGTTTTAACTAGGAAGTGGTGGGAGATAATTTAGAGGGAGAGAGAGGACAATAAGGACATTTGAAAGGCTGTGGGGAAAAGTTATTTTGTAAGCTGACTTGAAAATACATATATAATATATATATGTACTTGCACACACATATATCATGTTTTTGACTTTTCTTTGTGGATTTCACATCATGCATCCTGATTCCACCCATCTCCCCATCCTGTCCCTTCTCCTCTGCCCCCTGCCCTTGCAACCTCCCCACCCAAAGCAAAACAAACTTTAAAAGAAAAAAAAAACAAACCTAACAAAATAAAGCAAACCAGGAAACTGTAGTGTGACCAGGTGAGTCACACTGTTCACCCTTTAGTTCTTTCATCTTGCCTTGGAAGTGTTCAACGCATTAATCATTGGCCTGTCTGTAAGTCTCTGGCTTCTGCTACACTATCCATAATAGGCTCGCCCTGGGGCTCCTCTTGGATATCCTGCTGTCCTGTGTCTTGGAGATCTTGCACTTTTGGATTTACATGTTTGTGTCCCTTCTCATGCTCCAACAGTTCATAGATGAGGTGGATGTTGGGGTGGGTCAACTGCTTCTGGGCCTGGGTGATGGCTGGGCTGGTCAGTAGTCCACCAGCTCTTCCTCATCATCACCACCTGGGTTAGCTGTTCAGCAATGCATCAGTCAGCTCACCCAATGCAGCCTACAACATGGGTCTGGGCAAGTTCTCCTGTTCTCAGGCCCTGGGGTCCGGCTCATCCACACTCGCATCCCCAGGGCCAGCTCTATTGTCTTGCCCAGGAGAGGTGCAGGGCCCTTTCTCCTGATTGCTGTGGGGGTCATACAAGTCAGGGTAGGGTCAGCTCTTCTGCTGTCATACCCTCAGGGCCAACTCACCTGTGTCAACAGGGTCAGCTCTAGTGTACTGCTCGGGTGGGGTGCAAGGCCTGCTCTTCCATGTGCTGGAGCCTGGTGAGAGATAAGGCTAGTTCTCTGCAGGAAGCAAGGGTTGGGGGGGGGCATCTTTCCCTCACCCATGCTATCACATGGCAGATGACAGGGGAGCAGGTCAGCTCTGCTGCTCTGACAACAGAATCAGCTCTAGTGTGCTGCCCATGGTAAGGGGTAGGGCCATCTTTCCCAAATGAGGGGACAGCTCTCCTGCAGCAGTATTCAACAAGGGGCAGGACCAGCTATCTGAGGGCCAATGAGGGGTGGGTGGGCCAGGTCAGCATAGCCCTGGGATTTCAACACACATGATTCCTATGACCCTTTATGGTAACCCAGCCATGGACATCTATATAGATCCCAGTTGCATCAGGGCCACAGACATGGTCCTAGGCAGAAGCTAGCGCCTGGATGCCAATATGGCCTCAGTGGCAGCACAGACAACCCAGATCAGTATGACCCAGGCAGTAGCATGGCTCTTGGACACTAACATGGTCTCAAATGGCTGATCAGACCCTGGGCATCTGCAGAGCCCTTGGTGGTAAAAGAAGCCATGGACATCAACCCAGACCCTACCTGCTGCAGGGCCACAGACACAGACATGGCCCTAAGTAGAAGCTCAGGCTTGGATATGTCCATGGCCCCAGATGGCAGCACAGAGCCTCCCCAGATCATTATGACCCTAGCAGAAGCATGGTCTCAGACACTGACATGGTCTCAGGTGTCTTACCAGACCTCAGGCATCCACATGGCCTTTGGTGGTAACAGGAGCCATGGACATTAACTCAGACCCTGGCTGCTGTGGGGCCATGGAACCAGACATAGCCCTCTGCAGCAGCCCATGGCCCCAGGTGGCAGCAGAAGCCACTCAAATCAGTATGGTTCCTATAGTAGCATGGCCCTTGGACACCAACATGTCTCCAGGTGGTGGCCCAGACTACAGGTCTTTGTAAGGCATTCAGTGGTGACAGGAGCCAGAGACATCAACTCAGACCCCCTCAGCTGCTTCAGGGCCTGGGGCCAAGACTTGGCCCTTGGCAATAGCCTAGGTCTGGATGTTACCTTACCATCATCTCTTCAGATCTGATTCTCTTTCCAGCCCATGAACCATTCCACTTCTCTCTCTCTCTCTCTCTCTCTCTCTCTCTCTCTCTCTCTCTCTCTCTCTTCCCCTTCCCCACCCTGTACTCACCATAATGGAGCCCAACTACCTGCTCCAAAGGCACTGGGCAGGCTCCTGGTTGGAGTAGAGCTGTTACTGTAGTTCTCACTTGGGACTGGGGCTAGATGTCATTGACATCATGTGCCATCCTCCCCATCCAGTGGTGCTTGGTTGAGTCCTGCCTGCCCCACCTGAGAGGCATGGCAAGGAGCTATTTCTCCACGTATATCACTCAAAAAGGTTTTTGCTATACACAGTGCTCTCCATAAAATCTGTAGACTGTTTAACAAAAATCTCAGCATTGAGCTTGGTAATCCTCTCTGAGTTGTTGGTCAGTGGGGTCTAAGAGACCCGTAAAACAGTATAGGCTATGGTCATTGCCCTTGGTTGCCTCCTTGAAGATACAATTTTGTTGCTGAAGACGCCATACACTTCAGACACAGGACTTGGAGGAAGAAAGCTGTAATTAACCTGGAAGTCACCTCCATGAGGACTAGCTCTCATGGTATCTGTAGATGATAATGCAAGCTGCTAAGGGAGACAAGCAATCGATAATTCTACCCAGCTGTAAAGCAGAGAAACCACAACACTGGCCAGCACAGCAACATAGACTCAATGGTACAATAATAGTAACCTTTTCATCTGTGAGGTAGCCAACAGTGTCTAACTGAGCTTAAGCCCTGATCAACGGGATGGAATGCATGCCTAGGACTGTAAGCATAGTCAACTTCTCATAGCTGTAGAACATATAGACCTTAGAGTAGAACCCACTATTTTTCTAAAATTCTTATATCTATGGCTAAGTATAGCTCTCACTCCTCATCAAGGAAACTTCTTTTTACAGCAGATCCATATCATTCCAGAGATACACAACTGGTCAAAATGAGGAGATTAAAAGATTGTGTGGTGCCTAACCCCAATCGGCACACCTACAGCACAACCCTACACCTAAGGTCCAGGGTCAGTTGAGAAAGGTGGCAGAAAGGTTGTGATAGCCAGAGAACCAGAACACATGCTGTTAGATAATTTCTTCTAGACATGAAAAGGAAGCTGTGCTCAGGAAATCTCAACAGTATGGCTACCTGAATGAGACCTGTGAGACAATGACAGTCAACATGCCAACACGGTGCAGGATATTTCACAGCATTCATTTAAGAAATTCTCAAAAAAAAATTAAATTAGAAGAGGAATAAATTTTATACCATTGGATTAGTTGGTTTACATATGAGGAATACTTTGTCATTTCTTTTCTTTGTCTTTTATTGCCTGAGACATAGTCTTCTTATACATTTCAGGCTGGCTTTGAACTCCCCATGTCATCTAGGTTGGCCTTGTGATTCTCCTGCCTCAACTGCCTCAGTATAAGGATTATATTTTTTTCATATCAGGCCCAAGACTGATTTCTTTTCCTCTCCCTTCTTCTTCCTCTCCTCCTCCTCCTGACAAAGTTTCATTGGGAAATAAGGTAACAGCTTCCTGCTGCAGGAAGGCGTCTGGAGAAGGAGTTGCCCCAAGCTGTCCATGCACAATAAGCTGCAGAATGACTGCTGAGAACTAACTCCGTTAGGTTTCACATCTTGTAACTTAGGCTTTCCCTTTGTTTCTCTTGATGAATCTAGCTGAGCATTTCCCGATGGATTACGATTCTCAACAGTGTCACAGAGCGCTGTTCTACAGAGTTCTGACATATCCTTTATATTTCCAAGTTTATCCTGTCTAAGTCAGGACAGTCACCTCAGCTTTTGTCTGGCTGCTGTTTGCATGCCACACCCCCTGCTTCGTTTTATTTGTGTCTTTAAATCTCGTGTGTCTTCTGTAAACAACATAATTGGATCCTGTTTTTCTTTGTATAAATCTAGTCTGACAACCACTGCTTTTTGATTGGATTATTGAATTTGCTGCGTGATAAGCCAGCTTTCCGTCCCTGTCACAAAGTACATGGGATAAACCACTTAAAATCTAGAACAATTTATTTTGACTCAGGGCTTCAGAGTTTCAGTCCATGTTCTTTATTTCTTTTAACTACTTCTATTTTAGGTAAATATTTTAACCAGCAAATTAATTTATTTAATTATTTTTTCCGCCATATTTTCTCTAGGACTCATCATATACATATTTAATTATAAAAGAAACAGCTTCAGATTTAAGGCAGCTGAATTCCAGTGCTTTGTTCTTAAGTGTAACACTGCACATGTATTAAATCTAATAATGTAATGAATCAAAAAATACAGTGTTAAGATGAGTTTACCTTATCTATTAATTTTCTTAGCTTCTTCTAGCTTTTTCCTTCCTTACTGCCTTTGTCATATTGTTGGTTGTGGTCAGATATATTCCACACATATTGTATTTATTATACCATGCTATATATTTCTGTTAGTCATAGCCTAAATTATATTTTCTATATAAAAGTTATAGTCAAAATTGTAAATAACTGCCATTATTGGCCAATGGAAGGAGAAAATGTACATTTATAACATCTTTAAAGTTTCTTACTACAATTACATTTATTTATGTTGTATAGGTATGTATATGTGCGAGTGTGCCACAGTGTGCCTGTGTGAAGTCAGGAGACTTTTGGACTCAGTTTCCTCTGTCAATACTTTGTGTCCTGGCAATTGAACTCAGGCCTTTGAGCTTGGTGGCAAAGGCCTTTACCTACCATCCATATAATGTCATTTAATAGTATATAGTTACATTAACAGTTAGCCTCTGGGTGACTTCGTATTACAATCTCATGTTACTGTTTTCAGCCTAACATATTTATAAGGTGATTGTTTTAAATGCAGATCTTCTCAGCTTTTGCTTGTCAGTTAGGTCTTTATTATGCCTTCTTAGAAATGTATCTTTATGGTTATATGAGTCACAGTAGATATTTTTTAATACAGCATATGATGCCCCATAACCAGCTAGTCTCTGCTTGCCAGGGATTATCTGTTCATCTTATTCTTGTCCCCTTATAAATGGCACATTGTTTTTATTTTGCCATTTTCAAGATTTACTCATGTATTTGACTCTTAGCTTTTTCATGCTGTGCATGTTAGGTGTTCTCTTTGATTTAGAATTCGCTCAGATTATTGTCTGTAACATTTGAGAGGTCCAACCTTTAGTTCTTCACATAGGTTTTTCTTCCCTTTTCTTTCCCCCCTGTGTTTATGAAAATGTGTGTATGTGTTTCGTGCATTTAAAGGTATCCTACATTTCCCCAAGGCTCTGTAATTCTTTTCATTCTTTTCATCAACAATTAATATTAATTAAATGTGTGTATGCATGTGCACTCAGGCATATGGTTAAGTGTGCATGTGTAGATCAAGGGATACTTTGGGGGGGTTTCCTTCCAGAGAGCATGGGTCTTGGGGCTAGAGCTCAGGTCCTCATGCTTGGCAGTAAATACCTTCACCTTTACCCTCTGAGCCATCTCACCAATCCCATCCATATTTCATTCTTCCTCTCCTCTCTTTTTCGTAAAATGTCTTTCTGTCTATTCTCAAGTTTCTTGATTCTCTCTTCCTTTAGTTCAAATCTAATGTGATGTTGTTCATTTAGTGAACTTTCAGTTTTAATTATTTAATTTTCTGTTCTGGGGTCTCTGTTTCACTACCTGAAATAATTTCTTTGCTATTTGTTCTGAACTCAGGAGCTTTTGTGGCAGTTGTCTTAGTCCCCATTTCACTACTGGCCAGCAGGCAGCATGAAATCTTCACTAGATCATGAACCTGATACCCTTTATGACAAAGTCCAGTGTTCTGGAGAATATCTTTGGGCTTGAGATATTCTATTCTCAGGTGAAGTGTCAGTTCCTTCCTTTGGAAAGAACTTAGAACCATCTCTTTCACGGCTGTTTCTCTTGGGCAAAAGTCTATGAGCTAAGGCTCAGTGCTGGCTGTCAGAACACTAGTAAGGAAATCCTAAGAATCTCTTTGACAGTCTTATATGAACTGAGAACTTCTGGAGAGACAGACGGACTCCAGCCTGAGGCCGTGGGGCTCCCAAGCCACTGCTTCCTGATCATGAGATAAGGGATGCCAGAGTCTCAATATTTCTCACTGTCTGAGCCAGGGTTGGGTGGGGAAAGAGAATACCCACTCTTGACCGTCCTTGCCCAGGACTTATCTTCCTCAGTGTAGGCAGAAGTTTCTATCCTGCCAACCACTCCCAAATACCCAGCAGCTACTTCCCAAATAAGTGACTCAGAGGCTTATATTACTCATAAATGCTTGGCCGGTAGCTCAGGCTTATTACTAACTAGCTTTTACAACTAAATTAACCCATAATTCTTACCTATGTTTAGCCACGTGGGTTGGCACCTTTTCTTAGTATGGCATTCTCATCTTGCTTCCTCTGCATCTGGCTGACAACTCCTGATTCCGCCCTTCCTCTTCCCAGAATTTTTAGTTTGGTCATCCCACCTGTACTTCCTGCCTGGCTACTGGCTAATCAGCATTTTATTAAACCAATTCAAATGACAAATCTGTACAATGTACAGATGATTATTCCACAGCCCTCAGCAGGCAGTGGGGGACAATGTGATGAATAAAGCCCTCCAGATGAAGGATTGGAGGACCAGGTACCCCAAATTCTTGACACTGAGAATTTGATGTGAGGGCTCTGCCTTGCTAAGTCAAGGAGCAAGGAATGGAAGTGTTCTTGCTTCAGATTCCAAAGATTCTTGCCTTTCTTACTGGATTTTCATGAGCTGATATTTCTTCATTTGCTGTCTGCCTTAGGAACAATTTCCAGAGGATTCCATCATTAAAACACAGTTTGTACCAGTTTCACTATGGAATGCATCAGGGATAAATGCTATGCTGTTATGGCAGAGGCTGACCTTGCCCAGACACCAATCTCAGGCTGTGATGTGGTGTGAGAGCCTTACAGGCAAAATGTGTCCTCTGCATTGTCAGACCTTGGAGCCTAGGATAGTCTCTAGCAGGCATTAGATACTCAACTAAATTTCCTTGCCTTGCATTTTAAAGAGATTAGATTATGTTTGCTTTCATTTTGAAGCTTTTCAGCATGTTTACTATCAATACTTAGCTCTATTACAAAATCTTATTTCCATTTGAGCATAATTCCGAATGAGCATATAGAACTGGAGAGATGGAATTGTTTGCTTACAATGCATAGCAAAGCAATGAATTATCCAAAAGACATAGCTGACTCATTTCTTCATTGAATGGTGTCAGCTTCCCCATTTATCCTTAAGATAAATCACCAGTCAGAGGATTCTGTATCACAGACAGCAGGAATACCAATAATTACTATAAGCTCAAGGGCTGAAATTTCATTCCTAGAGTGGCCAGAAAGAGGCACTTCTCATGGTTCTCTATGCAGCTGCTCCTCAAGTGAAAGCTGGACCACCCCAAACTTGAAAGGAGAAAGCTTTTCCTTAAAGAATTTGCTAATCCAGGACGACCTTTTCCCACTTCATTGACCATTTGCTCTTGCCTATGATGCTTCAAAACAGGATAGGGAACTTAATCACAAAGGGATGTGAGCAGACTCCTCATTCAATGCAGGTAAAAACAAAGAACTAATGGACAAAGACAATCTAAGGCCGAATTATTTTGACCCAAACTTAACATTTATCCACCTTACAAGTGAAGAGGAAGGACAGATGGCGGTTGATGTGTGAACAAAAAAAGGGTGCAGCTGTTCAGCCCCCACAGCTGTTCTGGGGACCACAGTAGGAAACAAAGGAGCAAGGATCATTATCACATCAGACTCCTGTTTACAACGGACAATTAGCTTTTGAGAGTCACCCTGTTCCAGAAGGCATACCTACGACTTTTGAAGCCTCCAAGTCTTGAGTTTCATCACTTTCTTCCCCTTGCCTAGATTTCTCCCTCCTCTGAATTTTTGTTTCAATTCTTATTTTTGCAAGTGACAAATAATAGTGTGTTACTTCCTAGGATTAATTTATTTTGGTTTCTCTTGAGTTTTCTGCAAAGTCCGTTCTCATCTTAATGGTTTGATATATTCGTCTGATGTTTTTGTATTAATAGGATGATAGGTATACAGTGAATCCTGAGGTCATCTATTGCTGTAATATAATGATAACATAAATAAATGGAATGTGTAGAATTTAAACTGCTGTAACAACTGGGCTCTCACAGAGACAGCTCTACTTTCATAACCATGTCAGGGACTAGCCTTTAATATCATACATACATACATACATACATACATATATATGTGTATATATACACACAAACATATATATATATACACACACATATGTGTGTATGTGTGTGTGTCTGTGTGTGTTTCAGATTCATTCTTGTAAATATGTTTTATATAACTAGAAAACAATATTAATTAGCTTAGTCATTTTAAGAAGAAAAATATAATTCTATACTTTGTGAGTAAAATAATTTGAGATTAGACAGTCTGTTTATATTGTATAAACAATTACACACTATGTAAAACCAACAATATCCCAACATTGTATGATTACAAAAGAAGTCACTGAAAGCTGGTCCACATATTTACAATAATGTCAGTGCCATTATTAATTTACTCAACAAATCAGAATTTCATTCTCAGATCTCACATATTCTGACTAAAATTTTGTTTACACCAAATGCATCTGAGATGTGAAGCTAATTTAAGGTCATGGTTGATTTGGCTTGACACGGTTCTCCAGGTATATTCCCTTGAAATGAATTCATCTAATAGAAGCAACCTTCAAGAAGATAGACAATGCCTTCCAATGTGCATATCAGAGTGAAGAAGATCATTTTAGAAGACTCTGGGCAGCTTTTCATTTGTTCACATTCAGGACTTTAATAGCCTCAGAATGCTCTTTGGAAAATTTAACAAAGTAAGGATAATGCCTTTTAAGGAATGATTTCCACAAGGTCTGGATCTTTCCTCCTTATGACATAAAACTCTCTCAGGATTTAAAGGTAAGAATTCTGGAACACACTGAGTGTTTTTCATTCTCATGGCTTATAGTGAACTAGTTTAATATATTTACAAGAAGGACTTCTAGTTGGATTGCATTTAATCACTATGACACATAAACAAACCACATCACAAACGCAGGGCATGGAGACCCTACTCTGAGTATAGCTGTTATCCCATCAGTTATCTGAAAACAGACATTTCCATTCTGATTCAGCTTTCATTCTTGCAGTAGGTGAGGACATCTTTTTATTTCTTCTTTGTTGTTGGTCTCTTTTTTTTTTCTTAAAAAATATAAGTTGCTACCATTTTCAACTTTCACCTGGGCAACTAGTTACAACTCTTTTGTCCATCATATTATAATTATAGACAATAAATCTAACCACCAGTGAACCCAGGGATGTTCTGGTCACTACACTGCTACAAATCCCAGAGTGGTGACAGCTTTCACAGCCTTCCTTACCAGTTTTCTCCCTTCCTCCTTAATTATGATTTAGTATATAGCAAGTCAGGATACATGATAAAATTAATGATGGGAATTGCTGGGGATAGACCTGTGCCAAGGACTCTGAAGGTTCTGTCATTTTGTGCTACTTGCAAAGTAGTGAGTTGCCTGTCAGAGCTTCGTAGGTTCTTGAGGAAGTGATGAGAGTTAACCTATATCAGTGCTCATGGATGAGCAAGAAGTATCAACATTGGCACTATTATGTCATTTCTTCTGGGCCGGAAGTTTGGCAGGAATGATGACACTGACCCTCGAATAGTTATCCTCACACAGAAGAAGTGATTTTATTTTGGAGGGAGGGATTTTTGATATAGTGTCTTGCTATATAGTGCAGGCTGACCTTGGACTCTCAAATGCTGGGCTTACAAGTGTGTAGCACTATGCATGGCATTACTATCCTCAGAGTAGGCTTGTCGCTACTCCTATGCTGTAGAAAAAGACACCATCTTTATATTCCAAGTGTACACCTTATACAAATATCCTTGATTAGATTCCAAAACAAAGAGCCATTACTGCTTCTGTTTGCCAGACATGCAGAGCATGAAAGACATATGGAAGACTGTTGCCCAACAAATAATATGGTCTGTATGATAACAACAGCTTAGCTTGTGTTCAAAATGATGATGTTACTGCCTTCATATGTAGTGGCAATTATGAAACGTAGATGGTTGGAGTAGTTGGTGTACAATAAGAGCCAAGAATAGATATGCAGACACTCACATGAAGAGCCTTTCTTGCTGCTCATAGAAGGACTAAGGTCAGGTGGGGCGAAGTAGACACTTGCTGTTGCGTCATCAATACTTTTTTCATCACTGTTAAGTTAGATATGAAATTTAGTATGGGAAGAGAAATTAGATTTCTTTATACTACTTATTCTACTTTCCCGTGCATCTTAATTTTCTCAACATGATACTTTGTTTTCAAAAGTAACGAAATAAAAACCTAGGCATAAAAGAGAACTCATTCAGAAGGCCAAACATTTTTAAAGTTATAGAAAGCCTATGCCTGTGTTAGATAGTATATGGCTGCCTTCCCTGCTCCCAACCTTCTCAAAACCTTCATATTGGCCATATTATACAGTGACAGCAACTCTGAAGCCTACAATCGTTTGATATCATACTTGTCAACTGAAATTAACACAGAGAAGATACAGAATAGTCCCAACAATGTAAGGATTCATCATGTTGCCTCCTTATGGCCCCAAACACTTTGCTCTCACATTCACACTGACCAGTGGCAAGGACTACTGCACTCACCATTTGTATAATGTCATTTTAAAGGAATTGTATAGATGGATTCATCCATAGAAGGGACATCTGAGCTGTTTACAGGGCATAGCTATTAAAAATAAAGTTGCTGTGGGCATCTGTATATAGGCTTTGGTGTGAAAATTAACAATTCATTTCTCTATGATAAATGTCCAGAAGTATAAAACGGCTGGGTCATGGGGTGTCCAGCATATTTAGTATTTTGAGAAACTATCAAACTGTCTTCCAGAGTGGCTATAAAATTTTATATTTCCCAAAGCAGTGCATGAGTGTCTGAGTGATTCTGTCTTTCTACATCATTATAACCATATGGTAGCTTAACTATAGACATATTTTATTGATGACCTTTTTTATTAAATGCCTGTTTTGGCTGTATTTGACTTGGATTTTAAAGCAATTTTATGTTGGTTTTGAGAGTTCTTAGATTATTAGTCATTTGTAAAATAATTTACAAAAGTTTTCTCTGTGTCTATTAATCATGGTTCCATCCATTTAATGTTTTGGATATAGATAGATTCAAACTATCGACTTTATAGTTCACTAATTATGCTTTGATATCAAGCCTAAGAATACTTTTACTAGATCAAGACAAAGATGGATTGTACTTTCCTTTTCAAAAAGTCTTACACTTAAATTCAGTGTTTAGGCTCGTAAATTCAATGCTCATTTGTGGTAAAACTAGCTTCATAACATGATGAAAAGTGATCCATGGCCTTCTGTTTCTTGGAAGAGATTATGTACAGTTGGTGTCAACTTTTCTTTAAATGTTTGGGAGAGTTGTCTGTTGAAATTACCTCTCACTGGAGACTTTTTATGTGAATCTCAAAACTGTGTGTTCAAATTCATAAGCAGTTATTGGATACTCATTTAGGATGAATTATGGCAATTCGTGTTTTCCAAGGAATTGATCTTGCATAAATATTAAGCACTTATATCTCTACAGTGATTGCTCTTTTGTTGAATTTTAGTTTTTAACTAGCCATTCCATCAATTTTTGAGACAGGTATTGAGCCTTTGACACAGTAGTTTTTGATCTATCTGTTGCTCCTTTGAATTTTGTGAATGATTGAATCACTTATTTTGCTAGTTGGTTATTAGGTTTATGCATATTTAGGATTGTAATGTTCTCTTAATTGATTGGTTTATCAGTCCTTTTATTTTTCCATAGGCATTTCCAGTCCCCATGACGTTCGATTTGTGCCTGTGTGTTGTGTTATTTTTAAATTAATTTTGAATTACTTTAAAAACATCATATATTTTTCTTTCCCTTAGTCTGCCCTGTTTGGGGATCACCAGTATCTTGAATCAGAAGTCTACATCTTTTACCAAAGGCAGACAGTTTTCTGCTTTTGTTCGTTCACGTGATTTTTCAGTGTCATTCTTTCTCTTCTCTGGGTCCCTAGAGACATAGCAAGATTATGCTCCTGCATTTTCTTCAGATTTGGCTTTAAATTTCAGTCAATTTTCTTTCCTTGGGAATAATTTTTGCCGCTTTAAGACCCATGCGAATGCACACACTCACTCTTCCCCCATCCACATACATAGTTCTATCATGTATCTGTTACACTCTCACAGTTCCGATTTGTACTTACGTTTTAGTGAAACACTTTTTAATTATGTAATTTGGTTTGTTATCTAGCTCTCTGGCACTATTCCAACCACATACTTTCTCACTGAATTATGATACAATTTTCAAGAAACTTACTGAACATTTAATTCTTCTAAACTTCTCTCCCCCTCCCCCATTCTTTCTTCCATCATCCATTTTCCCTTCTTATATTAGACATAGCCTTGCTTTTTTTCTATTGTTTAGTTTGGATGACTTTAATTTTTCTGTTTTCTCCCCTCCCTGATTCTTCTCTCTATTCTGCTGTTCAGCTTATTTGCTAAACTATTTATTTTTAATTATGTTTTCCAGATCTTCATGCCTGTGGATTTATCTCTGATATATGCCACACTTTTGTTGATGTTTGTTTGTTTTACGTATTTCAGGTGTATTTATGATCATTTACTGAAATGTTTTATAATGCCTACTTTATTTCCTATTGTAAGATGATTCTAATGTATTTGTCTTTTCATCCTTTGTATTTGTTTGTTGGCATTTCTCCATTCAATTTTAATCTTTTTCCCTGGTTCTTGGCATGAAAGTGACTTTTGGTAGAAATGGGCATATTTTGGCTTTCATACTATCAGGCTCTGAATTTAATTTCAGTGTCATTTTTAGCTCACTTTCCCAGACATGATGGTAGCAGGAGTGAGGTCACTGGTCCACCATTGCCAAGTGGGTTAAATTCCAGGCTCCTCACTGAGGAACTGACACTGAGATTCCATTGCCCCCAGAGGGGTGGGCTCTGCCGATTGCTGCTGGGAGACTTGCTTCCCACTGAGTTTAGAATGCTTCCTCCATGGTGGGAAAGACTATAATTTGTTTCTCTTTTCCATGGCATATATGGCGCCATATGGGAAGCAGTGACATTGTCCCCGTTGGGAAAGTTCTAAGTCACCCAGGCTCTTCTGACAACACATTGGTGGAGAGCAGGAGCAGGCTCTTTCTCACCAAATGGGAATGGAGCCCGGGCTCTCCACGGTTTCACTACATTTATACCATTGGGGATGGGATGGTTGCTAGTGGTGAAGATGAATACCCAACTCCTGCTCAGCTTTTTCCAGCAGCTCAATGCAGAGATAGGGGGCTACTGATGACAAGTTGGGAGAAAAACAGACTGGGGTCTAAGCTTCCTGTTTGGCCTTTATTGTCATATACTTGGTGGTGTTTGGCTGGAGTAAATGATTATTACCCAGGATTTCTGTCTGTCTACCTAGACAACTCCTTTCTTGGCCTTTTGGATAGAAAGAGTAGGCTTTTGTCATGATATTTTCTCTCATTAATAGATCCAAAGGCTCCTCACTGGCCTGCTTATGCCCACCCTCAAGGGGAACCAGTTCTAAGAGTGAAAAATAGTGATGATATGTATAATTATTTTTTGTAAAGTAGATGACAGAATCACTTCTATCTTGAGAAGTGTCTGGTCTGCCCATATTTCTACTACTGGGTATAATGGTGGCTGAATTCAGCTGCATTTGCCTTGTGGCCGAGTAAGCAAATTCCCCATTCCATTGGTTAGTGTTAATTTGGTAAATACTGAATGGAAGTCTCTAAGAGGATAAAACAAAATAGATAGATTGGAAATTTAGAGGAAATGATATTTTGGTTAAAGTATTTATAATCATCTTAGCTTTTTTTAATTCTGTTCTTATTTTTAATCTAATATATAAAGCATATGAGAATACTTGAGTTTGGTTGTATTATAAAGTGTCTGTATGTGATATATAAATAATAAACTGTATGGAAGCATATATATATATATATATATATATATATATAATTACTATAAAATAATTTGATATCTAATAGATTGAAGACCTGATAATCACTTATACTGGAATGTACTCTATTGACCATCTTTTTTTTTTTTCATTTTTCTTTATTAAGAAATTTTCTACTCACTCCACATGCTATCCATAGACGCCTCCTCCTCCCTCCTCCCACCCCCCAGCCCTTTTTCCCAAGCCACCCCACATCCCCACATCCCCCAAATTGAGGTCTCCCATGGGGAGTCAGCAGAGCCCTGCACACTGAGCCTAGGCAGGTCCAAGCCCCTTCCCACTGCACCAAGGCTGTGCAAGGTGTCACACCACAGGCACCGGATTCCAGAAGCCTGCCTATAGACCAGGGACAGATCCTGATCCCCTGCCTGGGTGCTCCCCAAACAGTTCGAGCCAAACAACCATCTTCCTTGTCCAGAGGGCCTAGTTCAGTCCCATGGGGGCTCCACAGTCACCAGTCCACAGTTCATGGGCTTCCACTAGGGTGGCCGGTCTATTGACCATCTTAAAGTTACAGTTCTTCCCATTTTCACGCTTTTAACTCTTTTTTTTTTTTTTTTTTTTTTTTTTTTGGTTTTTCAAGACAGGGTTTCTCTGTGTAGCTTTGCGCCTTTCCTGGAACTCGCTTTGGAGACCAGGCTGGCCTCGAACTCACAGAGATCCGCCTGGCTCTGCCTCCCGAGTGCTGGGATTAAAGGCGTGCGCCACCACCGCCCGGCATTTTCACGCTTTTACTTTTCAATATTTATGCTAATGTGGCAAAGTCTCACTATTAAAATTACCATTCTGCAAATTACAGATCTAAAATGCTTTGTTTCTGCATGTCTGCCTTTTTTTCTAGAAAAAGAAATTCTACATTATTTAATCCTCTTTTTCTTCTAATTCTTTCTCTGCACTTCCTGAGTTAGCTCACTTTTTTCTTAGACCACAACTGCAATGCATAAACTACTTATTTTCAAATCACCGTTTCTCTTTTTGACACACAGTTCTTTTCATACTTTCTAATCCTTGACTGTATTGGACCCCCTTTCTTCTGCACATGCTGCAATGAGCTAAAGTCAAACGTGGTGATATTGTGTTCCCCAATATGTTGTGCACCTCAATAAACTTATCTGGGGTCAGAGAACAGAACAGCCACTAGATATAGAGGCCAGAAAATGGTGGTACTCACACCTTTAATCCTAGCATTCCAGAGGTAGAGATCCATCCTGATCTCTGTGAGTTCAAAGCCACACTGGAAACAGCCAGGCATGGTGACACAGGCCTTTAGTCCCAGGAAGTGATGGCAGAAGGCAGAAAGATATATAAGATGTGAAAACCAGGAACAGGCTGGTTAAGCTTTAAGCTTTTAGCAGCAGTTCAGCTGAGAGTTATTCAGGTGAGGACTCAGAGGCTTCCAGTTCGAGGATACAGCTGAGGAATTGGCGAGGTGAGGTCAGCTGTGGTTTGTGTTCTGTCTCTCTGATCTTCCAGTATTCACCCTAATACCTGGCTCTGGGTTTGTTTTTATTAATAAGACCTTTTAAGATTCATGTTACACAAACATGCTCCAACTTGAACTTGGTTTGACTCTCCCTAGCACTCCTCCTTGGATTGATTCCTTCCTTAGTAAGTGTTGGGCCTGTATATTCAGTCTCTCCACCAAGAAGGTCAGTGATGCTCCTGCCACCCCGAATTTAAGTCATTCCAATTTCCTTAAAAACACCTGAACGTTTCCTGTGAATTTTGTGGGTTTTTTTTTCTAGCATCTTTTCTTCCCTGGGAGGAGCTTGTGATTTTATCTTCAAATACCAGCCTCTTTTAGGTATCTTTATTTTCCATTTGAGTTACACATCTAAAATATGAACCTATAGTGGTACCATTCTCAACAATACCAACCGCCCACATTTATTAGTCTACTAAATCCTTCCCTTGCCTTGCAGTGATCAAAGGAAAACCTTTATCTCCTTTGATGATTCACACAGTTACGATTTCATCACTTCTTCCCTTAGAACCCATTCTCTAATGATAGAGACGTTTAACTCCACCTCACCACACTGTATTTCTCTGTAATTAATGCTCCACTCATGCTCCTGGAACGTCTTCCATCTTCAAAGTAACACTCATCCTTCAAAATAAACTGACATACCATGGTTTCCCTGAGTTATCCACACAGCTGACAACTGAATTTTAATTTTTCTTTCTAAAATTTATGGCATTCGATTGGCTTTCCAATTATATCACGAGCTCTAACACTGACTCTTGTTGAGTATTATGTCTATAGTTTGGACATCGGATACTTTGTATTCTACAATACTAAGAAGGCAGTCTATTAGCGGTGAAGGACTAAAATTAATAGGGCTGAGAGGGAGCTAGAAAACTTTATAAACTAACAAGCAAAGAATGTGACACTGAGGTGGCTCATTGTTATTGTGTAGACTACACTTTAGTAAATGTTTTGAGCACTTTTGCTATTAACCACTGTCTTCTCTCTTTTATCTAATAGAGAACTTGATCATGAACTTTTCAAGACTGTAGTTTTCATTTAATATACATTTTGGCAGAACAGGAAAGACAGATTTTTGACAAAGGCATATGTGCTCAAGCTACTGCCATGGTCAGTGTTTCTGTCTTTGAAACGGCTGAATTTAAGCCAGAGAAATCTTCTCTGCCCTTGGTGTCAATGAGACGCACAACAGTATTTGTGGAAGTAACCCCCTAACTTTTCCATTTGCCTCTTGCTGTGATTTAATTTTGCTCCCTGTCAACTGTGTGCCTTCTATCTTGCTGCTCTCCTGCAGATTGATGGAATGACTTCCAATGATACCTTTCTCTCTGCTGTGGTCACTCTACAGATCAATGACTTCTGACTTTTAGGACTGCACCAGCTCCCTTGTCTTTATCTTGTTCTTATAGAAACTCCAGAAGCAAGAAAATGATTTTAAAAGGCTGCAAAGTTTGAGCTAAGAGTAAGTAAAAAACAGGCAAATAAAATATCACTACACAAAGTATATTTCAACTCTTCTCTATAGGATTCAATCTTCCTGCTTGAGTTTTGATGGTAATATCTTAGAGCACCTGTGAAATCACATGGTTACAGGGAATAGCAAATATAGTTTCTTAGTCACCTCTGAGATTATGATCATGTACTCTGTGAATATCTGCTCAGATTCTAGAACATTTCTCATACTCATGCCTTTCCTTTATATCCCATATTTCTCCCCAAAATATTCTCCACTCTCTCCTTTACCTTCTCACCTCTCTCTGAATTTCAAGGTTCATATAGTCTTTTCTATCTTTCAGGCCATCCAGAGTGATACAGGTTCTGAAGTCACAATTTGTCTTCCCTTGGTTTTCCGTCCCATGGTTGTAGGGTAGGTAATTGCTGTTTCTCTGGTTTACTATTCAATAAAGCTTCAGATTGCATGTGATTAGGAAATAGATTTTATTTTTGTTTATATCACTAGAACTGAACAAAGCAAGTGCACAGCACAAGATTTAGCTGGAAGGATGATAAATGGATGGATGGATTGATAAGTGATAAATGGATGGATGGATTATTTATGATTAGAAGGATAAAGATATCACAGGGCAGTCATATCCCTTTGCAAGAGATGTCAGCTCTTAAAGTAGGGTAGGATTTACCCTGGCATAGATGAAATGCATATATTTGGAGTTACTAAGAGAATAAAATCAAGTAAAAGGGGACATGGGTATTCAAGGTGTGCTGAACAGCTCAGCTTGAGTGACAGCCCATGGGTACCATGCTTCAGGATCTGGCTAATTATAAAGAGACCATCTGGGCTAGTGTGTAAGAGAGTGAAGGAGATAGTGGAAAACAGGAGTGCAAACTCAGGCAACCACCTCAGTACTTTGATCTTCGATGAGTTAAACAGATTTCATTTTTCTGCTTGAGTTTTGATGATAATCTACTAGAGCAATTGTGGAATCACAAGTGTACAGAGAGTAGCAAAATTTGGTATTATAGTTTACATATAAAATTGTTCCTCGTAGGTCCACATATTAAATATTTGGTCCCTAGCTTGTGGTACATTTTTTTGTTGTTGTTGTTATTTCTAGAAAGTGTAGACCACGTGATCTTGCTGGAGGAAGTATGCCACTAGGGTAAGGTTCATGGGAGTATTTTTTTCCCTTGCGGCTTCCCTTGCCTCTGACCCCTGCTCTGCTTGTTGTCCACTGTAAGCTGAACATCTCTCCACTGATATACATACCGTAGTGATGATGTTATACTTAAGAGTAAAGGGGCTACATGGTTACGGTCTGAACTTTCTAGAGTGGTGAGCCCAGATAAATCCTGCAAGCTGTTTGTCTAGGGTAATTTGGTTATAGCTACACAAAAGCTCAACTACTATAGTACATTGGCACTTGACATCCTTGGGAAAAAATTGTGGTTAATACTTTTCTTATCCCAAGGGACAGTTTATGTTCTAGGCAATATTCAATCTCATATGAGGCAGCTGAAGAAGAGAAGGGAAGAAGGTCATAGCTGTGTGTAGTTACAGATCAGAAGTGCAGAGGAGGCTTCAGTTAACTGAAAAACAACCTTCCAGCCCTCTGCAGCCACCTGCATTTTAAATTCCTACCAACAAATTAGAAACTTACCATAAGGGGTAGAATCCAGGAGATCTCGTAGAGAATTCTAATATCCTTAAATGACATGGATATTCAGTTCATTTCATGATGACATTGTTGGTTATTTGGTTACATATGCTGCATGCCTCTGTATTTATTTCATATCACATTGTGCAAGAGTCATTGAGAATCTGCATCTAACTGATAGCTGTGAGTGTCCATGAGATGATGCTGAGAACAAATATGCCGTATTTGGCATGATCACATCTATTGGCTTATCACTATAGAACCAGAAATACTGATTCTAAATAAAGTAAACTATAGATTTAAGAATTCTGTATCTATGGCATTGATTCATGATAAGTAAGGTTTGAAGAGAAAGGCTGAAATAGGGATAAGTCATTTAAATTATTTTGATTCAAACTATGAGACAATCAAAGTACAGAGAAAAGTTCTCATACTGTTCTCTTCCCACTGTCTAGTTGTAACCCAGAGACTATTTTGATGAGGGTGTGAGTTGGACATTGATAAGCAAGGAGGTACCTTTTCAAGCTGCTTGAAATCAGACTGGGTTTGTACGTACTGGGCATTGAGTGATGATAATGAAGTGGATAAGGCATAGTAATTATTAGACACTTGCTCACTGTTCTGTAAAGAAAATTAAGCTCCTTTACAGGTTACAGGGCATGTTCCAGGGCTGGGGAGATGGCTCAGTTGTTAAGAGTATTGCTGCTCTTCCAGATAACTCAGATTCAGTTCCCAGCACCCACATGATGGCTGACCACCGACCTTAATTCCAGTTCTAGGAGAACCATTGCCCCTTTCTGGCCTCTGTGGGCACTGTAACCATGTTGAGCACAGGCATCCATGTAGGCAAAACACCAGCACACATAAAATAGATCTTTTAAAGCATCATGTTATTAGGTATTTTTAGACATTAATGTAGCTTAATGTAGCTTCTCTTACATCATTAATGTTATTCATTATCAGTAAAAATATGAAGTAATTTGCTAAGAAAACTGCAGAGACAAAACTTAAGGATTTTTTTTTAAATCATTGATTGTAGTGAGATAGTTTGGAACTATATACATCTCCAATTAATGAGACTATTTCCAAAGAAAACTTAGCTTAGAAGAACATCCTGCTTTTCTTCAGTCTCTTTATACTGATTGTAAAAAAAATATTCACATGTGATGGAGAAAAACTTCTAAATTTATTTAATATGCAGCACTTACTTTTTTCACAGATTTTGGTGAGCAGAAACTACATCTCTCCAGTGCCAGCACCAGCCCTTAATTGCTGTAGATATCACTTTGTATGCTGTGAATGTGTTGCTCTGATTTGGTTGATGAATAAAACGCTGATTGGCCAGTTGCCATGCAGGAAGTATAGTACTGGTGGGACAAGCAGAGAAGAGAATTCTGGGAAGGGGAAGGCAGAGTCAGAAGTTACCAGCCAGACACAGAAGAAGCAAGATGTAAAAGTACCGGTAAGCCACAAGCCACATGGCAACTTATAGATTAATAGAGATGGGTTAATTTAAGATAAAAAAGAACTAGATAGCAAAAAGCCTGCCACAGCCATGCAGTTTATAAGTAATATAAGTCTCTGTGTGTTTATTTGGGTCTGAGCCACTGCAGGAGCTGGATGGACAAGAAAACTCCAGCTACACTTAAGACTTGCTCTCAACTTGTTACAGAGTTAACATTGATGAGTGCCCTGTGGTGCTTCAAAATGTGGTGTTAAGCACACAACTGGAGGTGATGTGTTCTGAGCAAAAAAAAAAAAACAAAACAAAAAAACAAATAAAACAAAAAAACAAAAAAACAAAAACAAAAACAAAACCTGCTAGAAGCAGCAGCAACCTCATATGGATCAACCAGGAACTGAAGATTTAGTCAAGTGCATATTGCTGTAGAGGTTTGGAACTGAATGATCACAGCTGAGAACAGATGCAAATGCAATCAATGGTGATTGTAGGTATGTACTTGTAGACAACAGTTTGAATCTGTTTCATGACTCTTTTTACAACCACGCCCAAACTGCAGCCATCAATCTCAACACTGTTTGGGGAAGAGTGAAACCCTTCCTCCCATATATTATTCTTGTTACTCTCAATAACAACTCTGAGCTGTATTGATTTGAAATTACAAGGAAAAGCATCCTTTTGAGGCTAAATGATATAATAAATTCAAGTCTTGTGTATTGGACAAGTAACAATGGCAAACTATACACTGCCTCTGTAGCCAATCATCAGTTATTTTAAATTTTTAAAAATTATTTATCTTATTTATTATTGGTTTTTAGAGACAGGGTTTCTTTGTGTAAAACCTTGGCTAGCTTGGAACTTGCTCTGTATACCAGGCTGAACTTGAACTTACAGAGATTCTCCTGCCTAGCTAAAATTTATGTTTAATGAATGCATAAAAACATAAATTTGCCTGGTGGTGGTGGTGCATGCCTTTAATTCCAGCACTCTGGAGGCAGAGACAGGCAGATCTTTATCAATTCAAGGCCAAGCCTGGTCTACAGAGCAAGTTTCATGACAGCCAAGACTACACAGAAGAACCCTGTCTCACAAAACCAAAACCAAACAAACAAATAAAACACAGAACACAAATAAAAAAAATTTAAATTTTACATAGCCAAAAGTATCATGTGACACTATATGTGACTTGCACCTTTACACAAAAATAGAATTCTTTCTTTTAGCCATTTGAAATAGTGCAATAAATTTGAAAGCACATTGTGCAGTATAGGAGATTCAGTAATTATACAACATCGATTTTTCTGATCCATAGACACAGTATAGCTTTATATTGTATTCCATTTTATATTTTTCACACCACTTGACAGTTTTAATAAAAAATTCTATGGCTAGCCTACTACAAAATAGCACATTAGAACTTCTATACTCATGTAGTTGTAGCTTATACATATATCAATATGTCTTATAGTATATGGCATATATATGAATATACGTGAATATACACCATTATATATACATATATATAGTATATTCATTTTGTAGGACTAATTTGTGTATGTGTTTTGTTTTCTCTACTATCAGAATTTGCATAAAAATTATTTATCATTTCAATGTCTTGAATTATCATTGTTAATTAACAAGGCTGTTCATCTCTTTATTAGACCAATCAAGTGCTTTAGACAGGCAAAGGAACACAGCTTCACAGAGCTAACCAAATGCAATGTGAAGAATGCACCACATCTTGGCATCATAAAACAAATATTCCACAGCATAGACAAATGTAACATGTCTGTAATTAATCTTCCATAACAGCAATCTTTCATTTCCTTCAAGAAATCTTTAATTAGCTTCTTGATTATTTTTCCTTGAGAAATAGTTTTCTCATAATTCATTTTTCAGAAAAAATTGGCAATTAGTTATATATAAATGGATTTACCAATAGGCTTCTTACTGTTTTATTTTTTTATTTTTATTTTTTGGTTTTTCGAGACAAGGTTTCTCTGTGCAGTTTTGGTGCCTGTCCTGGATCTCACTCTGTAGACCAGGCTGGCCTCGAACTCACAGAGATCTGCCTGGCTCTGCCTCCTGAGTGCTGGGATTAAAGGCATGTGCCACCAACACCTAGCTTCTTACTGTTTTATTGATCCTCACATCTTTTTAAAAACCAATGAAATGCTGTTTATATCACTATAGCTTTATAGTATACATTTAAGGCACATAGGCAGGTAGTGTACTTCCCTATGCCTTTGTTCTTTTGTTGAAGCTTGCTCTGTCTTTTTAGGATTTTTAGGCCATTTTGTAGAAATTTATGTGTCTTCTATTTATATGAAAAATATTATTAGCATTTTGTAGGGACTACAATAAATTTGCCATCATGTTGGACAATATGGATAATATAACAATACTGATTTTTCTAATCCATAAATGTGGAATATTTTTCATTACTTGCCATTTTTAACATCTTTTAAAAATAATCAATCTTCATACTTTTCATTGTAAAGTTATTTCACCTCCTTGGTTAAATTTATTCCAAGGTATGTTATTTTTAGTTTGGACAGCTATTCTTGGTATTTCTTTGGTATTTCAGACAATTAGCTATTGGCCTTTAGCAATGTTACAGAAGTGCAAGTTGATTTTTTTTCTTAGCTTTTAACTTTCCTGAATTAATTGGTTAGTTCCCTTTAAGTTTTTTTTAAAAATTTTATTTGTATATATCTTCAATAGCCCCATGAGTTTTCCTCTGTAAAATACTGCCATCTGCACAGGAGTTTACATTTGACTTCCTCTTTACCGGTTTGATTTTGCTTTGCTTCTTTCTCGTACTAAATTACTCTGATGATGGATTCTATTTACTTTGAATGCAAGTGTCTGAAATTGTGCAGAGCTATTGCAGGCCTTAGAGAGAAAGCCTCTGTCTTCCTTGTGCACTATGGCATTAGCATCATCATACTGTATTTGGCTTTTATGATGTTTTGATCACTAAGGGATACTGAATTTTACCAAATGCATTTTCTCTATCTATTGAGATGATCACAGAGATTTGGTGACAGATCATAGATTTGTGTATTGAGGCACCCTTGCTGCTACAGGAAGATTCCCTACTTATAGATGTGAATAATCTTTTCAAAATATTAGCCGGGCGATGGTGGCGCACGCCTTTAATCCCAGCACTCGGGAGGCAGAGCCAGGCGGATCTCTGTGAGTTCGAGGCCAGCCTGGGCTACCAAGTGAGTTCCAGGAGAGGCGCAAAGCTACACAGAGAAACCCTGTCTCGAAAAACCAAAAAAAAAAAAAAAAGCTATCAAAATATTATTGGGTTTGTTTTGCTACCTCTATGTTCATCAAGCAGATGTGCATGCCTGTGTGTGAGTGTGTGTGAGTGTGTGTGTGTGTGTGTGTGTGTGTGTGTGTGTGTGTCTGTGTACCTGCACATGTGTGCATAAATGTTTGTTCTTGTCTGGTTTTACCATCAAGGAAATGTTAGCCTCCTAGAAAGAAATTGAAAGACTCCTTCCTCTTAATTATTTTGCAATACTTTACTAAGACTTGCTATTATTTTTAAATGTTTGGTAGAAACTATATGATTCTAGGCTTTTCTTTGATGGGTTAATTTTTTATTATTGATACAGTCTTGCTACTTATTATTTCTTTGAGTCTTCTGTTTCTTCATAATTCAGTCATGATAAGATGGTGTGTTCAGGAACTACATTTAGTTGTGCATAATAGTCTCTAAGACTCCCCTTTGTGGTGTCTGTTTAAGGGGTTCCCTTTTCACTTGATTTGATTTATTAGAATATTCTCTTGTACTTTAGTTTGACCAAGGCTTTGTCCATTTAGTTTACCTTTATATAGAACTAATCCTTTGGTTGACCTTTTATCTGACTTCATTTATGTTTAGCCTCTATTTCTTGGTTTGTACAATTTCTTTCTTTCTAGTAATTCTGTGTTTGCTTTGTTCCATTTTACTAGTCCCTTGAGATGCCAGGAGATTTTGTTTTCTGAGACCCTTCTTTTTCTGGTGTAGATGTTCACTGTAACTTCTCTCCTTGTAGCCCATTTGCTCTATCATAAGGTTTTTTGGTGTGTTGTTTTAGGCAATCTGTAGTGGTTTCTTTTTAATTTTTACTCTTTGCTCTTTGGAAGGCCCACCACCCAGCTCCCAAATAAATACATGGAAAATTACTCTTTCCTATGAATGCCTGGTCTTAGCTTAGCTTATTTCTAGCCAATTTTCTTAACTTAAATTATCTGGTCTACATTTTGCCTCTTGGCTTATCTTTCTTTATTCTATATACCTTTTTTTTTTTACTTCTTATTCCTTAGCTGGCTGTGTGGCTGTATGGCTGGCCCCTGGTGTCCTCCTTTCCTTCTCCTATTCTCACTCCTCCATCCTTTCTTTGCTTCCTATTTATTCTCTCTGTATGCCAGCCCCACCTATTTATCTCTCCTGCCTAGCTATTGGCTGTTCATCTCTTTATTAGACCAATCAGGTGCTTTAGACAGGCAAAGGAACACAGCTTCACAGAGTTAAACAAATGCAACATCAAGAATGTAGCACATCTTTGCATCATAAAACAAATATTCCATGGCATAGACAAATGTAACATGTCTGTAACTAATCTTCCACAACAGCAATCTTTCATTTGCTTCAAGAAATCTTTCATTTCCTTCTTGGTTATTTTTACTAGAGAAATAGTTTGCTTAAGAGTAGATTAGTGAATTTCTATGCATTTTTACAGTTTACAAAGATTTTCTTGTTATTGATTCCCAGTTTTATTGCATTGTGGTCAGAAAAGATAGTTCATATATTTTCAATCTTTAAAAAGTTTGTTTAGACTTGATTTTTTTGTGGCCTATCAGCTGATCTGCCCTGCTCAATGATCCAAGTGCTATTGAAAAAAATGCCTGTTTAGTAATCAGGCATGGAACGTTGTGTGGATGGTTGTTGTATATATTGGGTTGACATTGCAATTAATATTTTCTATTAGTTTATTTTAGCAGTCATGGTTCATTCATTGATTACTGCAGGGTGCTAATGCTGTACCATTACTGTGTGCTCACTCCACCTTTAAGGTCTATTGATATTGTTTACAAATTTGTATTCCCTGAGATTCATTTACATAAATGTTTAGACACATTAAATGCATCATTGAATTGACTACTATGCCATATAACATCTTTCCTCATCTCTTTTTACTGTTTAAAGATTGGAGTCCATCTTGTCATAGGTAAGTTTAATTTGGATTTCTTTTGCATGGACTACCTTAATCTATTCTCTCTTTCTTTTCTTATTTAACTAAACTTGTTATCTTCTAATACATGTATATAACATATCCCAATAACTCTTACTCCCTACTCTTTTTTTTTAAATCTCCTTCCCACTTATGTCCACTTGCTTCCTTCTTCTTTCTTATGTTTATGTCATTGCATTTTATAGTGTGACACTGCACATTTAACCAAAGCTGTTTGTGTGACTTTGGGTATGGCAGATTCACCAGTGGGCACACAGCTGAAGACAATGACTCCTTCTTCTCCAGAATCCACCTTTTATCCATGGTATAATCATAGGTGTTAGAAGTTTGATGTCACATCAACTTAAGATCTGTCTTTTGAAGTGAGATGAATTTAAGAGACACATAGTTAACTCATTTAGTCACTCTATATATTTTAATTGGAGGCTTTAATCCATTTACAATCTAGGTAATTCATGGTAAGGCCTCATTACTCATTTTCTAGTTTTATTGACACATCTCTCTCCATATCATTCATTCTTTCTTGCCATTAAGAGACTGACTCAAGTAGAATGTTTTAGTTCCTTCTTTTCTATTTTAGTTTGCCTATTGTGGACTGTCAATTTTTAGTTGTGAAGTTACACAGGATACCTTTGGTTATAGGAAGTTCTTTTGGTGTTACAGCACAATAATGTGTCTTAAAGAGAATAGATGAAAATGAAATATTAAATAACCAAATAACTTCATGCCTCCCCAGCTTAAAATTTTTACTATCTCATAGTGCTTTTTTTCTGTATTGCCTATCTTTTAACAGTCTATTATAGTTATTATTTAATGTTTTTCTTATACCAAAACATGAGTTAAGTACTACTTTTATAGTAATAGTGCCTTCAACATTTACCTCTAGAATTAGTCCTATCAGAGAGTTTTATACTTTTCAGTATTTTCTCACTAATCATTAATATTTCTTTTCATTTAGAAAATCTCCTTCAGAAAAGTTTATGTTAGTTATACACTGGAGAAGTATTCTTTTGAATTTTGTTTGTGTGAGAATGCCTTTGTCCCAGCTTTATTGTACTGGCATGGTATTCTTGACTGGTGTTGTTTTATCATGTAGTACTGGACACATCTCATGCCATTCTCCAAGCCTGTAAGGATTCTGCTGAGAAATCAGGTGACTTGGAAATCCCCTATGAGTTAGTTACTTGTTTCTGTTCTCTTCCTGCTGTGAGAAGATTGCTGTATCCTTTATCTCAGAGAGCTTGATGCTGATTTCACTTTGGTAGATTTGATTTAGAACTGACAGCTGTACTTTGGCATTCTTGCACTTTTATATTTGCAGTTTTCCTGTATGTAGACATTTGTGTGTTTTTCTAGGATTGGGACATTTTCTGTTATAACCTTTTTGAATAATCTTTCTACTCCTTCCTTATTAAGTTTCTCTTAAAACCCAATAACATTTTTTAAGTTCCAACCTTCCTTTAACTCACCCTGACTCTTCTTTTCTTTTGAGTGCTTTATTATATTTTCACCTAAAGATGTATATTTTCAAAATTGTATGTGTATGTGTTTGTGTGAATGCAGGGCATATGTATGACAGGTACTCACATCATCCTGAAATGGGCATCAGCTGTGACAGAACTGGAATTACAGGGAGATGTGAACTACCCAATCTGAGTGCTCAGAAAAAAACCTAGGGCCCTCTGGAAGAGAAGAAAGCACCTTTAACCACAAAACCATCTCTACAGTTTTTCATCTGAGTAATAAAAAGAGCAGGCATTCATCTCACTCATCTGTTCCTTCATTATGGTCCAGTATTGAGATCTTCTATTATGTTTTTAATTTTCCTTAGTATATTCTCAATTCAAAGATTTCTGATGATTTAAAATTTACTTCTAACTTGTGAATTTACTAATTCAGAATGTAGAATACTTTATCTTCTTTTGAATTTTCTTATGCATTCTTTTTTTTTTTTTTTTTTTGGTTTTTCGAGACAGGGTTTCTTTGTGTACATTTGTGCCTTTCAGCCCAGGCTAGTATCAAACTCACAGAAATCCACCTGGCTCTGTCTTCTTCAGTCAAACCTTATTTTCCTTAACACAGAATGAATCCACAGACCCTCATTTCCTGTGGAAACAAAAGCGTAGCTTCTCCTCCAAAGTAACGTATGTTTTAACCTAAATTTTCAAGCAATGATGTTTTTAAGATATAGAAGTTGGTTTAATCCAGCAGTTGCCAAAATTCAATGTCTCTTAGCAGCGAAAAATTTTAAAGATAGCACAATAACATACAGGCTCCAGATTCTCTATGTATTTCCCATCTTTATCTCGCTTATTTTTTATTACTGTATTTATGTTTAAGGACTTCATATTATTTTAAAACTATATTTTTAAATCAAAGAATATATATATATATATATATATATATATATATATATATATATATATATATAAAATTTTCTTCTCTCTCCCAAGCCTACACATATTTTTTAAACATACTTGGTTGGACCCACTTAAAGGCTCTTTTAGTCTATATCTGTCCTTACTGTGTATCTACACCCTTTTCTGTCCACATGAACAAAAATACCATATGTAACTTAGATAATGGCATGCTGGTGCTGGTTCCTTCCCCTGGTTTCCATGAAAGTCTAGTCTCATAGGGAGGCACATTTACCACCAGCTCTGAAAGCCATGTTTGCCACCCCAACTCTGTGAAGTTTCTGGGTCGACATCGCCACTGGGTATCATGCTACACACTGTTCATAAATCCCACATACGTGTTTGGTGGGAGGGCCTCTTAGAAGAGCTGCCTGTTTTTGATGCTAGCACTGAGCCTGGAAGCCAGCTTTTAAAGGAGCCATGCCTCAGCTACAAAAATAATTCAGTCTTAGAGGTGCAGTCAGGCCCATTCTAGAGATGCTTGTGATGAAGGTTGAGGTTGAAACGTAAGTTTTTCCTGGGAGATAGTTCTGCTGTCTGAGGTTGGGAGTAGCACATTGGCCTTCAAAGCTGATATCAAGCTGGGACATTTCTGAGACTCACAGACAATGGTGGCCTGAAGTCATGGGAAGGGAAACCCAGGGTCACTTCAACATTGGCCATGTTGTGAGTTAAAACATGTGTTTGTTCTGCCAAGGTGCATGTCTTTGCCCTGTGACAAGGAAGTTCAAAAATGACATCTAAGACTCTGGATTTAATGAAAGGGCCTTGGCTTCTGACACTGAATTTGAATGGTCTCTAGTGCTAGCTTTTGCATCTCCTCCAATGGGGAGAGTCTTACTGCTCACATGGCTGCTGGAGATTGAGGGAACTGTAGTGGAAGGAATAAAATGCCTAGTTAGTTACTATAGTCCTAGTGCCTCAGTCCACAGGTACTGTCCTCAGGGAAGAACTTGGAAGACTTTGTGTAGCACTGGGTTATACCATGGTGGAACTAGTACTGGGTCCCATACTTAAGGCTTAGACTTAGCTCCTTGTCCCCAACTCTAAAAGTAGGAGGTGTCTTTCTCCTTGTTGGTTGGATTAGTGAAAGACAATGCAGCCAACTCCTTCCTCCCTTCTTCATTGTATCCCTTATTATTATACTAAATTCAAATACTGTCCTCTCTCACTTGGCTTCCCTAGTATTTCTGAAGGGAGAGTTGTGCATGACCAGCTGTTCAAATGGTGTTTCATTCAGATGATTGGTGAAAGGCCTTCTCAGCCTACTTCTTTCTCAATTATCTATTTCTATGCTCAATGCTTTCTCTTTTCTGTTGTCTTTAGTTACTTCTCCATTTCTGTGATAAAATTCCATTATAGAAGGAACTTAAAGAGGGAAGGGCTTATTTGGGCTTTTGATTCCTGAGGGATAATAGTTCCTCAATACAACAGCAGGGAAGCCTGAGGCAGAGGAAGGCCTGAGTGCAAATATCCTAAACCATGTGCAGGACAGAGAGAGCAAACTGTGGAAGATGAGAGGCTTTTCAACTTCAAAGCCTGACCATAGTACCAGACTTCCTCCAACCAGGCCATGTCTCCTCAGTCTCTACAAACAGTGCTACCTACTGAAGACCAATTACTGAAATTTCAGAGCCTATTTGGAACATTCTATTTTGTACCACCACACTGTAGTTGTATGAAAAAACAATTTCATTTCTCCTGAACTTCATTAATAGAGGCCTTAGGAGCTAATTAATGAATATTTGTTTTGGGGTGTGTTATAATCGCACCATTTCTATTTGGATGCCACTGTGGTTTGAAGGGCACTTTAGCCTGTCTTGTTTCCAGAAATCTCACTTTAACAGAAACAGGAAATTGTTGATGTATCCGTTGGAACTGGGCTCCACAACTCCACATTTTAATTAGTTGTGGTTTTCTGTAATGGTCTCTGTCTGTTGCAAATAAAAATTTCTTTGAGGGGTGAGAACACCACTCGTCAGTGTTTGTCTTTTGGAAGATCTTGCCTACTGTTTATGTTACAAAGAGGCCACATGATGTTCAGGACACCTGTTTTCCTTTGTCCTTTTTGTCTCTCAAAAGCTCTTGGCAATGCTGAAGACAGTCATTACATGGAAAACGAATAAAACCTGAGTTCTTGGCTTTGAGCAAATTAAAGTTTTTTTCCCTTCTTCACTCAGTCCTCATCAACCAGCCTTCTCATTAAAAAAAGTCTGTAATTCTTTTACATTTGTTAAAATGAGACCTTATCTTATACCCCAGGTGAGGCTGGTGTGTCTGAATCTTGTTGGACCTGCTCCATCTGTGCCTAGAGGCACAGCACTCCCCTTTATGACATATTATTCCAGTCAGAGTCAGTGGATCAAGAGCATTGAAAGATCTTCTTGACAATGTCAAATTCCTTTCTTTTCTTTTTTTATTTAAAAGGTTTTGTTTTTCATTTTACATACCAAACACAGTTACCGCCCCTTCCCTCTTCCCGCTCACTGACCCACCTTTCCCCCACTCCACTCCCCTTCCTCTCCTCAGAGGCGGTAAGGCCCTTGGTACACTTGAAATATGAGAAAGAACAATAGACCTTCAAGATGAAATAGCTGAAAAGTTGGTTCTGCGTGTTAGTATTTTTCAGAAGAAGGTATTAATTGTACAGAAGTGTTCGACCTCCACTGAGAAAGTCAGTGACACGTGCTGCAGCCACTCACTCCCCTCTGACTTAACAGTCACTTGCAATTTTCCAAGGAAAGTATTCTGAAGCACAAATGTACTTCCTTATCCCTTTGAGTGTTAATGCATCTGAAATCCTGGAGGGGAAGTCATTAAGAGAAATAGGATGGCTATTCTCCCACCCACACTCATTAAAAAGTATTATAGCGTGATTTCCTGAAATCATGTGTAGAACACTGATTTTACTGACATGCATATAAAGCCATAGACTTGAAAAAGACCAGGTCTGTTCCATGACATGAACATTCTTAGTACCCAAAGTCCTTGCTATTGATGTAACATGTTTCTTTTTGAGGATTCTAAAACATCTTATATGTTTAACTTAACCTTTCTGAGGGGAGAGGTTTAGTTTAAAATTTTGATGCCTGTACTTTAATTTTGAAACCTGGGAAAGAACCAGATCGCACTCCAAGTGAAGTATTTACAATTGGATTAACTTCATTGTGTTATTGCCAGCCTATAAAACAAGAGGTAATGATCACTCAACCTAAGTACACCACACCCCTGAGTAGAGTTTCTCTGGAAGACTATTACATGCAAATGGATATCATTCAAAGTCCACTCTCCTCATTTCTACATTCTGCTTAAGGCTCATCTGAGTTTCACGTAAATAACTACATCTGCATCACACCTGTGGGAAGTCCATAATTTTAACTCAGACATTGCCATGCTTACTTCACAGTGAAAAGTCTATTACAGAGTTTCTGCCAACCTCTCTAACATTGAATAAAGGGTTTTTCATTTTTAAAGTTCCATTTAAAGAATCTATATTTTACACCAAAAACATTATTTTAGGGTTCAGAAAGCATACTAAAAAGTGCCCTTCTGACACTAGGACCTATGCCAGATAAAGCACACTGTTGCCATGGGGATCAGTAAATAGTCCTTGCCTAAAAGGCTAGTTCCCAATACCAAGAGGTTGGGGGGAGAAAGAGCTTTCCAAAGACTGTTTTCTTAGACTAAAAATACAGTATGCATTTTACTAAAGGGCAATTAAAAATTCTCAGTGATTTAGCCTTTAAGGAAATACACCCTCTCATTTTTAGAACAATGAGGTATGAAGTCAGCTACATAACACACTGAGATTGTATTTTGTGTATGATATTAATTATACTCATGGTCTGTCGTGTAAGTTTTGTTATAAGCATGGCTTATTTTAGTAGTGTTTCATTTGATTCTTTAAATGGTTTATGGAAATTCATGTATGCATTATAGATATAAATTATGTGTTTATAAGGGTTATGATACAAATTTAGCACACTGAAGTGAGCTCTTCAAAAAGCTATTTGGTTTGTGGATACATTGTTCTGAATAGCTGTGATGACCCCAAATTATTTCCAGTTATATATTTTCTGGCCAAGGTGTTTCCTTTTTTTAAAGTCTAATATTAAATTACATATTGACACAAATGTGATCAGCTCTAAGATTTTCAGGATGTTACACAAAATGAAAAGCAACACTATCATCAATAATTTTAGTAAATTCTGCTTTTGTATGAGGATGATAGATTGAAAAATGCTACCGTGTTTTCTCAAAGGTACACAAATAGTATGTACATGATTGACTACTGGGCACAACAATAAAATATCCACAGGGAAATACATTATCTTATATTTACATTAAAATTACAAAACAAGTTTATCTATGTAAGTGAAGTTACACCACTTGCTGTTATAATGCCACACCCTCGAGAGTGATAGACAATCTAACAAAAACCACTAGACCTGGGAAACCTCCTCTTTAAGTTGTTGGTCAGGAGTTCAACAGACTTTTAAAACAATTTAGGATATTGCTCTAGCCCTTGGTTGCCTCCCAGAACTTGAAGGTAAGAGTCTATTGATGAAGGCACCACATTTCAGACACAAGGCTTGGAGGACTCAAGCTAATATAGACCCGAAATCTTCTTCCCCGAGGACCATCTCTCAGAGTATCTGAAGGTGTTATGCAAGCTGCCAGGAAAGAAAAGCACACAACAACCCCAACCCAGCTGTAAAGCATGAAAACCACACAACTCTAAAGATGTAATAGTGTCACATATTTTTGCAGTAACTGACAGCTGTCTAATTGTCCTTTTTGTTGTTGTTGTTAACTTGACACAAACTAGTGTCGTCTGAAAAGAGGAACCTAAATTGAGAAAAATGCCTCCTAAAGATTGGTCTGTAGGTAAGTTTGGGGGACGTTTTCTTAATTAGTGATTGGTGTGGTAGGGCCCAGCCATCCTCAGCAAGCCATGGGGAGAAGCCAGTAAGCGGATGTTCCTCCAAGGCTTCTGCTTCAGTTCCTGCTTCCAGGCTCTTAGCTTGAGTTCCTGAACTGACTCCAATAAGCTGAAATAAACCCTTTCCTCCTCCAGTTGCTTTCGGTAATGGTTTTATCACCAAGACCCTAAGGAGACTCAAGGACTGTTCAATATTCATGTCTGATATTGTAAATCCAGCTAACTGATCCATGGCTGATGAAGTCATGAGCCTTAAAGGAGAATGTACTAACTCCACTTTCCTAAACCAGTGTAAGTTTAAACAAAAGCAAGGTCTAAATACTTACACTTATACCCACAACTGAGTTCTGCTCTTACTTTCATCAAATAAGCTTATTTGTACAGCAGATATAGACTACTATAGAAATCTACAAGTGGTCAAAATGCAGAGAATACCACTGATGATGAAGTGCTCAGCCCCATTAAGGCATCTACAACAAAACCTATGCACCTAAGGCTCAGGGAATATCATGAAAGAGGGAGAAGAAAGATTATAGCCGAGAACCAGGACATCTTGTAATAAGTCTTTTTTCTGACCCTCCAGTCAGCTCCCCCAAAATGACAGAGACTTATTATTAATTATTAAAGTTCAGCCTTAGCTTAGGCTTGTTTCTAACTAGCTCTTAAAACTTAAAATAACCCATTTCTATTAATTTGTGTGCTGCCATATGGCTTGTGGCTTTTACCTCTCCTCCTGTATGTTTCTAATTCCTCTCTGTCTCCTCTTGTGTCTCCCACCTCCTAGATTTATCTCCTATGTTGTTGATATCGCTCTGTATGCTGTGAATGTGTTTCTTTGATTTGGTTGATAAATAAAATGCTGATTGGCCAGTAGCCAGGCAGGAAGTATAGTATAGGTGGCACAAGCAGAGAGGAGAATTCTGGGAACAGGAAGGCTGAGTCAGGAGTGCCAGTCACCACCACTGCTGCGGCAATGAGAAACAAGATGTAAAGATACCGGTAAGCCATGAGCCACGTGGCAAGGTATAGAAATGGGTTAATTTAAGATATAAGAACTAGATAACAAGAAGCCTGAGCCATTAAGCCAAGCAGTTTTAATTAATATAAGCTTCTGAGTGGTTATTTTGTAAGTGGCCACAGGGCTATGGGAGCCAGGCAGGACCAGGAAAACTTCAGCTACACTCCTCTTCTTTTCTCTCTGCCCTGAAGTTCCCCCATAACCTCCTCCTGCCAAGCTATTGGCCCTTGAACTCTTTATTAAATCAATCAGAAGGTGCCTTGGCAAAGACACATTTTCACAGTGAATAAAAAGATTATTTCACAACAGCATCTCTAATAAACTAGTGCCTTCTATATGTAACAGGGAAGCTGCAGCCACGAAATCGCAACAAGAAGGTCATCTAAAGAAGAGTTTCACAATGATAATACCATTTGACATGCGAACATGGGTAGAGAAAATTTCAGGAGACTTTACTCCTTGATGATTATCTACAGGCAATTAATGTCTTTGAGAAAGGGAGAATCAATCTTTTCCAAGAATAAGCCCTGATAGATTATCCAAGCTCAAGGGGTCAGCCTTAAATATATATAATAATTGTTAAGTCTCAAACCCTGGGACAAATGGCTTGAGATACCTAGTTAACATATTAAAGTGGACCTGGCCTCCATGTTCTCCCAGCATCCCTCAGCCCTTCTCTGTTATAGGGTATGGCTGACATACTCTGCCCTTTATCCTGAACTCTCTAGAACAAGGGCTGGGCTGCCCTTCCCCCACAGGCTCTTGTCTGTATAATCCAGCCATTTTGATTACCCATCCCTTTTTGTACCTTTGACATCCTTGGCTGCTGCACCTTGTTCTTCTCTCTCCCTTTCCCTTCATGTCTCCCAATATAGCCCAGCTCAGTCTAGTCATGCCCACTCTGGACTCTCCCAGATGTCTCTACCTCTGGCATTGCTCTCCCACCTATCTATAATAAACTTTCTCCTCCACCATACCTAGGAGCAATCATGTCCTTTCTTTTCCTTTTATTTACCTTTTCATTCAATAATACTATATAATAACATATTAAATACATTATATAGTATTATTATATATTTACAATATATTATATAATTATAAATTATCTATCTATCTATCTATCTATCTATCTATCTATCTATCTATCTACCTATCTATGATACTCCTGCAGAGCAACAGGGTTTGGTTCCCATTACCCACATGGTCCTATAGTTCAGGGATTCTGATACTTTCTTCTGGCCTCTACCAGCACTGCGCGCGCGCGTGTGCGTGCGTGCGTGCGTGCGTGCGTGCATGTTTGTGTGTGTGTGTGTGTGTGTGTGTGTGTGTGTGTGTGTGTGTATTTGTAAAAACAATAATTAGAAGAGTTCATGAATTTGAGTGGGAATTGGGAGGCACAGGAGGAATTTATGGGGATGTGTAGAAATTTTGTAAATATAGTATTCATGTATGAAAGTCTCATGAATATATACACATATGTAGATATAGATAGATTATAAATAGATTGATAGAGAGAAAGAGAGATAAGATAGATAAATAGGTAGGTAGGTAGATGATACTATAGTAGGCTTTCTTGGACTGCCAGTCTCCAAACCATAACATGGTGACTTATTACTTATGAATGCTCAGCCTTAGCTTAGACTTGTTTCTAGCTAGCTTTCTAAACTTAAATTAACTCATTTCTATTAACCTATGTGCTGCCCTGAGGCTCAGCCACCTCATCTATGTACTGTTCATCCTGCTTTCCAGTTTCCTCCATGTCTGGCTGGCTGGGCTCTTGGCTGGCTGGCTGGCTCCCCTTTTCTCTCTGCCCACCAGCTCTGCCTACTCCTCCTCTGCCTAGCTATTGGCCTTTCAGCTTTTTATTAGACCAATCAGGCACTTGAGGCAGGCAAGATGAAACAGCAACACATCTTTACATCTCTAAACAAATGCAGCATAAACAAAAGCAACACACCTTTACATAGTTAAACAAGTATTCTATTCCACAACATGATACTACAATGCATGGTGTCTGAAAAAAAAACAAAAAACAAAACACCCTTTCTTCTTCACTGTGGTATGAGGACCACAGCATACTTCTCAAGCAATGCATTTTAACATGCCACTGCATTAGGACCTTGGGATTTAGTTCTGTGATAACACTCTTAACTGCATCCAGATTTTCAGTAGTCAGTTGACTCAAACAGCAATTAGGTAAAAGTCATTGGGTATCACTGTGGTCCTATAATGGGTATTTTACTTAATAAAACTGAGCCCAAGGCTGGGAGAGATGGCTCAGAAGTTAAGAGTACTTATTACTCTTGCAGGGAACTGGTGTTTGGTTCCCAGTTTGAGAGGTTTTGACACTCTCTTCTGGCCTGTGTGGGCACTGCCTGCACATGATACACATATGTACATGTGGGCGAAACACTCATATACATAAAAAAAATCTGAAAAATTCCTGAGCTAATTTTTAGATCATTATAAATTTTACTGAAACTAAACTTCCATCTTCCACTTAGAAGGTATATTATCCTTCCTCCTCTTCCCAGTCATGGTATTTCCATATGACCACGGAGTCTAAATCTTAATATATTTATTAATCAATGTAACAACCCAGATTGTAAACAATTACTATCATTACTCTTCATGCAGCCCTCCTTTAAAGACATTCTCCATTTAAAATATTCACTGGCCTGTTTCCAGTTTCAAATGAGTATAATTCATCAAGAGATCACCACTAACTATGGTGCATGCTTGTTGACTGTATCAGTTTTCTGGAGTCCATGTTTTCTCTTCCTTATACATCCCTGTTTTTCATGCATGCATGGTTCTATGACTGTTCATTTACAAAAGCTGTCACTAGGCTTCTTAAGGAATCCATCTTTCTCATGATCCCCAGAGAGGAGACTTTGGCTTTTGCCCTCTATAGATCCCTAGAGCTAAATGCTTCATGTCTTCTCCCAGGCTCCTCTTTAGCTCACCTTTATTCCCATAAGCCATCCCAAGACCTAGTGTAATTTTTTTTTATACTTTATTAAGATTAGGGTTGGCATCCCATGCCTACACACAACCCTGTTTGCTATGTTAGAGTGAAAAGAAAAATATTATAATTCTTAGGGTTTCCTCATCAGAGCAATAATTAAAAATAACCAAATGTTTTGTCATCGCACACTGTTTAGACAATATTACTATATTTTCCTTAACGTACTATCACTCATTCAGTTATTGGAAATTTTGCTGGGCCCTCCTACTGTTCATGATCTGAGTTCATCTTCTGTGTCCTCTTTTTCTTAGTCAAAAAAAAGTGTGTGTGCATAGAAAGCTGGCGGTGCTGGGCAGCAGTGGCACATGCCTTTAATCCCAGCACTTGGGAGGCAGAGGCAGGTGAATCTCTGTGAGTTTGAGGCCAGCCTGGTCTACAGAGCGAGATCCAGGAAAGGTGCCAAAACTACACAGAGAAACCCTGTCTTGAAAACCAACAAAGAAAGAAAGAAAGAAAGAAAAAAGAAAGGAAGGAAGGAAGAAAAAAAGAGAGAAAGAAAGAGAGAAAGAAAGAGAGAAAGAAAGAAAGAAAGAAAGAAAGAAAGAAAGAAAGAAAGAAAGAAAGAAAGAAAGAAAGAAAGAAAGCAAGCTGTCAGCATTTCTGGTTTTGCATTAGTAGTTCCCAAATCATGCCAGTCTCAGCTCTGTTCCAGGCACCTCACCTTGACAGTGCCGCTCACTTTCAGGCTTACTTAGACAATAAAAGGAAATGCTGATTGTTTGTGTAGTTTCTCCCAAGGCCAAATCATTTGATCCCCTCTCTAGTCTGGAAATCTGTCTGTTCCACCAATTAAACTATCTTCACCAGGTCAGTATGACTCTTTTGCAGGGCGCAGGTAAGAAATCTATTCTCAGTGGCAGAGGAGCTGCTCCCCCACTCCCTGCATGCCACCTGCTAATGTGAGTCTTGGCATGCCAGACACTACGTGTCAGTGGTAAAAGCATATTCCTAGTAAGTTTGTGTTCTGACTGGGACTTGAGTCTTTCTCCTCAGATACTGCCAATATTACCTGAGTGTAAACACTGGTTTCCTATCATGGTAAGTGGTAAGTGGAGTGGGATGAGTGGGCCAAGGTCTAGGATGGGCAACTTCCACTACGGTTGTTCCTAAGGTAGCATCATTACATCATCTTTGAACATACACTAAAACACAGTGCCTACATGTGGTTCAAAAAATAATATTTTCTTTGCTTCCTCTGTCTTTCTCTTTCTCTGTCTATGTGTGTGTACTCTTTTTTTAAATATGTATTATTTCCTTTCTTCTCCTCTTCTTATATAATATGCTGTAATGTGAGAAATCCATGGATGTCTGGGAAGAAGACTTATTTATTAAGGGATGAAATGGGGATCACACAGTCACGAATACAAAATGAAGCGACACCGTTGCCTCTTTGTCTCCCAGGGAAAGATGGGGAAAACTCCAGACCAGTTCACTGAACCTTGCATCAGAAACCTTTCAGGTCCAAGAGCACTCACACCATCCTCCCTCTTCCCTTTTAAGAGGTCACCTTAGGCATCCAAGGAGCACCACCTCTATCGGGCCAGCTAGCCCAAGGTCATGGGTGGAGCGAATACCCACTGCGCTGCTGTGAATGAGAGATGATGAAAACTTAAGGGGAAACAAATTAGGGAAGGATTTCCACCTGTTTTTCCTTCTGTGTTCCTATGTCAATATGTATCACAATCTACATTCACATAATTACTCAGATTTGGAACTGAGCTGTCCAGCTGGTCTTTTGACCTCTCGCCTAGAGGTTTTTTGTTTTGTTTTGTTTTTCTATGTCATTTTCACATCTTCTAGGTCTTTTTTTTTTTTTTTTTTAAAGACAAGATCTCACTCTGTAGCCCTGGTTGCTGTGGAACTTACTATGTAGACCAGGCTGGATTTGAACTTACAGAGGATCTGTCTGCATCTGCCTACCAAGTGCCAGGATTAAAAACCTGTGGCACCAATTGTGGCCTTAGCTCTGGTTGTGTCTTTCTATAGTTGTAAATCTTTCAGAGGCTTCCCAGGACTTACTTGTGATTATGTTTACATTCCTCAGTTCAGCAAACACACTTCCTCATGATTTGATGCTTGCTTGCCTCTTTGGTTTGTCCTTCATCCCTGTCCCACAGGATCTGCTGCGTGTTCAGATTAAACTGTTTGCTTCTGTTCTCAAGACTCCTTGTCACTTTCCCCACTTACAATCTTAGCCTGGCCCGCTTCTCTGTCTGTCTCTCTCTCTCTGGTGTATGTTAGGTGATACATGCGTATGGTGTATGTGCATGTATACAGAGATGCATACCCATATGTGCATCTGTAGAGGACACATGGTAGCCCATTCTGTCAATTCTTTCATTGACTCCTTTGAGACAGGATTTTTCACTGAACTTGAAATTAGGCTTGTAGCCAGCAAGATCCAAAGATCTCCCAGTCTCCACCCATCATCTCTAATAGTGCTGTGGTTGCAGGGTGATGGGTATTTGAACTCAGGTATTTGTGTTTTCATAGCAGGGGCTCTTACCCACTGAGCCATTTCCCCAGCTTTCTCTCTTTATCTACCCAGTCAATTCTCCCCTTAAACACTAAGGAAGATCAGGAAGTCTTCATATCTCTTTATGATAATGACATTTTTTTTTTTCTGTTCTCCATAACATCTTCAGTAACATTAGCCTTTGTCATGCAAGCTTGTGTTTGCTGGGTCACAAGTGTGTATTACTTGTTACACATGAAACTCCAAGAGGGAAATGTGTTTGCTGTTGCATCATTATATACTGTAGCACTGAGAAGTTGGCATGGTATGCTTGTAGAGGTTACATGTGCCTTTGGAATTACCAGGAACTGAATGAGCCAGTAAAGTTGGTGAGTAGGTGGGTGGAAAGGAGTACAAGAGGTATCCAGCAAGGCAGACTTGCAAAGAGCAAATCACCATGGCTAAATATTTTCTTTTGCAATCTTATCTTTGACGTTTCCATCTTTTTCTGAAACCCTACTTTTTAGGTCCAGGCTGATGACTGCAGGTGAGTCTCATTTCTCCGCATAATAAATACCTGTTGGAGATCATGTTCTTGCCTAACTAAGCTATCTCGTTTTCATAATCACATTACTTGAGATCTCCACTTTTTCTGAGGTTTCCTTCAATTAATTAGAGAAGAAAGCAAATCTCCATTAACAACCCTGTCTGTATCGACACATGGAACCCACCCCTTATGTCTTCAGTCTTGAATGTGGGGAGCCCTGTGTCTTCAACAAGCTGTGCCCAGAAGACGTGCCACCGTGGGGCTAGCGAACCGAGAGTGGACTCTGGCTTGTCCTTGGTCTGTGAGTGTCACGCTGAGTGTGTCACCTCCCTTTTTAGGCCTCACAATCTTGCCCAGAAGGTTATCAATGAAAGCATCTTCCATGTGTGATTTTCACTGTGTGTGAAGATGAAATCTATGATGCTTCTCAGCTCTAACACACAGGAAATTCTTCCTAGACACTAGAACAATGGTTATTATCTATATTTATAAGAAAATTATTTCAACTGATATTGATAAAGCTGATTTCATTTGGCCTCATATTTATAGATCGTAGAGTTTTCAATGTTTGGGTTTATTTTCATCTATATTAGTCTTTTAAATGAGTATGTAAAGTAATCGATTTTATGATGTTCTCTGTGTTCTTGCTGATCCTCCTTTTCTACTTTCTCAGTTTTTCTGACCCCTCTTTTTCATCCCCCTCCTTCTTTCAATAGCTTCCTCCAAGGTTCCTGAGAAAGGCTGAATTTAGACTTCGATTTAGCCAATAACAATTTTGCTGTTTACCAGGAACCTCCATTAATCTGCCCCCAAAAGTCAAGTACCTCAGGCAAAGTTATCTAGGTCTCAGTTAATCTGAACAGCCTGTTTGAGCTCAAAGGTCCCTAAGGTGGGGTGCTGACTCTCATATAAAACCTGCTTGCTTTTCTACCATTTTGTTCCCCCGACTTTGGTGATAGCCTGGGAAGTTTGCTTCCCAATAAACTCTCTCCTCTCTACCCACAGAGGGGTCTATGGGTCTAGGTTCGAGGTTTCATTGCACCTTGATTACATTTCCTAAGTCTTTAGTAGCTAAACCTTTCCTACAGAGATCTGTCTGACTCAGATTTAGTATTTCCTCAGTGCCAAGGGAGAAATATTTTTACTTTCCAGGATTTGGTGCCAAGTAGTCAAAATGGGCAAGTGAATCACATAACTTACTAAATGATGGAATTAAAATCCACAGAGAATTACATTACAGTTTTGGCCAGTTCATGGTCAGTTCATTGAAGTAGTTCCTGCCGAAGAATAAACAGGCTGTGGCATATATCTTTGCTTTACCATTTTTCTTGGTTCTCTGGAGGAGGAAGAGCCCAGACCAGTCCCATCTGCTTTCTTTAAGTCAGTTGGCAATAACCTCTCAATTACCTTCTCTGTGACTATACTGGGGTCAGTCTTTTAACTGCAACTCAGACCACTTTTAGCTTAAAGCTATTTTGAACTTCCTCTTTCCCTTAGGTCAAAGAATTAATGTGGGTAAAATATCCTTATATTGACTGCTACCTTTTTTTTTTAGCTTTCTCTCTAGATACTCAGTTTTTATAACTTTCTATGTTACATGATAGGTCCTAATTTTAATTCTATAAAATTGTTATTTTCCTCAGAACACAATGCCTTCCCACATTCTGTTATCTTCATTTAAAGTGTCCATGATCCTGAGTTGCTAATTCTTATCTATACTTCAGGATTTAGATCATTGGCTCTATCTATCTGTCTATCTATCTACCTATCTATCTATCTGCCTATGTCTATGTCTATGTCTATGTCTATGTCTATATCTATATCTATATCTATATTAAAAGGGGATTTGTTAAAGTGGCTTACAGGCTGTGGTCCAGCTAGTCCAATAACATCTATCTTTAAGAAAAGATCCAATAGTTGTTCATTCATTGATGCTAGATGTCTCTGCTAGTCTTCAGTCTATGTGAGAATCCAAAAGAAGTAGCTTGTAATACAGGTGAAGGAGTAACTCAGCAACTGGTTAGATGAACTTACCAGAGAGTAAAAGCACGCAGGCAAAAACAAAAGCTTTCTTCTTCAGTCTCCTTTTATGTGGACTGCCACCAGGAAGTGTGACCCAGATTTAGGGTGAGTCTTCCCACCTCAGATGCTCAATTCAAGAAAAATCCCTTGCAGACATCCCTAGCTGCTTGAATTTAGGTCATTCAAGATGTAGTCAGGTTGACAACCAAGGCTAGTCATCACAAGCTCAAAAACCACTTGCTTGAGGAGAACACTGAGAAGTCCCAGTCTTTACTTGTTCTACAACCTAACCTGTTACATGTTCCAAGGCATGCTATAGTTGTGCTTTATACTGGTTCTCTCAATTTGTGTTAAATGTGTATTGCATATCCACTTTTCAGTCCTGGAGAGCTCATATGATTTCCCTGTCCTTTCACTTTGATCCCAGTGTGGGTCACATGCTATACAAATGGTTAGAACTTAATAAATATTTCTGAATAGATAACTTTATTAAAAAAGTCTATGAAAAACATGTTATATTTTAGGGGAATGTGCAAATAATTTAGAGTGCTGGAAACAAAGTTTGGAGGGTACTGCACAGGAAAAATCTTGAAAGGGCCTTAGGTGTACAGTGATAAATGTGCACTTTTGAGTTTGGTAAGCAGAAATTATTTTTATTCTTGTTAAAGTCTGATTTTATCTGATTTTTTTGCCTGAATAAAGAATGGGTTTATACATACAAGAAACATTATACAGACTGAGGAGTTGTATTTATATATTTAGAAATATATGTACCAACAGTTAAAGAAATAGAGGTCATGGATTTGAGAGCCATCAAGGGGGGCACAAAGGAAGAGTTATAGGGAGAAAAGGGGAGGAGGAAATTATATTTGAAAGATAAAAGTATTTTAAAAATAAAAACGGAAATGAAGAGGTGGATTGTTTGGTGCTGAAAGAAGCCATGAACAGGCAGACCAATTAAGAGGAAATTAACATTTTCTGTATAAATTAATATGAAGAGCAGATGCAAACAAGCTGTTACTTAAATTTGCTTCCTACCATAATATTCTGGTCATAGAGTAAATTTAAGCAGAATTAAAATTTTCCAAAGTAGGATAGAGCCCGAAACTTTGGCCTAATCAAGTTCTTGAGGAATTCTGATATCTGTGTCACTTCAAGAACTAAGATGTAGGGAAAGGCAGTGAGGTATGGCCATGATTTGGCTGAATGATCACACAGCAGAGGAGTCTATATTGATGAAAAATTTGTAAGTCTATACTTAAGAGAAATCCGTAAGAACATTCAATCTATCGCATCCCGGAATGAGTCCATACCACTGGTTGAGATGGGGAAGGAAAACTTAGCATGAAACTTTAATATTGGGACTAGTCAATTGTATTTTCCTCACTTGCTGGTATCTTGACTCACTGAAATCCATCCTCTTTGCTTATGGAAAAGTTCAAGCCAGAACCCTTCATTATATGAAAGAAGACAGATTTTAACCTGTCTTGGGTTTTTATGATTCTCACTTGTCTATTTTAAAGTCTTAAGAATAATAAAAGCAACAGATGACATGACATTTTAGACTATATCTATCTGTCTATCTGTCTGTATGGCTTCAAAGTGGGCTATTTATTGTTTCATTGTGAAGTTGAGAAAACAAAAAATTGCATATAGTATCTAAGTTTCTTCCTGGGTACTACTTACCAATTTGTTGTCATTTTTGTGTGATTCTTCACAATTTAGTATTGTATTACTGGTAACTCTTGTATAAGAGCAGTTGAGAAAGTGTTTGCCACTTAACCAAATTTGAAAAAGCACTGTCCACATGGTGCTGATATTTGCTGATTTTTAATGGTATTACCGATTTTTCAGTTTTAGCATTAGTTTGACCTTTGTTTAATGCCAGGTTCATAGCAGTACTTCCTGGATTGTGGACTTAAATATGAAATGCAACACTGTATAATATCCAGGAAGAGAAACTAAATAAAAAAGAAGTGGCTCATCTTACTAAACCTGTATCTAGTACTACGGTAGAGCAAAATATGCTTTTATAAAAACATTGAATTATCCTTTTTTATTAAAAGTGCAAGATATTCTGGGATAGTTGGGATAACTCAGGTCTGGTCCAGACACACTGATAACAAAATCTGGATCTTATTCTAACACTTAACCTTATCAACTTGCCAGATTCTTTATCCTTAAAATGTCAGGGATGACTTGTCCCTAAATATCCCCCGTGGTTCTACAATTCTGTGATTCTCAGTTCTATCAACTAAGGCTCTCTGTAGTTTTTTTTTTTAATAGAAATATGATTTAATCTAGAAACATCTGCTATAGTTTGTAACATATTTTGCAAAGTCCTTGACCTTCATTTTACCACAGAAATCAGCTGTTCTATCACAGATCCCACTCTTCTTCCACTGGATGAGGGAGCATCAAGGACACTTGTGCCATAAGTAGTATCAATCTGACTGAAAAATATGCTAGATTTGTTAACTTTACCTTTAAGTGACTTCTTAATCAAGGCTGTAAATACCACTAATGATATAATTCAGTGTCATTTTAGCATTAGAAGTTATATAAGCAGCCCTTTTGCATTTTTTTTATATTTATACATATTTCCAAATAAAAATATTCTTACTAAAGGAGTCATACTTTCTCTAAGTAATCACACATTCAAAAATAATTCTATGACGCACAGATTCCCATTAACATGAGATTGATGAGACATCCTGTCTTCATTTCTCCTAATGAATGAACATTTCACTATTAATCACTATATCTACAGCTATCATTTACCAGACATTTGTTTCTCTCCATTGGAGTTTATTTATTTGATTAAGTGTCCACGTGTTTATGTATTTGTTTTACAACTCCTGCCTACAATGAAAAGTTTGAGTCATAGTCTGGCCTTGTGGTGGCCATTAGTAATTCCAATTCTTAGTAGACAGAAGCAGGAGGATAGAAAAAGAAGTTAAAACCCAGCCTCAACTATATGGTCAATTTGAGACCAACCAGAGTCTTTGAAAAAGCAAAAAACAATAAAAAACCCAACTAAAACTGAACAAAATGTAAATCAATGTAAACTCGAAAGTTTGAGTCATAAAAAATGATAAAACTTCTTCAATTCAATTTACTATAAACCAAATAACTATCGTCTCTATACTATATCTGTCATCTATCATCTATATTATTATGTGTGTATATGGAGATATAAATATGATCCATTTTACCATCACATATATTTGTGATACAATTGCTATTTTAAAAGTGCATCCTTCTATGTTTAATCACTAGCCCAAGACCAATGTTTGAACCCCAAAGTAAGAAGGGGTAGTAAGCCACATACATGCACACAATTCATTAGACCAATGAACTTCTGCTCTCTGCCTGGTTGAGCTGACTTCCCAATCTTATATGGGTGATGGCAGAGAGGAGTTATCACTGAGAAATAGAGTGAAATCTACTTGGAAGAGCTGTGGTTCACCTCATGTCCCATAGTTATCAGGTAGTGGGCAGTAGTCACCAATGAGGACAAATTTAGTAACAGAACAGAGCTGCACCTAAGAAGCCTCCCTGCAGCCACAGCGTGGATCACATGCTAGGGTCACATGCTAACAGCATCATTATGCTGTTATACCTTGTGCTCTTTTTTTTTTTTGTAGCTTATCAGACAAATGTCAGAGAGCAAATTGGGCTTCTGAAGGCTGTTCCTTGCTTCTGTCGAAGGCTTCATATTTTAGTCATAATACACTTTCAGTATCTAGTTATCAAGTATTGGTATAAAAACAATAAAACATATAAAAACTACAAAACTATAAAAAATGAAAACCCCAATATAATTTGCTTTTTAAAAGTATTCTCGCTTGTTTTTGTGTGTTTGGGCATGCCCGTGCATGTGTCGGGGTGTGCATTCAAGGGTGTGTGTGTGTGTGTGTGGTGTGTGTGTGTGTGTGTGTGTGCAGGCACATATGATATGTGTGTATAGGTTACGTAGGTGCACATGCCGTGGAAGATGTGGAAGTCAGAGCAAATTTTATGTGATACATTAGCTTTTTATCATAGCTTTTTTTGAATAGACTTCTTGAGTTTTGGGTTTTTTTTTTCCCCTCCGAATCTATTAACCAACCTATGAAGAAAAATTGAGAGTACCAGTCAAGCTCCTATCTTTATAAAAAAAAAAAAAAAAAAAAACAAGAAAAAAAACCCACTAACAATCTGCACATGTATTCTGGGAAGTATAATGAGGATGTTTATCTGCTTACTCAGCTCTCTTATGCCTGTTGCCTCACAGCTCTCAAAGTCCCTTTATCTCCTGCTTTAAGTTCTAATCGGTCTGTTTATTCTGGGTTCCTTGAGTGTCCACTTGAATTCCTCTGCTCCCAGAGAGCTGGGTCTGTGTGGCTGGTTCTTGAAGAATCAGGTACTCAGGGAGAGGAATCTGAGAAAGTGACAGTAGGAAGAGGAACAGAATTATCCATATGTCTTGAACTTCGTAAAAGCGTAAAATGCGTGAAGGTGGCTACTTGTTTTCACTATATCCCTTCCGTGTGTGGCTAGGGTAGAAAAATCCACCTTGGTAGAGATGCTGGGACTCATGAGAATTAAGTGACCTTCTCGAGGTCAGGCCATTTGGAGATATTCCAAACTTGGAGCTTCTAAATGAAGCTCCAGGATTCTTTCCACTACTTCATTCCCAACATCTCTATTCTGGGACTATTATCAGTAGTGCCTGAACATGTCTTCGGGGATTTCTGTCACACACTTAAGAACTTCATAGGGTGCCTTGATTACAAAAGCAGGAGAGAGCTGAAAGCTTTGATACAATGGCAGCTAAGGATAGGGCAGTCTATCAAATAGGGCCGAGGACTTAGAAACGTCTTTCCTGTCTCAAAACCAGCGTGCACAGCATTGCCAGGGATTTCTCACAGCAGCATGGGAGGAACAGGGAAGCTTGCAGTTGGGTTCACAGAATGAGTAAGTTTTCATTCACAAACACAGGGAAAAAGAGTAGATAGTCCACAGCTCATTTCTGACTGATTTCATTCAATACAAACATCTCCGTGTTTGTGGTGTGGATGATGTTTCTAGGATGTCCTCTGAGAAGTGCATGCAGCAGGTAGGAACTTGGGCATCAAAGTCACACTGACTTAAATGGACTAGAATGTTGTTGCTAAAATGGGTGAGATTCTCTTGTTGTGGTAGCTATAACACCAGATCACATTCCAATCATTGAGAAATTAGTAAAAAGTTCATTTTGGACTTTTGAACCCCCATTTCAGACCTTGTAAATTTGAGTCTCTGGACCGGGGTCCTAAGGTTTTTATTAACATTCTCAGGGTGATTTTAAAGTGTGACCAGCTGATAAATGTTCACTGGTAACATTAAGTGTCTTGGGTAGTCAAAGCATGAAAGCATCATTTGATGACCATGGTTTATGTGTATCTATTTCTAGGTCACTGACAGTGGCCCATGGGTTGTATCCCCTGTTCCTTTAGATGGTGGCTCCATTCCTAACATAGGCACATCAATCTGTGATGTCATGCAGCATCCTTCCTATGATAAGTGAACAGAATGAAAGATGATTCAAGAGCTGGCCCAGGGTCCAGCTCACACAGCATAGGGAAGAAACCAATGTCCACACTTGTCCTTATTTCCCAGTTACTGTGTCAACTCTGCTTTCTTTGCCTACCTTCCCTTTTCACATTACCCGTTTTATCTCATCTTGTGTGGTTCTCAGTCTGCCTTCTTTTATTCTTTTCAGTGTGTGTGTGTGTGTGTGTGTGTGTGTGTGTGTGTGTGTGTGTGTGTCTGTGTCCATGTTCATGTGTGTTTATGTGTAGGTCAGATGTGTCACTGGCTATTTTCTTTAGCCAAGACCCTCTATCTTTCTACTTATTCTTAAGAATCATACAGGTATACAACTAGATATGCCTGCATTCCCCCCCAACTCCTCCTCATACCCACTCTCAACATGTCTCCCTTCTAACTTCATATGTAGTCTTTGATTCTTCTTGCCCCAGTCACATCCTTAAAAAAAGCTCTCTCCCAAAAGTTATCAGTTACCAATAGCACCTTAGTTAATAGCAAGACTTCGTGACTATCTAATACCTCTATGCTGGGATTTTGTCTGGTTTGAGCTGGCACAGATCTTGTGACCCCCTGTGAGTTCATATGTGAAATTGCTCTGTTGTGTTCAGAAAAACAACAAAACACAACAAAATGAAACTGTTTTTCTTGTAGTCACCCACCACCTCTGGCTCTTACCACCTTTCTGCATTTTCTTCCACAATGATCCCTTATCCTTGGGTGGAGGGTTGTGAAATAGATGTCACATTTAGGTCTGAGCACTCAGTATTCTATTCACATTACATTCTATTTTCACATTGTCCATTTTTTTCTCATCCTGTGTGCTTCTCAGTCTGCCTTCCTTTGTTATTTTCCTCTTTCGTGTGTGTTGTATCTGCGTACACATTCATATGTGTGTCTGTGTCTGTCAGTCTGACATGTCAGTGGTAATTTCCTTCTGTCACTCTCTGGCTTTTTCTTTATTCTCAGGAATTCCATATGATAAGACAATTAGATGTGATCATATATACTCCCATTTACCCCTAGTTCCTCTTCATATTCACTCTCAACATGTCTCTCTTTCAATTTCATATCTGTTTTTTTTTTTATTCTTCTTCCTCTAGTAACTACCAACTATCAATAGCTCCTTAGTGAGGAGTAGGCCCTGGAGATAATTTACCCCATCTATGGCAAGCTTATGTCTGACTTTATCTTGTATGGGTCTTCTGCAGGTAACCACAGCTAGCATGAATTCATAAATGTGATAGCCATGGTACTCTGCAAAAGAAAGCTGTTCACAGCACCGCTCTCCATCTTCCAGCTGGCTCTTATATTCTTTCTGATGTTTTCTGAGCCTTGGAGCTTGGGAGACTGATACAGATATCAGACTGACACTGAGAACTCAGTCTTTGTTCTCAGCACTTGGACAAATTATTTATCTCTATAGCAACTGATGCTCAGTGTAAAAAGAGCCTTCTCTGACCAAAGTTGAGAGCAACCCAAGTCTATGGGTAAAAACACAAACATTTCAAGGCAATTAGACAAGATGATCACCAAATAACAATAACTGGTTTGTCCCTGGGGCTTATGAGCTCCCCAGCTTTGGGTTTTGACAAGAATTACAGTACCAGGAATTCCTTCTTGTGGAGCGAGTCGCAAATCTAATCAGAGGCTTAGTTACCCCATGACAATCATGCCACTATTGCCTAAGTTGGTGCATCTTGCCCAGCAGGTTAGTGTTGTAGCACACAGGGTAAGACCATCGCTGTCCTTTTCCTTCTTACAGGCCACATAACATCTGCTGGCATTCCCAGCCAGCAAGGATTCGGTTTCCTGGTTGGTTTGAAACTGATTTCTCTATGTCCTGTGGTTGAAGTGTGTGGTGTCTACAGCCGTAGGGTTTTTCCATGTACTTGTGATGGATAACTAAGGCCAATAACAATATCTTGCATTGTTTTGGAGACCGCTGAGGCCTCCCTACCAATAACTTGTTGGAAAGTGTCCCATACCTTACCGTGTAATTTTTATTTAGCAATCCATGCATTCTGGGAGTGACATTGTCTACCTACGCAGGGTAATGCCATTCAAACTCCTTTTAAAAGTTGTGTTTGGAACTAATTAGCTTAATAACTGGTATAAAACTAATTAGGCTTAATAACTGTATTAGCTCAATAACTAGTAGATTTCCATGAGGATTTTTCACAGAGTCTTGGTTGTTTTAAACTATCTGCTATTCAACCCCTTCCCCTTTGTCATCAGACCTGTGGCCCATGGAGCAATTGGGTTACCTCCTTAGCCCTATTTTTTTCTCTTGTTTTATTAATTCAGAAAGTTTGAAAAGTTTAGAAAGTTAAACCAGCTTAAACTCAATAGCCAAGGATTTAACATTTCAGTTACAAGTATGTAGTCTGAGTTCTCTTTGGAACTAGAGCTTGATATTCTGAGCATAGTCAAGCAAGCCTAATTTCTAATGAAAAACTAATGACTGTTGGATATAAGCGAAAAACACCAAGTTAGCCATAGAGCTCATTCTCAAGGATCCTTCACATAGCTGGGTGAAATGGGTGCTCTGGATCAATTGTAGGCATAGTAAATTATAGGATACCCCAGAAGATCGAAGGAGACACACTGCTCAGTAGAGTCACAAAAGTACATCACAGAGATGACTTACAATCTCAAACATGGAAGGTAATGAGCAGTAACTTAGGCAAAGAATATAGGAGTGGAAAATATATGAAGAGAGTAGTGTATGCCAGGATCCTGGCATGTTCAGAGAATGTGGTGGAGTTTGGAGTGCTTAGCTAAGTTATTAATCTTTTTCTGTGTCAATCTAAATTGATATAATTATGGATTGTAAGTTACACAAAACTGCACTGCTTTAATTAAAGCTTTTGTTTTTTCATTTGATCACCAAAGTAGCTGTAGCAATAAGTTGGTCCCTTTTGGATAGACAATCTTTACAAACATGAATGCACCTAGTCAAGACATTTTAATAGATAGAAAAGGTGGGGAGAGGGGAGTTTCTGAACAACTTACTGAAAGTCAGATTTGGAAAGATTTTGTGCTCTAAGGAATTTTGACTTGGCCCTGTGGGCAAGAGGGCAGTGAAGGATTTTAAAGTAGAATGTAACTTGGATTAGTTCTTCCCAGTAGTGTGTGGAATAATTTAAAGAGACAGTAGCAGGTAAAGTGGTCTAGCAAGTGATTGCCCAAGTTAAGAGAAGACAGAACAAGTGGTCAATATACTAAAGATTTTTGTGAAATGTAACAGGCAGGACTTGCTGTTGGTTGTAGCAGAAGTTGCTTAGAAGGTCAACTCTGAAGGCTAGCCTCATGTCACCAAACATAACTAACTGCTAGTTCACTAGAAATCCATGTCTGATGTTTAAGAGTTGAAGTGTGGGCCTTCAAGATAATAATGCAAAGATAAGCCACACGAAGGTGAAACTCCCGTGGCAGCCTTCCCATTGCCAGCCCTAGCCAGGCCTTAGCTTCAGGAGGCTTTTCCCATTCAGAGGGCTGTAGCATTGCTTCGGGTTTGACTGAATGAATTATTTTATGACTCATCCTGTTAATCACACTTTGCACCCCCTAGGAAATGAATGGGCTTAATTGGTAGTACATTGTCCTTTATTGTTACAGACATCCCAGTGTTAGAGCAGCAATAGATTTCTTTATAACAACAGCGATTGCTAATCACAGAAAGATGTTTACCAGAAGGGAAGCACACGGACAAAGGTGGTATCCATAATCCCTTAAAGCAAAACCAATTTATAATACCATTTTATTGCAAATAAAGAGAATGGCATAGGTATCATATTCAGCTTCCATGACTCCATATTCCTTGCTCTAAACTTGTGGCTTTTAAAAATTATTGATGCTTAGATCTATCCTCAGAGATGTTTGGTTTAAATCTCCCTCTATAGTAACTCAGTGTCCTCAAAGATCCCGAGACAATTCTAACTTCAAGCATAGAGGCAAACCCATGCTTTAAACCTTATGGGTTCATTAATTTCTATTTGGGAACATACTGGCCACACCACACAATCTCAATGGCACCCCCTGCAGTTCAATTCAGATAGCATGCTGCAGCCGCTGTGCTTAAACACAAATGCTTAACAAAACTCTCAAATATGAGTTTTAACAAATCTAATTAACGGAATAGTTCTTGAAAAAAAAAAATCACATCCTGTAAATTTTTCCTCTTTTAGAATTATGTTATAGATTTTTGTCACATAATTTTTACACTCGTCAAAGATAAAATATAATCATATTTACTTGATTACTTATACATGCAATAAATCAAAGGAGTCACACGTACCAAATGCTTCAGGTCTGGAAAACACATGCAGTAGCCTGGTGACATTCTTCAGAGCTGTGCTGTTGGGAGTCGGGGGAAGAAGACAGCTGTGTGCCGAGGGGCGTTGGAGTCAACTGCCAATGTCATCCCTCTCCATTTTCTCATTGCTTCCGAAAGCCTCTGTCAGTTACCTCATGACATTCCTACAGAGAGCTCCAGGACAACTAGAACATAAAAGGAGGGGCAGTACAGAACTAGTCTCAAAAGTCTCACGGAGTCGGCTTCGACCTAGGAAAGGATGGCATGGTCCCTAGTGCCTCCCCATGCTGTGAGATCTGTGAACGACGGCAGTAGAAACTGAACACGTGCAGTATACTTCTATATTTATGGAAAGAGAACAGACATTGAAAACACATCCCACCTAGTGAGATGCTTTACCAGGTTAGATACGCTGACCTCTGCCCATCCATATTAGCCATAGCTGGAAATCAGTCAGTGCTTAGGGAAGTAGAAAGTGCTAGGTGATGGCAAGTCATGAAGAGGACGAAACTGAACTGGTCTGGGAACTCAGCACCAGTCCAAGCCTTCACACCTCCATTAAAGCCCCACTCACACATGGCCAGTCCCATGTCTTTGTACAGGAGGAACTGGCATGGCAACCCTGCAGCCTCTTACCCAACAGGAATAACTTAGTCAGGCCTGCCTCAGGCAGCAGGAGCCTGATGCTCAGTAGGGGCTCCTCAGGAAGAGCACAGGCTCCACTCACTTCATTTTTTAATGCCACTGCCTGGGTTTTCATTTAATTAAGAAGGATGACCTTTAGAGAGAGTTTTTTCCCTTCCTTTAGCATAGCTTAGTGTGATCCTAATGGGAACTGAAAATCTGATGCTAAAGAGGGCCAAGTTTTCCACTGATAAGGCCAACACATTGTTCCTCTTCTTACAAAGAAATTTAATAGGCATCATTATGAAGGCGTAAGCCAAAATCCTTTTCAAATAAATCTGACCTCAAGCTGTTGAGTTGGTGACAAGTACATGAGTTAGGAGATAAGCCCTAACTGAATGTGTACCAGGAAGGACAGCCCATCCACCCAAGAGCCCAGGACCCTGGAATGGATATCCTTGTAATGAGCCTTATCTAAAGCAAATTGAAGTTAAATTCTTACTTAATCCTTTAAACCCTTGGGCTGAGGGAAACAGTTACTTAAAGCCTTGGCCACACAGCATGGCGGCTTGCTTTAGACAGATTGGCCAAAGGAACCTTGGAAAAAGACAGTGGCCATGGTACAGAGTGCTTTGTGCTCACAGATGTTGTCCTCTGTATTGCTGGGCAGATGGGGATCTTCATACACAGGCAAAGCCTGCAGATGAGCTAGCATCCTCTCTGCCCTGGATTTGTCCACAAACTCTGCTAAGCCAGTTTCCCTGAGGGAGAGAGACCTCTGCTTGAAAGAGGTTCACCCTGGCTCTTAGGTGTAGCAGCTAAGTGCTGGGTTTGTGTTCTTTTTTCTTGTTGCCCTTTTAAAATTTTATTTTAAGGAGTACTTTTCTCTAGTATCCATGGAGACTATTTATCTTTATGAAATGAGACCCTCTTCCTAGATGGCTGGCTCTTGACCACACATAGATGCTTGATGACTCACCGTGTGCTACTCTCATTAAGTGCTCAGCACCTATCAGTGATTGCTCATACAGAAGAGGATGAGCTTGTGCCCACTGTGACTAACAATGAGAGGTCTCCAAGTCTCACTCAACTGTTAAACATGTTCTCTATGACAGCCTATGGATAATTTATGGAAAGATGAAACAAAGTAATGCCATGTCTAATGGCACTAACCCATGCCTCCAGAGATGCTGAAATTTATGTTTCTGTCACTGTGAGCATGTATGCTCTTGTACTTTATGCCTGTAATGAGCTTTAGTGGAAAAGGAGTAGGCTTTGATTCTCTGCTTGTAAAAGTTTGCCAAATATCATTAAATCCAAAATGGAGACCACAGACAAAGAAATACAGTGTAAATCTCTATCTAAACAAAAGGTCATTGGTAAATCTTTATCACTTTGTACCCACTAGTTCTGTCTGTCTGTATTAGTACACCTAGTAAGCTAGCATTATTGCCACTGGTATATTCCATTGAGCAAAAAGACAGCAGATTCCACATGTTGTCAATCTAATATTCTTGTTCCAGTTGTCAGCATAACTTTCAATGAAGAAAAAAAAATAAGAACAATGAGGTGGTAATTCACAGCAATCCCTTTCACCTTCCCAGGAATTGCACTTTCCTTGGGAATTTTCAATCCATTAAAAATATTTGCATTTGAGTTTACATAATTGGTCACATACCTGAATGAGCTGTGGGCTACACACAACACATATACAAAACAAAACAAAACAAAGCCCCAACAACAGAGAGAGAGAGAGAGAGAGAGAGAGAGAGAGAGAGAGAGAGAGAGAGAGAGAGAGGACTCCACATGTTTCCTAGTAACAAAGTCAAGATTTAGGTCATTTCTTATTTTTCAGCTTTCATCTATAGGTTACTTTCTACCTTTTATAGCTCATTATGCACAGTAAACATAATTCAAGGTTAAATACCAAGGTTTATCATATACTATTCCTTTTTATGATAGTAATTGCATGAAAGAGTCTATTCTATTTGAGATGGCATTTAAATGTCTCCTCATCCATGACAATAACAGAAAATAAAAACCATTCATAAAGGATTCTAGATAGAGGGGAGAATGTCATTTGGAGGGGCCTGTACAGAGAACCTTATGAAGGATTTAACTTCTATTTTTACCAGGATAGATATTTACAATAGAAAGATTTTTCTTTTTGCTCTTTTAATATCCTTTTCCTGAACATTAAAACTATCTTTACTATTTTTCAGGTGACTTTCTCCTGTGGCAGATTTAGCACAATTCTGATCAGTTTGCTAACCTCTCTCAGGGAGTGACCATGTTGCTCCCACTTCTTTATGCAACTTCTAAGACATTGTTTGCTCTTTCAGATAATGATCTATGAAGCTATATAAAGCTGGCAGCACTCACTGCTGTCCAGAGCTGCTGACACTGGACTCTTCCTCAGGAGCCAGCTACAACTACCAAGCATACCCTTTTAGGAGAGCACCTGAGAAATCTTTCTAGATAGAATAGCACTCAACAGAATCCATTGTTCCCTTGACCCCAGAACTCTGATCTGGAGTATAGTCAGATTTTCTTTGGAACTCCAGATCCAAAATAATGGCAAGGAGACTTCCTATTAATTATGAAAGCTTGGCCTTAGCTTAGTTTTGTTCCCAACTAGCTCTTAAAACTTATATTAACCTGTTCATATTAATCTATGTTCTACCATGTGGCTCATTACCTTTCCTCCATTCTGTATGTCTGACTTTATCTGTGTTCTTGCTGATGAATCCCTCTTCTCTTCTTCCCAGAGTTCCTATCTCTGCCCAGAAGTCCTACCTATCCTCTCCTGCATAGCTATTGGCTGTTCAGCTCTTTATTAAACCAATCAGAAGGTGCCTCGGCGTAACCAAATCTTCACAGTGTACAAAAAGATTATCCCACAACATTGGAGTGTACACACAGTAAAACATAGTTTCATGCAGTACTATTATAAATAAAGATTTGAACTTTTGACATACTATAAAATTTTCTTTGGCATCTGTATGTTTGTCCAATGAATAGGTGAGATAGGCAACTACTATAGATGGATTGATTTTCACCCCCTTTTAAAATGGCTGCATAAAAATTTGTATATGTAGATGGACACATAGCTGTGAAATGTAAGAACAAAATATTTTTCTTCAAATTTTAATGAGTTCTAAATGTAAATTACTCATTTATGAATATCCTATTCTCTCTCTCTCTCTCTCTCTCTCTCTCTCTCTCTCTCTCTCTCATTTTTTTTTTCAAGACAGGGTTTTTCTGTGTAGTTTTGGTACCTTTCCTAGATCTTTATCTGTAGACAAGGCTGGCCTTGAACTCACAGAGATCCGCCTGGCTCTGCCTCCCAAGTGCTGGAATTAAAGGCGTGTGCCACCACCGCCCAGCTCCTCTCTTTCTCTTAATCCTTACTTTCTTGTTTGTTTGTATGAGAGGTGTGGAGTGTGTGCCTAAGTTAGAGGATAACCTCTGGTAAAGTTTCTTAGGTCTCTTTGTCCTGAACAGTGTCCAAATAAGTTGAGCTGTCTGGCCAGTAATCCACAAGGATCCACCTGTTTCTGCTTCCCTGGTAATGTGATTTCAAACCAAGATTCTATGCCTGGCCTTTTTTTTTTTTAATGTAGTCTCTAAGAATCAAAATCATCTTCTCATGTCTACAAGGCAATACCTTTATCTCCTGAGCTATGGCTCCAGCCCTTGTTTCTTTTCTTTTTGCATAAGCAGCTTAATCTCTTGATTTAATTCACTTCTATTTTTCTAACAGAGGGAAATAAGAAGATGAGAAGGAGAGGGTGAAGGAGGAGGAGAAGAGAAGTCTGCCAAATTTGATGATGAGATCCGAGATCCAACTCGATTCAGTGACATTGAGAGAACATGGTGTCACAATCTTCCTGAGATGAAAGTCCATCCTGCTGGACTTTACTCTTTAAGACTCTGAAGGGAGCCTCTTAGAACTCAGGAAGTAAACAATTCAGAAACTTTAGGAAGTCCCTGAAAATAACCAAATTCACTAGGCCACTCTTCCAAGTTTATATAAGTAATGCGGATGGCTAGAAAACACTTTCAGATAAGTTGAGTGGCCTGGAAGAGACAGAGACCAGTTACGCTGCCTGGGATTGCTCAGACCAACGGAACTACCTGGAAGAGACACTTTCCAGCCTGTTGAGCTGCCTAGAAGTGTGGGGGTCCCTATAAATACAGTACAGGGAAATAAATCCTTAGAAGACATGAGAATGAAAACCCGGTACGGATTGATCTTGTCAACCTGGATCGGACTTTGGGGAGTCTAATGCCAGGCTGTTCATTGTCAGAAAATTTAAAACACAGTACAATTTGGGAAAAGGTTTCCAGGCATCTATCAGTCCAATTCCAGGTGCACAATAAAGCTTAAGGTGTGACTACATAGAGACTCTTTTACAAAGTACATGTGACCATGAGGGTGGGTTCTATACCTAAAAGGCCTAGAATCTAGCGTGGTCTCCGACAGATAGCATAGAGGTCAGCAGGCCATAAAGTACTTGTGACATCTCCTGTAAGGATGCGTAATGGTTTAGTGGGGGGAAGAGTCTGGAATAATCATTCTGGAGAATTAGAGTGAGGTCTGTCTCTTCAGATAGCAAAAAGGTCACCAGGGCGTTAACAACCTCCACTCCCAGCTTTCTGGATGGAATGTAGGTATTTGATTTTAAAGCCCCTCCATTGAGGAGATAATGTTCCTGGTTCTCTTAGGGCTTCTCTGTGAGTTCAAGGCCCTCTGTGCTCCCAACATGGAAGTTGTGCAGTTAGCACCAGGTTTCCGGCTTTCATAAGCCATAAGTCACCACCCATTCTGGGATGGGTTTTGTTGATACAGCTATCTTTGGGTCATTTCTCATCCTATAAGTAATACCTCTCCCACTCCCCTGTAGTAACCCCAATAAACTCATTGCTTCATCAAATTGATTTTGATGGTATCCTTACATTGGTCTCTCGTTGATTTCCTATCTGTGGTGAGTAGATGTTGTTCACATCTCCCCAGGAAGACTGTCACTCAGAAGAGAGATAGGGCTGTCTGTGGTCAAAGGAAGACACAATTAAGAAAGAGGGCCAATGAGATGTAGGAGAGCAGAAAATGTGCTGCAAGCTGTTTTCCCACATCCAGAGCGTCTATAAAATACCTGGGAGATACTGTTCCTAACACTGTACCACAGCAAAACCTACTCATAGGCCTTACAGAGGCAAGGGCCCTTTGTCTCTCCAGCACTTTGTTAATATTTCTTGTGACCACTGGAATAACATTGTATGGTATTGTTGACTGCCTGTCTCCCCAGTAGCCACTGAAATGAAAGTCTGTTCTTACTCAGAGTCATGAGAGGGCCTGGCACATAATAACCACCTAACAATCATGAATTTTGCTTGAAAGAGTGTAAGGCAGAAATTTCAGCATTAGAATCACCTTTCATTTTGTGTTGCTCTTACGCCCATGTGTTTAGGGCTGGTCACTTGGGACTGGATTTTCCTATCAGGGGACACATCTATGGAGAAGACTTACCTATAGCTCTTCCTCTAGAGGTAGAGCCTTGATATATTTCCTCTATCTTCATTAGCATGCAGGCTGATATTATTATTACAGAGGTCTTGTTTAGGCAGCCTTATTGTTGAGATTTATAAATGTAGCATTGCTGTCCTGTCTAGAAGACACTGCAGTCTCTTCAGTATCACCGTGTGTGTGTGTGTGTGTGTGTGTGTGTGTGTGTGTGTATGTGTGTTTTACAAAATATTATATTTTATACTTTGGAGTCTGGTATCATTCTTCAGCTTGTGTCTCCTTCATGATATCCTGAGCAGAGAACCTACAAGGGTTGTTCAGAGAACCGGTAATGCTCAGTGGAAACCTGAGCACTGCAGTGAGGCTCTTGATGCTTAGAACAGGCAGAACTCAAAAGCCCTACCAAGGCCTTGTACATGACACTCTTATACGTCATTCTGTGGTTTTTAGAATGTCTATGTCGTCTCTCTATTCTTATGCATGCCTGCCTGTGTTTAGAAAAAAGAAACATGAACATATTTTATTACGTACCTGGAGAATTGTTGCCATATTTCTATGATTTTTTCTTACATATATGTTTGATTTTTTTGCTAGAGATGTGCCTTTAAATAATATTTAATTATATGAGCACAATTTAATTTGTGCTATTTTCAAGCCCAGGGACTAAACTTAAATCAACTTGTTCAGGTGCTTGTCAAATAAAGATGTGATTTGGCCGCAACTTGAAAACTCTAACATGTATCTTACAAATGTAAGAAGTAATGAAATCAAAAAAAAGTAATGAAAAATAGATTCCATTATTAGTTACTATTTCTGGGTAAAGGAAGAAGATATCTTTCCAGAGGGTTTCGGTAATGAAAAGGCCTATTTGTTTCACCAATGGCTCTCTGAGGTGATCCCTGGGAATAAAAAGAACACTGTGGTAAATACAATGAGTAACATAGCAGACAGATGACAATACTTTTATGTTTGTCTGAACTCTATCATAAACCACACTAAAGAAGAGAAATCAAGAAAGCTGTAGCAGATGATGTCAATTTTGACACCAGAGTGGGAGTCAAATAGAAAAAGAAATAAGAACAATTGGAAGTTGCTGGCAGAATGTATTGAATGGAGCTTTGGGCTCTGAATATCTGAGTCCACAGTGAGACCCCCCGAGTACAGGGAATGAGCATTCCAGTGAAGCAGTGGAGAATTTAGCAAATCATAGTAGGAGTGTGGGTGGAAATTAGAAGACCGTAAATCAGATTTTCACTTCCACCTCTCACAGCTTTTCTCTATGAACATTATGAACGCAAATATGCCCATCTCAGGAAGTTTTAAATAAGTGCACAGAAAAATATTGACTGCATTTCTTGGAAAGAGTGTTGTATTTCCACAAATAGCAGCTTAGTGCTTATGCCAAATTATGGTCCTAGAACGGCTTGGTGGGTGTCCTCTGAAAAATCGATCCTGTCTGCAGCTGCACATTTAGGATTTGAAAAAGGAACCCTTTTGGTCCCAAAGTGGAAAATGTGAGGAAAAAAAAAACCCTGAGTGGCTGCTGTAAGTCTAGATGAATTTTTTTAAAGGCAGAAATCTAATGGTATTTGGTCCCTGAAATATGCACAAGGAAATGGAAATTGCTTTTAATGTGGCATGGAAATTGTTGAAAACCAAATAAAGCGGCGCAGTTTGGAGAACTCTTACATGCTCTCTATCTATATATGCTTACCATTGGGGAAGCGTGAAGAGAAAGACTTGGATAAGGAGCTAAAACAGGGGAAATTGAATTTGGATCTACGTATTATAATGTGAAGGGCATTTATCCACTTTACATTTCTCTGCAGATTGTGCTGGTGGATATGTATTTGCCTCTATTTAATTCTTTAAGCCATTTTGCTATTTTATCCCTTTTACTAAATTAAAAAAGTCTCCTGTCCATTCTCGTTTCAGACTGGCACTGGAATAAACTATAATAAATATTCACCTTGGCTTTTTCTAAAGTAACCATAACTTGCTAATTTTATGCCTTTCTGCTTAGAAAGCTCTGTTTCTGTCATTATCTGATGCTACCTTTTATTATCTTCCCTTTTAATGAAATGGCTTTAAAGATTTTACTTCTGCTCAGAAAAGCACACTCCCGGTGAATGCATTCTGAGCTCTATTGTCTCTATAACTAATTTACCATTTAACAATACAGACCAGTGGGAGACCAGATGTTAATATCAATTCTTCCTTTTCCTCAAAAGAAATAGGTAGCGTGCCTTGCTCCTTAGCAATCGAGTGAATAAGAGAAGCCTGATAGACACTTCTGGAATGCTTCTGAGATTTACAGCAAATAGCTAAACTGTTGGGAACATGAAATAATCTATAGGATGTGCTGGAAGTGCGATGTCAGATTTTTAGTTGTCCGGACTTCCTCTCTGCAGTTCTGCTGGTTCGATGCATTCAGCATTCTCACTCCTAGAGAGATCAAGTGCTGTGTGTGCTCCCACCCTCTTACCGTAGATCTGAACTGTACGGACAATGTGGCCGACAGAATTTGCGTGTCCTCCCTGAGCTGGTGGATCACTCCTGTAGCATAAGTGATGGTTTGTTCAAACTTTTAATCACGAGATCGGTGGGAGTTTAATGTTTCAAAATTTGTTCTTTATCATTTTATTCTCTCTCTCTCTCTCTCTCTCTCTCTCTCTCTCTCTCTGTGCATGTGTGCGTGTGTGTGTGTGTGTGTGTGTGTGTGTGTGTGTGTGTCTATACACATATGTGTGCTCATGTAGGCCAGAAGGAGCTGGAATTACAGGCATTTTTGAGTCACCTGCTTTGGTGTTGGGATCTGGGCTCCTGCCTCCTGCTGGAGTGGTAAGCACTCGAAACCACAAAGGCATCATTCTAGCTCCTGATCTTTACCTCAGCCCTATTCATTTACTCATGTTCATTACCAATTAGCTTATGTTAAAAAGGAGAACCTTGCACTACATTAAATAAAAGTTAATTTTTCTCCCTGACTCATTAGCGTTATGCAATAATGGCTTGTGTTAGCTTTTAAAAATTCAACTGCTTTTGAATTATTTAACATCCAATTAATATTGTTTTTCAAACTGAAGTGGAAAGTGTTCTAGCTAGCTTTTTTCACTTGCAGTAGCTGGCAGTTAACACAGAGATCTATAATGTGCAGCAAGTGAGAGACTCTGGAGCCCTCGGCCCTAAATGAGACATTTTTTTTTTTTTTTTGTTTAATCACACCCCTCCTCTCAAAACTCAGGGCTCTATATGGAAGAGGACATGGAAAGACTGTAAAAGCCGCGGTGGTGGAGGACTCCAAGGAAACAGTTTTCCAGGTGCAAGGCTAATGATGTATATATGAACTTAATAGCTACTGTGACCACAGACAAGATCCTGCAAGGGTTCGAACCAGAAAAAGAACCCAAGAGTGGAAAGTGGGAAGTGAGCATAAAGTTTCACCCCTCACCATGAAGGTCTTTGCAATTTATAACTGCTTGGAGATGGAAGATTATTTTTCTTCAGTGGGTATATCAACCACCCTCTAGGGCAGGCCTTATGCTCAGGAGTCATTGGTCAGAACAAACAAGATTCTATGTCTTTGTTTTGTTTTTAATTTTTTCTTTTTTATGTTTGGAGATTACATTGATATCATTCTCCCCTTTTCTTCCCTCCCTCTCAATACTTCCATGTACCTCCCCACCACTCCCAATTCTCTTTCACATCCTTTGTCTCTTTTTAAAATTGTTGTTACTCTCTCTTTCATTGAAAGTAGACTTTTCATACGATGTATTTTGATTACAGTTTTCTCTCCCTCTGGGTCTTCCAGATCCTCTCTTCTTCCCCACCCACCTATCCCTACACCCTTTCTCAGTAGAACACAAACACCTATGGAAATAAAATAATGACATAAGATAAAATAAAATCAGGAAAACCAGAATAGGACTGAAGAAACAAACATCAAAAGACAAAGAGCCAATGAAAAAGCTTGAGAAATCCTTATGGACCCAAAGACACACACGTTCACACACAGAGAAATCTTATAAAAAATATCAGAAATCATAATATATCTTCAAAGGACCTATAAAGCAAAAATACAAACAAATAAACAACCCAAAAATCCCTGGCAAAGCATTATGAGACAAAAACTTCCAAAAATGCTATTGAGTTCATTTTGTAAATTTTCCTTGGTGAGTGGTTATCAATTGGAGATAGCTTCTGAGTTAGGAATGGGGGATTGTGTTCACGTCTCTCAACACTGGGACCCCATCTGACCCAGATTGATGTAGGCCCTGTTCATGCTGCGCCAGTCTGTGAGTTCTTATGTGCTTTTTCTTGTTGGTTTAAAGGGCCTTATTTTCTTAGTGTTCTCCATCCACTTTGGCTCTTACAGTCTTTATGCCTTTTCTTCTGTAGGGTTCCCTGAGCCCCGAGGGGAGGGAATGATGGAGACATTCCATTTACCACTGAGTATCCTAGGTCCCTCCCTTTCTGTACATTGTCTAGTTGTGAGTCTCTGTACTTGTTCTCATCTGCTGCAGGAAGAAGCTTCTCTGATGATAGCTGAACATCTATGAGTATAGCAGAGTATCATTAGAATTTGGCATTAAACCAACAATTTGTTCCCAATGTCTGAACTAGATAATATACCACATTGAAATTTTTTCTAAAGACACAACAAACTTCAAACTTGAGTTTTATATTCTGTGTTGTGACAATAAAATTTCTTTTAATGGTTACTCTATAAATATACATATATACTGGATAACTGAAATTATATATATAATTTATGTCTTAGTTAGGGTTTCTATTGCTGTGAAGAGACACCATGACCATGGCAACTCTTATTAAAAAAAAAATTTAATTTGGGTGGCTTACATTTTCAGAGGTTTAGTCCATTATCATCATGGCAGGAAGCAAGGCAGCATGCAGGCAGATATGGTGCTGGAGCTGAGAGTCCTCACATACTGACCCATAGGTAACAGGGAGTGGTCTGTCTTCCTGGGTGTAGCTTGAGCATAAAAGACCTCAAAGCGACCCCTGCAGTGACACACTTCTTTTAACCAGACCACATCTACTCCAATATGGCCACACCTCTTAAGAGTGCCACTCCCCCTTTGGGGGGCTATTTTCCTTTAAACCACCATATATATATGCCATCATATATATATATATATATATATATATATATATATATATATATATATAATAGTTAATATATACATAAAATAAGTGAATTGCCTCCTTGACACAGATACTTCCTTTTTCCTTTTACCATTGTAAAGGGATCATGGTTCTTGCCTGTGACAATTTTCATTCACTTCTTGTGAGTTCTCCCAGAGATTCCCATCATGCCATTCTGAGTGCTGATCCAGCAAGGAGATCATTGAACCCTCATAATGAGTCCTTGAAGAGTAAAACTGTGGCAAAAGCCCAGTGGTTACCATTTCTCAACCTTCACACTTATTTAGAGCAAAGTTCAGTGTCAGTACCTCATATCTTTGAAAAATATCAAGGTATTAGAACTGATATTTAGTGTTTTTAGAAGGACAGGTTTTAGTTTCAGATGTTTCCATCTGATCTGATTATACTGTCTAGAAACAGACTTATTCCATTTTCAACTTGAACATGGAAAAATAAGCCGAATGGAAGAAGAGTCAATGGCAAGCATTTAAAAGCCAAGAGAGAATGAATCAGAACTAATTCTCAAACAAGTTTTTTTCTGGGTTAGTGTTTTTTCTTTTTGTCTTTTTTTCTTGAGACAAGGTTTCTGTGTTGTGTAGCTCTGGCTGTCCTGGAACTCACTCTGTATTCCAGGCGGGCCTCGAACTCACAGAGATCCGCCTGCCTCTGCCTCCCGAGTGCTGGGATTAAAGGTGTGTGCCACCACCGCCCATCTGGGTTAGTGTTTTACACAAATGTTATTAGTGTTTACTATAGTTAGACACTATTTGTGTCAGTCCAACATTTGTTTAACCACCAAGACCAAATGCAATCTTCCTGTCACTACAGCTTACATTAGAAAGTTAGCAAATTAATAATGCCTTGTATTAATGGAATAAATACTCACAAAGCTTTGGGTACTTAAAGACCCAACCCTGTCTCTTGTGTCATATCAAAGAAATAGCAAATAGCAAGGCCTGAAGCCACAGTTTACTTGACAGGAGAAAGTCTGTCCACATGGAATACGACACAAAACAGCCAATCCGAACAACAAACAGCCCAGCCTTTAAGAACAGAGTGGACAAGTTTGAAGTCTGGATGAAGTACTTGGGAAAGTGATACCTTAGAGATTCATCTCTGGAGTAAGTTTTAGATAGATGGGATGATGAACATTTTAAGCTGAAAGAGTAGTGTAACCATTGTATGAACAGGGTTGTAGAAATGGAGACACTTGAGTAGAAATGCTGTTGGGTTGGTATCTGAGGAAGAGGAAATGTAAATAAATATATAGAGGAGAAACCGAGTGTCAGTGGAGTGTTAGAGAGAAGGGGTCATAGAACACGTTTGGGAGGCAAGTGGACTTTGAACTTTATTATGGACTTTTTTATAAATAGTGCCGAACCTTTTATTGCTTGATCATGGCCAGAGAAATCTCTTTCATTGACCGTTACATTACATAACACAGAGGCAGTGTGTCCTATATATAAACATTGGCTCATAGGAAACATTTTTTAGGCACACTAGTCTGGCAACATATTTCCTATGGCTTTAGAAATGGAAGAAAAGACAGCTCGGTGAAGGAACTATTAAAAAATTCCAGGTATCAGAGGTACAGGGCAAAACAAAGCACTGAGGAGGAAGGAAGGTAAAAATTTTCAGTTCAAGAAAGCAGAGAGCTGTCTTGAAAGCTTTGTCGCTGGTTGTAAAGGAACGAGCCCTCCTTCCTTTATACCGGGCTACCTGTTTGTATTCTGACCTGATATTCTTGCTGCTAGAAAATGTATTTTGGGATTCTTCTCTAGTCTTTTTATCTTCATTACAAAGGAATGACCCAGTGGTGTTTGTGTTGAGCCCAGGTGATGAAAATACATCTATCTGGATGTGGCAGGATGCTTTTTTCTCTTCAGAGGTTCTGAACCTAGTGGGACGCGCATTGTTAACGATTTGAATATGAAGTACCCCCCTCCGGCTCACCTGTCAGACACTTGTTCCTCAGTTGGTGGCGTTATTTTTAGAAGTTTTGCAAGTTTTCAGAGATGAGCCCTAGCAGGAGGAAGTAGGTCACTGGGGGACATGCCTGGGAAGAGAGTGTCTGTGCCTACAGCCCCTTCTCCATGGGCTCTGCCTCCTGCAGCCTCCTGTTTCTTAGACCAAGATGCTTTCAATGTAGTCAAGGATAACAAACTCAAATCTCCCAAACTGGGAGACAAAAGGTCTTTCCTCACCCTAAGTTGCCTTTTTCCTCCTTCAGACATTTTGTTAAAAGTTATGCAAAAGCATCCAATATACATACTGTAATTTACCTCTCCAAGGTTGAAGGTTCAAAGGTTTGTACCTTTGTGGCCATAGGAATTTATTTTATGACTTTATGGGTGCCTTTGGATTAGTCATTTACTATCTTTAGGCTTGGATTTTTTATTTGTAAAACTGGCACAATAAAACATTTTATGGAAACTCAGAGCATTCACGTATATAGAGCATTTTACACAGGGTCACGAGCATGTTAAGTATTTTAAGTATTCAATAAGTGTCTCTAATTACTAACATTAGGAAAGGATTGATGAGCAGGACAGATGGATCAGAGTCCTTGCTGCTCTTGTGAACATCTCGAGTTTAGTTTCCCACAGCCATACCAGGTAACGCCTGTATCTCCGACTCTAAGAGAATCAACACCCTCTTCTGGACTCCTTGAACACTGGCACACACATACACACACAAATACACAAAAGTAAAAATCAAATAAAATCAAGATATGTACTAGGGAATGAATCCTCAATATGTTTGGTAGTTTGCTTTCATGCAAATTATTTTGATATTGTATAATTCCAACGGTAGTTTATGATTACATAATAGTAGAGAATCAAATGAGATTTGTTTTCTAGCTTTTTGAAGTGAAGCTATTTTGGTTACTATAGTTAAAATGAATTGTCAATATCACTGGATTTTTATGTAATAAGGTAGGCCATTCATTTATATTAATTTACATTAAAAAACTATGGGATGATGTGATTTGATTCCATTTATAAAATATTTTTGAAATCTGTGTGCTATTAAAAAAAAAAGAATGGGATAGAGAATCCACTCTGTATTGGGCATGTGGTTATTAGTATGTGGTCAGTGACCCCATGGATGGCCACACATCTGTAATCATAGGGGAAGCATTAATTGGATTCAGGGAGTTAAAAATAAAAAAAAAACACAAATAAGTAAAAAGAGGACATGGTGTGCGAGGCAACAGAGGGAGTTGGATGGAGGTCCTGGTGAGGGGATTTTTCTTTAAAGAATAAAAATATCACTAAAATTGGATTTCAGAGTTAAAAGCTGTAATGTCAATAACACAAGCCTTTAAAACAAATACATAGTGTTTTATTTTTTGAAATATCTAAAATATATCAATATCATAGCATATGCAAAGAATATGTAGTATATGTGTGTATATGAATACAGAGATTTCATTTCCATAGGCGATGACAGAGTCCACCCAACACTTCTGAATGTTCAAATAATTAGGGTTAGGGCATTAGTTGTCTTGAGAGGATAACAGAAGCATTGATTAATAATTATTCATTTTTGCTTTGCATCACAAATGATGTAGCACCCTGGCTACCAGTAGAAAAGATGATCACAAACATCTTGTGGATTTTTCTGTGAAAGCCGTAGCTCAAGGACCAGCGAGATGTCTTGACTGGTTAAAGGCACTTGCTTTGCATCCTGGTAAACTAAATTGATTTCTAGAGTCTAAGTAAAGCTGGAAGGGAGAACACACTCCACAAAGTTGTTCTCTCCTGCCCATGTCTGCTATGGTACCTGTGTCCCGTCCTCCACATCATATATACAATAAAAATTAAGAAAAAAAAAAGAAGTTATTGTTCAAAGCTTTCTACTGTCCTACATGGAATTAGCATTGACCACATTCAGAGCACTAAATGAACTATTAGCAACAGTTCCATTAAAATAAGTAAGAATGGATTTATTCTTGTACTATGCACCATCCTCTGGTTTAACTATGCTCTAGAAATGCGTGCACAATTGAGCAGACAACTTACCTAAACAGGTCATTACATCTTAAAGAAGGTCACTGATGACCACCTTTCCTACCTCAGCCCCATTCAGAATGAAACCAACATTTTTCAGTGTGAGTCTTCAGGTACTTGCTGATAAAACAAAGTACCTAGGGACAGGAAAAGCCATTGGGGCTTGGGGAGTACTTTCTAGTTTTAAATGGCACTGAAGAAATGTGCTCCCTGCTGCTACTTTTGCCGGGGACTCTGTGTTTTGTCTTTTTCTGCTGGCTTTAGGACAGCCCTTAGGCAACAGGCTAATCGTCTGTAGAAAATATGGAATATTTCAGATCACTTGTAAGTGAAATATGTATAGTAAGAAATATGTGTAGAATATTTTAGATCACTTGTAAGTGGAATGTGTGGAATTCTGCCACGTGGCTCATAAAGAACTTTCTGGTATCTTCCATCGTAGTGGTTTTGCAAGGCAAATCTTTTTACCTGGTTGTTTCATGAAGATTCCTGTCAGGCAGAAATGAACTAAAATGAGCATTCGCACACAATAAAAATAAATACCACATGTACTATTCTAGAGAAGGTTAATAATGAACAGTGAATGGGCTGTGGTGATGTCTCCAGAGACGGCATGAATCTGCTGTAGAAAGGCTTTCCTCTACCTCAAGCTAATAATCATATTACGTTGCTTTGAGCAAAACAATGAACCGGGGCCTGCAAGGAGTGCATTCCTGATCACAGCGAGCAAAAGATTCTCACAAACCACTTTGGGATTACGCTTTTCTTCCTATCCACGTGTGGAAAGCATTGGCTATTGGCTCCACTAACAAGAGAATGGGACAATGAAGTAACAGTATTGTACACATGCTGTTTGACCTTTGACTCCAAACAAGACATGAATCAGTTCCAATAGATCCATGGAATAGATGGAATCCAAACCACACTTTTAGAATTCTTTTAGTGAAGAAATAAAATATTTACCAATTACTGTAGGCTCTATGGCAGAGAGGATAGTGCTAATTTCAGAAAATTAAGCTTCTGAATTCATGTTTTGTTTGTTTTGAAGTTAGTTGGAGTTCTCTAAATAGGATTCAGTTAATAGAAAGTCAATAATGGTACATTCTCAAGGTTCAGTGCATTTCACTGCTTGAAAATACAAAGATATTGAAATAAGCATCTACAAAAACAAAGAAAATGGAAAAAAAAACTACATACAGAGAGCAAATGGTGCATAGATTGAATGTTAACCATTTACAGTTCTGGGTTATTGCACCTTGATGTGGGACACCTGTAAATGTGTCTCTGAGACATAGAGTCTTTGATTTAGTGGCACATTTGAAGAAACTTCCAAACGAATCATTTTCCAAGCTTTTAATAATAGACATTTTTATGTAAAAATTCCTGCATTCTGAGTGGAGGATCTATCTATCTATCTATCTATCTATCTATCTATCTATCTATCTATCTATCTATCTATCTTTAGTACTTGGGAAAATATTTGAGCTAAAATATTTACACTTTTAGTTCAAATTTGAATGGAGGGTATCTTTCCTTTAGGACAGTTTGCTCTGCATTTCTTATTACTTATCTGAACAACTACAGTGAAACTAATTATAGCAAAAATTGTTATGTTTTATGGAGAGCAGCCAATTTTCAAGTGCAATTTCAATTCTTCAACTATAAATTAAACATAAAGATTTTATAGAAAGTTCAAAATAAAGAAAATATTGACAACTAAATTCTTCAACAAAATCCTCCATGTTACAGTTTGAGATGGTGATATGGTAAAAATTCATTTAAAAGTAGCACGAATAAACAAATTAGTTGATCTGATTTTCTATTACAATAAGATATATTTTCACACTAATAATGTATTTTTACTACATATTATTTTCATTTTAGGAGGAGTTATATAATTAAAAATGGTCTCCAAATGCATCCTTTTATGTCTATCAACATAAAAAAACAGCACTCAGTCAAAAATGTAGCAGCAGTTGAATACTTTTTATTTCAGAACATCCTTTTACTCTCAGGATGGTCCTGGTACACATATAAAATCACTAGCAGGCTCTTGGATGGAATATCCTGGTCCAGCCAGTTTGGACAATGTCTGAGAACTTGGATAGGTATTTAAGCTCTCTTGTGATGATGGTAACTGCATGCATCTGGTGGATTCTGAGGCCCAAGCAGGCAGCTAAGGAAAGGGTTCTCCATGTCCTCACCATCATCATTTTCATTCCCTTCCGTGATGTTTTAACTGATTGTTCTAGAGTCACAACTTATTCGGACCTTCTGAATAGTGGTAAGTTCCATGTGCTTGGAGGAAATAGAGAGACAAGGATAAAAAGAAAGCCCAGTAAAGAGAAGGAAACAAATAAAACACACAAAGAAATCATTGAGTGTTTTATAGTGGCTAAGTTAGTGCTTTCAAAAGAATCAATGCTTTTGATTTAATAAAATAGAAATTGAGTTATTTTTTCCATATGCCAAGTGAAATGTTTTTATATAAAATTGATTAGAAGCCATGATGAAGGATAAATCCAGTGGTATTAGGACATGGAAATATGCTAAGTATAACTTTAAAGTATCAATTAAGAAATATGATGGAAATTGTAGATAAAGCCCCCTTGTCTTTGCCTAAAGAAGAACTTCTTCATACATAGATTTGAGGTACAGTTTCTATTCCCGAAAAAGTGTATAAGTTATGAAAATTATATTCTTCATATATGTAACTGTTAACGAAAACAGTGCAGGCTATTGTTGGTAACATATAGGAACACTTAGTGAAAGAATTCCTTGAATAGATGTCTCAATCAAAGTAAATGGTTTTGCTCACAATTTTGCCTTTCTTCATTACTACACGAAGTAGTATTTACAATTTGCAACTGTGATTGAAATATGCTAGTTTAATATTTCATTCATAATATAAAAGTTTCAAACACACAAATGAACTGACATTTTAAATTAAGTACTCAATTAAATCTTGAAATCTTTGATGTTCAAAGCAAAGTATGAACAGACTCACTGTGAGGATCACTTACTATTTCTTCTTTTATGGACAGCCATGTGCATTTCTATTAAAAGACATTTTAACAAAAATGAGACATATTATAAAATACATATATTACTAGTACATCAATAGTGAAATACAGTGGGCTTTTCCTAAAACTGTCTGTCTGTTTCTCTCTCTCTCTCTGTGTTAATATTAAATTTAAATTTAAGCAGAAATTATTTTCTAATTTTTGTATATGTTTCAAATACTGTATGTGATATAGTTTCACTGAAATCTATTAATTAAACTCAAATTTAATCAAATAGCTTTTACCTGATAATTGCATTTTTGAGTGATATATATATCATATATATATATATGATATATATATATACATATATACATTTTCAGATATTTGTACTTCTTATCTAGAAATTTTTGATATAGTTTTTTCGTGTACCTTTAGATCACTTTAGTATAGTATGCCAATTTTTAATGAAATAAATGCTCATTTGTGATGACAAAGTCACTTCAGTTACAATTTTAAAAGATTTGAAGATTTCAGGTTCTTAAGGTCACATCTACTCTTACTGGGAGGAATATTGATAAATTATTAACATTGAAAATATAAGAAAACAAAGCTTCTAAGGTAAACTACAGTCTTAGAACTTGAAAAGATATTCTTACAAAATTGCAATGTAAAAAACTGAATCTGTCTCATAAGAAATAGTGCTATGAAAGACAATTTAAAAAGAAAAAATTATAGAGGAATGTCATTTCTTTTCTAATTCCATCATAATTAAAGTCTTTTATGCTCCCAATTGATGTGTACGCAGTATGTTTATATAAAGAATCTAATTGCTAAGTGAAGTATATGATGACTTCTATAAAACAAATTAAGACAATTTTCAAATGAACATCTGGTACAGTGTTCATCTCCAATAAAGTTTAATTCAAGATTCACATATTTCAGCAACACGATGATATTGTAAATACAAAACCTTTCCTAAGTATAGCATAAAGATTTAACTCTAAATGGAGTAATGTTCTATGCTTCATGGTTGATATATTTATCTACTTAAAGAAGAAAATAAATTTTAAACATAAAAGATATAAACATTTTGTTTTCATTTAAGTATCACAAAGAAAAACATGTAATTTAAGTTACATTCCAGCCCTAGAAATATTTTATCATTAACATTGGAAAGGTTTGATATATATAGTTAAAAACTACAGAAAAATATTAATGATCATGAACAAATGATAAGAATAATTCATATCACTTATTATAAAGCTAAACACACTCAGTGGGTACTTCAGACATCAGAATGTTACTGTACATAATTTCAGTGCATCACATGTTCCCTTCACTATGCTCTTGAATTGTTTGCATCAGTTGGATACTGTGAGCAACGCTCTGGTCATCATGGAAGCTAATGTGTCTCTTTGATGCACTATTTCATTTGACTATGTGTCAAGGAGATTGATTCCTGGGTCATGTGATTGTTCTATTTTAAAATTTCAGAGAACTGTGACACCCTTTGATAGTGGCTGTGTGGATTTTCATTCTAAGAATGTGCAACAGGCCAGGCTGTGGTGGCGCACGCCTTTAATCCCAGCACTCGAAAGGCAGAGGCAGGCGGATCTCTGTGAGTTCGAGGCCAGCCTGGGCTACCAAGTGAGTCCCAGGGATGGTGCAAAGCTACACAGAGAAACCCTGTCTCGAAAAACCAAAAAAAAAAAAAAAAAAAAAAAAAAAAGAATGTGCAACAGTTGTCCTTTTTTCTCTGCACCTTCACTAGCACTAGTTTATCTTCTGTGATTTTGATAAAACCTATTCTTGTTGGAGGGAGGTGACGTTTCACTATAGTTTATATTCCTTTCACTTAGTACTGGCAAGATGGAATGAAAGTGGTGTCAGCCATTTTTTTTCATACACCCCTTGTCTATTTACTTATGTTGTGGTTTAAATTAAATTATTAATTCAAAGTTTTTCCTATTGTATTTTCCAAGTTCCTTATGTTAAGCTGATGTCTTGCTGGGGTCATCCTAGTGGATTCCTGGGAGTTTCCCTGACACCAGGTTTCTCCCTAATTCCATAATGGCCCCTTCTATCAAGATACCTCTTTCATTGCTTTACCTCTCCATTCCTCCCCCAAATCAGCTATCCTAATCTCTCATGTTCCCATTCCCTATCTCCTCCCCTCTACCCGCAGTTTATCCAGGAGATCTCATCTATTTCCCCTTCCCAGGGAGATACAAGTGTCTCTCTTAGGGTCCTCTTTGTTACCTAGGTTGTCTAAGGTTGTGGATTATAAACAGCTAGGGAGCCTGCATGGGACTGACCTTGGCCCTATGCATGTAGGTAACAGTTGTGCAGCTTGGTCTGTTTGTGGGACCCCTAGCAATGGGGCCAAGATCTGTCCCTGGCATACGAACTGGTTTTTTGGAACCTATTCCCTCTGGTGGGAGGACTCATTCAGCCTCAAGATAGCAGGGAGGAGCTTAATCCTGCCTCAACTTGACATGCCATGCATTTTTGGTTGTTGACTCCCATGGGAGGCCTTACCCTTTCTGAGGAGTCCTGGGGGCAGTAGAAAGGAGGAGGGGGGATGGAAGAGGAGGAGAGGAAGGAGGGGAAACTGTAGTTGGTATGTAAAAATAAATTTTAAAAATTTAATAATAAAAAAATAAATTCTGACCACCTTGTGAGACCGAGCGTTGACAACATTTTATCCTGCTTTCTATGATGGCTCTTCTCTCTGGTGATTATTCCTTTCGCTGCACAGACGTGTTTTGTTACACAGAATCACATTTCCTGTTCCGTTTTTTCCCTGTGTTTTCATGAGGTCCTTTCCAAAATATCCTGTTCATTCTAACATCCTGAAGTTTCCTCCTGTGCTATGTGCTTACAGTGAGAAGGACACCATCTTTAAATGAAGACAAAGTCTTTCTCCCAGAATGGATCTTCGGGCTTCCGGATTTTGAATTTCCCAACATTCCAAGATGTGTGAAACAAAGACCTACTGTATAAGTCATGCCAGGTGTGACAATTTGTTACAGCTGCTCCAGGAAACTTGTCTGTGGTCTTGCTGATTCTCTATCAGACTGGGAGCAGTCTTCTGTGTTCCTTTCCTGCACGCACAGAGGGTCAGCTTGATCACGCCCTTTCCTGCCTTTATGGAGATGTGTACGAGCCTCATCTCAGTTCTCCTTTTCAGGGTTCAAGTACATTGACTGCATTGGTTCTTAAGCTCCCTTCCAACCTGGTTACAGACTTCACCTCACCCTGATGTATTATTAATTTTGTTATTTTCTCATTAGAATCTGGTTGACCTTTTTACTTTGTTAAGAATCTTTGTATTTATGTTCAGGTATTTGGCATCAAAATAGTTTTAAGTACATAAAATGAGTTATGGAGTGTTTTTTCTGGAACAACTTATATAAGCTATAAAGCAGAGAAGTATAATGTCCAAAAGAAAATAATATTGAAGCCAAATTTCTCTAAAGTTATCACTGAGCCAAGGTTTTAATTAGTGATTGAATTTCATAGTATTAGTTATGAGATTATTCTATTTTTAAATTTCTTCTTATGATATATGGCTGTATTTCTTAGTTTATTAGTTTTTATAATAATTTTGAAGTTTATATATATTTATAATTGTTATTCTCACATTATCAATGTCTGCTTTTTGTGTCTGTATTTCTTATAGTCTATGCTGATGTCACTGACAATTTTAGAATTGTGTTAGTTTCATAAAGTCACTACATTATGCATGTTTTTCTTTTTGTATAATATAGTTCTTGTAAATTTAGAGATGGCAGCAATTTATTCTATGCTTTTCTCTACTGATGTAAATGAACAAGTACTTTGAGACACCTATCTCTTCAGACAGTATACATGGCATTCCTACTAAGTGAATTATATTTATAACCAGTGATTCTGCACTCATATAAATATGTATAATACATTAAAAATTAAAGTTTTGTCAGTTGCAGTCCTTGTGTGAAGCCTCATAAATTGATTATGACTACATTAGTCAAAATAGAGTCGTTCAAAAGCTATCAAGTACGTTGAAAGGGAGGCCAGAGAACAGAATTCAAAAGACAGGCAAAAATCAAGGGAAGCTCTCTAGTCAGAAACACAAGACTGTAACAGAGAACTCATCTACTTAGCATTCCCATGCTCACCCTATCCATGGTAACTGGAGGCTGTCTCTGACTCTGATGCCATTACACAGAGCGACACTTTTTATTGGTTTATTGCCTCTTATTCAATGTCCCAGTCAAACTTATTTATTTATCTATTTATTTGTTCGTTTGTTATTTATTTATTTATTGACTCTGAAAGTTTGCCTGCTCCCTGTGGTCATGGAGTAGAGAGAGCACACAGAACTCACAGCTTGTATTTGTTTGGTGATGTTGGAGGTTGTAGGCAGTCATCTGGTGTTAGTAGATAACTGTTATAAATGGCATTCTAGAGGCTGAGTGGATGGCTCAGCTCGTAAAGTGTTTACAGTGCAGGTGTGAAGACCTGAGTGCAAGAGGAGGGAATGAGGGATGAAAGGGGAAGGAGAGGCTAGGCAGACCTCTAGAACTCATTGGCTAGCTAGTCCAGCTGGATTTGTGAACTTCCGGTTCTGAAGATTACTGCTAAAAAGTAAGCAGGGAGTGACTGATAGAAGGAAATACTTGCTGTTGACCATTGGCCTCCACAAGCATGCACACAACTGCACACAAACACATGTACGTAAATGAATGGACAGTACACATGACACACACATACACAAGGATACATATAGAGCTAGCGACTAGAATTATAATAAAAATGTCAAATTGCAAAAGAAAAAAACGTGTTACAGTGTTTAATACAAAAAGGAAAAGGGAAGTAACAAATAGAAAAACAAACAAACCAAAAACTTTCCTAGTACAATAGACGTGCACTATTTTTGACTGTCTACATCAAATTTTGATTCTAACCTTGTCCTCTGGGTTTGACTTTCAGAACAATCTTTCTCAACTCTAGTGTCTGTGATTTAAGTATGGATAAGGCAAACCTACCTGATAGCGACTGAAATGAGTTCTGGTTGGGCATGTCACTCATGTGGCCAAGGACATTGTAGATGGCCTGGGACACTTGGGACAGAGAGCTGTGCTTTATTTTTTTTATTTTTTTTTATTTTGCAATACAATTCAGTTCTACATATCAGCCACGGATTCCCTTGTTCTCCCCCCTCCCCCCCCCACCTTCCCTCCAGCCCACCCCCCATTCCCACCTCCTCCAGGGCAAAGCCTTCCCTGTGGACTGCGATCAACCTGGTAGACTCAGTCCAGGTAGGTCCAGACCCCTCCTCCCAAGCCGAGCCAAGCGATCCTGCATAGGCCCCAGGTTTCAAACAGCCAACTCATGCAATGAGCATAGGACCCAGTCCCACTGCCTGGATGCCTCCCAAACAGATCAAGCCAATCAACTGTCTCACCCATTCAGAGGGCCTGATCCAGTTGGTGACCCCTCAGCCATTAGTTCATAGTTCATGTGTTTCCATCCGTTTGGCTATTTGTCCCTGTGCTTTATCCAACCTTGGTCTCAACAATTCTCGCTCATATAAACCCTCCTCATTCTCGCTAATTGGACTCCCAGAGATCCACCCGGGGCCTAGCCATGGATCTCTGCATCCAGATCCCTCAGTAGTTGGATGAAGTTTCTAGCACGACAATTAGGGTGTTTGGCCATCCCATCACCAGAGTAGGTCAGTTCGGGCTGTATCTCGACCATTGCCAGCAGTCTGTTGTGGGGGTATCTTTGTGGATTTCTGTGGGCCTCTCTAGCACTTTGCTTCTTCTTATTCTCATGTGGTCTTCATTTACCATGGTCTCCTATTCCTTGTTCTCCCTCTCTGTTGTTGATCCAGCTGGGATCTCCCTCTCCCCCAAGCTCTCTTTCTCTCAACCCTTGCCCTTCACTACCCCCACTCATGTACAGGCTGTTCATGTAGATCTCATTCCATTTCTCTGTCATTGGGCAATCCCCATGTCTTTCTTGGGGTCCTGTTTTCCAGGTAGCCTCCCTGGTGATGTGAGTAGCAGTCCAGTCATCCTTGTTCCACATCTAGTATCCTCCTATGAGTGAGTACATACCATGTTTGTCTTTCTGAGTCTGGCTTACCTCACTCAGGATGATTTTTTCTAGATCCATCCATTTGTCTGCAAACCTCATGATGTCATTGTTTTTCTGCTGGAGAGGATGTGGAGCTAGGGGAACTCTCCTCCACTGCTGGTGGGAATGCAAGCTTGTACAACCACTTTGGAAATCAATATGGCGCTTTCTTAGAAAATTGGAAATCCATCTCCCCCAAGATCCAGCTATACCACTCTTGGGCATATACCCAAGGAATGCTCAACCACATCACAAGAGCACTTGTTCAGCTATGTTCATATCAGCATTGTTTGTAATAGCCAGAACATGGAAACAACCTAGATGCCCTTCAACTGAAGAATGGATAAACAAAATGTGGTACATATACACAATGGAGAGCTGTGCTTTTATCAGAAACGCTTCCAGTCTGCAGTAGAGTTGCAATATTTATCATCATCTTGGCTGAGAAAGAACCCATTCAGATGGAAACTGAGGCTGAGGAAGGAGAGAGAGAGAGTAACTTATCCATCCACAGTGTTTCATTCTAGTCCTGATGGAGCTGGCTAAGAATCACAGAAGGAAACCCCTAACATACTAAAAGATGTACAAAAGCTTTAAATGTTCAACTCTGTTTTATTTCTTTAATGGAACTTGTGAGTGAGTTCTAAAGTTGATTTTCAAAAGATTTTGCCCAAAAAACAGTGGAGAAATGCCAATATGAAGATTAGTAAAAGTTGTACATACAGTGATGCTTCTAGAATTAATATAGGATGGGTATAGTGCCATAAATTAATTAGCAGAAAAAAGAATGCCGTGGAATTCTATCATCTGTACAGTTACTTCAGGTAACAAATATTATTGGCAGTTCCTGTTAGTAATGAAGAATGGGTTAGTCACCAAATAATACTGGATAAAATATTATCAATGGGGAAACATGAAGAGTTGGATTTTATTTCAGAAAACCAATTTTGTATAGCTAAGAAAATAATGATTCAGATTCATTAAACATCTTCATGTTTTAGAACACCCATCTCTTTATACTGCCTTTGGGCTGAATTGTGTCCATAAAGATTCTGTCTGGTAAAGCATCAGCACACAATATAATTGTATTTGGATATTGTACTTTGGGAAGTGGAATGGGTTAAATGAGATCATAAGAGGATGGAGTCTATTGAGTAGAGTCTTTGTAGTGGGGGGAATCGAATCGAGTGTTAGAAGAAAGGGCAGCAAAAGACAGGAAATGGGAGGAGAGGGATGGAAGGACATGAGAAGAGAAGAGAGCTAAGGTACTTCCACGCACTAGCATCAAGGCAAAGCCATGTGAGCACACAGTCAGACGGAAAAGTCTTCAGCTCTGAAGAAAATTCTCACCAGAAACAGAGACACTGGAACCTGCATCTTGGAGATTCAGACTCCGGAATTGTGAGATATGCATTTTTTTCTGCTATTTGTCACCCAGTTTAAGATATTTTATTACAACAGCTTGAGCTGACTAATACAGAAATGTTAAAAATAGAGAATGGCGGCCGGGCGGTGGTGGCGCACGCCTTTAATCCCAGCACTCGGGAGGCAGAGCCAGGCAGATCTCTGTGAGTTTGTGGCCAGCCTGGGCTACCAAGTGAGTCCCAGGAAAGGCGCAAAGCTACACAGAGAAACCCTGTCTCGAAAAACCAAAAAAAAAAAAAAAAAAAAAAATAGAGAATGGCTATCAAACACATTAAAAAAAAAAAAAACAAACCCTGGACGTCAAAAGTTAAGAGGCTCTAGGGATTTGAGTGCTTGTCATGTGCAATTCTAAAGCTTCTGTGTCATGGAAATCCCCATATCACAAACAAAATGAGAAGACGAACAGTTGGGAATATTATTGCTTTGATGGAGATTTTTCAAATCCATAAGAAAATAAAGCATTCAATAAGAAAGTAGACAAACAACACAATCAGAAAATTTGCTGAAGTTCAAATGACTAATAAATACAAGACAAGTGGCTAAAATTCATTAATGACCAACGTGATGCATAAGGGAGTAAGGAGCTTATGTGTTTCCAATTGAATTAGCGAGAATGAAGGAGTGGTGGTAGCTGGTGTTCAGATGCAGCATAGAATACTCTCATGTATCCAAGAATCAGGGCTTCTGTAAGCACTGTGGCTCCGACTGTTACTATTAAAAATCATACCTCTTGCTAATTTCCAGAAATAATCACATTCATTTATATAACAGAGGTGCTTTTAATATTTACATATTATACATACATATATACACACAATATATTAGAACAATTTTTTGTAGTAAAAACATTTTAAAAGACCCTAAATATATTTCCAAGGACAGTAGACTTATAAAAATATAGCTGCATCCCTATACAATCTACTCTGGGAGGCACGGAAATGATAATAACTTTTTTTGTAGTTTTGAAAGGATGGCTCAGTATGAATTACTAAACATCAAAGTAATTCTCAAATACATGCTGAGCCCTGAACTTTCAATTCCCCAGCCTCTACCACTTGACTGCTGCAATACCAGCTGTGTTCCACTCTGAACAGCCCCACTAACATATTTTAAAAAGTTGTCTTTTTATGGAAGGAGCTCCTGGTCTGCAGAAGTTACTGTGAAAAAAAAAAAAAAAGATACCCTTCACATCTGGAGCAGAATCATCTATTACAGCACTGTAACATGAATCTTAAAAGGTCTTATTAATAAAAACAAACCTGGAGCCAGGTATTGGGGTGAATGCTGAAAGATCACAGAAGCAGAACAAGCCACAGCCAACCTCACCTCGACAATTCCTCATTGGATCCTGTTTCCTCAAACTGGAAGCCTCTGAGTCCTCGTCCAAAATGGATCTCAGCTGAACCGCTGCTGAAAGCTAAAAGCTTAAAAAGGCCTCTAGTTCCTGGTCCTCATGCCTTATATACCTTTCTTCCCCCCCCCCCCCATCACTTCTTGGGATTAAAGGCATGTGTTACTATGCCTGGCTGTTTCCAATGTGGCTTTGAACTCACAGAGATTCAGATGGATCTCTGCCTCAGGAATGCTAGGATTAAAGGTGTGAGTGTCACCATTTTCTGGCCTCTATGTCTATCTAGTGGCTGTTCTGTTCTCTGACCCCAGATAAGCTTAGTAGGATGCACAACATATTGGGGAACACAATATCACCACACAGCACCTAAAAGAGAAGGACAAAGGGGAAATTCTGGAAATCACATTTTGGAGCTGTAAAACAAGAACAGTGTGGGTGATATTATTAGCCAGTTATAAGAAAAAAAAAACAACAGCAACAAAACCAAGCAATGACCAACTCTCCCTCCCTGAGAGAAAATCTCTGAACATGCAGGTGACCTTGTCATGTTAGAGACAAGAGGAAATGATTGACAATGTCTCTAATGTAATTTCTAAGTATTTTATGGGAGAAAAGGGATTTTCTTGTCATGTTAGAGACAAGAGGAAATGATTGACAATGTCTCTAATGTAATTTCTAAGTATTTTATGGGAGAAAAGGGATTTTTCTTCAGATGTATATACAAACCTTGCTCACAGGTACTGGCCTGATTTACATTGTTGTTTCCTGTGGGTTTCCCTCCTGGTAATCTCTCTGGTGATGCCTGAGCAAGCAGCATGGGGGCACAGTACATTATTTATAAGAGAAGGACCTCAACCTCAAAATAGACTGATTTTATACTTAAATACTGGAATAATAGTTCTGGGAATAAGGTAGACACTCTCCTACATTTTTTTTATTGTCCATTATTTTATGTGCTAAGAATATTTTGGGAACTCTGCCAGCACCCATTGGTAAAAGCTAATTAACAATGAACGAATATAGTCAATAGTGATATTGTTATGCAAGCACACAACAAATCTCAGTAGGTCTAATGCCAGGTTGCATCTTTTATGATAAAACACATGTCTCAATTAAATTTTCATGTGATATAGAGCATGTGGGTTTTCTAGGGTAAGGAGCAATGCTTCAGAATAGAAAACGTTCAAATAGTGTGCTAGTAAGCCCTGAGCCAGTAAATCAACAGTGGGTTCCAGTCAGACAATGGGCCTTCAGACAAGGACAGGGTACTAACCTTAAGTGTGTGCATGCTCACACTTATAAATCTTGTTAGAATCAATTCCTGTCCAGACTCTTTAATTATACCCTGAGAATGGGCAACCATAAATATGGTTTTAAGACCTTATATTTGACATTGCCGTGATCTAAATTTAATTCAGAATAGCCTTTATTGCATCCTAAGTGACATGATGACAAAGAGGGACAGGGTGGCCTGTGTGTTCTTTCCACAGCTTCCTGTATCAGTCACATGAATATGTCTTGTAAAACTCTGAGCTCCTATTTGTCAGTTTTTAAAAAAGGACCTTCTTAAAAAAACTCATTTCTTGTAATTGAGATACAATCAATTACATACCATAATGTTCATGTTTTTTATGATGTTTAGTATGTTCACAATATTGTGTGATTATGATGAAGTAATTCCAAAAGATTTCACCATCCTAATTAGAAATTCTATCTACATTAGGAAGAACTCTTCATTACCTCTGCTCCTCCACTAATCTTAGGCAACCAATTATTAAAAAAATAAAAATAAAAAATAAAAACCTCTGTGTTGGGGCTGGAGAGATGGCTCAGAGGTTAAGAGCACTGACTGCTCTTCCAGAGGTCCTGAGTTCAATTCCCAGCAACCACATGGTGGCTCACAACCATCTGTAACGAGATCTGACGCCCTCTTCTGTATACATAATAAATAAATCTTTGCCGGGCCGTGGTGGCGCACGCCTTTAATCCCAGCACTCGGGAGGCAGAGCCAGGCGGATCTCTGTGAGTTCGAGGCCAGCCTGGGCTACCAAGTGAGTTCCAGGAAAGGCGCAAAGCTAACCAGAGAAACCCTGTCTCGAAAAACCAAAAAAAAAAAAAAAAAAAAAAAAAAAAAAACCTCTGTGTATGTTTGTTTATTTTGGACACTTCTATTAGGTAGAATTGGGTGAATGTGCCCTAATTCTTTTTCAAATTAGCATAAAACTCAAAACTCACTTTTATTGCAGTAAGAATCAGTAATACACACACACACACACACACATATGTGTGTGTGTGTGTGTGTGTGTATATTATTTAAATGGCTGATTACCATTGAATGAGTAGACCACATTGTTTATCCATTCTTCAACTGATGACCATTGAGTGTTTTCCCACACTTTTTGGCTAATATAAATATTAAAATGAACATCAATCTAGATGTATGCTGTATCAGGAATCTTAAAAAGTTCTTATTAATAAAATCAAACCCGAGGCAGGTATTGGGGTGAACTCTGGAAGATCAGAGAGACAGAACAAGCCACAGCTAACCTCACCTGGCCAACTTCTCAGCTGGTCTTGTTTCCTCAGACTGGAACCTGCTGTGTCCTCATCCCAATGGCTCTCAGCTGAACTGCTGCTGCTAGAAGCCTGAAAGCTTAACCACCCAAATGCTGCTAGCCAAATGCTTCTAGTTTCTGGTCCTCACGCCTTATAAACCTTTCTGCTTTCTACCACCACTCCCTGGGATTAAAGGCTCACTTTCTGGGATTAAAGGCGTGAGTCACCATGCCTGGCTGTTTCCAATGTGGCCTTGAACTCACAGAGATCCAGAGGGATTTCTGTCTCTGGAATGCTAGGATTAAAGGTGTGAGTGCTACCATTTTCTAGCCTTTGTATCTAGTGGCTGTTCTGTCTCTGACTGACTGCAGATAAGTTTATTAGGGTGCACAATATTTTGGGGAACACAATACCACCACAGTATGCTTTTAATTTTCTTTGACATATATTTAGAATGGAAGTCTTGGGTGATATGGTACATATCACTTCCCTCCCCTTCGTTCTTCTTTCTTTCATTCTCTCTCTCTCTCTCTCTCTCTCTCTCTCTCTCTCTCTCTCTCCCTCCCTCCCTCCCTCTCTCTGTTCTATAGCTTGAACTTCAGGCCTTAGGATCACCAGGTGAGCACATTGACTCTTAGCTGTAATTGGAGGCTTTTCTCTTTTCTATCCCATCTTGCAGCCATTTCAAATAAACACTCAGAGGCTTATGTTAATTATAAATGCTTGGGCAATGGCTCAGGCTTATTACTAGCTTGCTCTTACATTTAAATTAACCCATTTCTATTAATCTATGTATCACCACATGGCCTGTGGCTTACCAGTTCTTTCACACCTTGCTTCTTCTCTTTACTCTTGAAGTACTGTGTATTCACAGCTTTCACAGCATACAGAAAGACATCCCACAGCACTTTCCCCTTTCTGTCTAGTCAAAAAGAAAGGTTTTCACTTTGACACAGTAAAATTACACATAACAAAACAGTTATCAAGCAAGAATTACAGTTATAATATCTTGTACATTTGTATTTGGCACAATTAAAGAAAATACTCTTATCACCTATTGTTGTTGTTGTTCGGTCTTTTTCTCTTTTGTTGGGGGGCCTGCCATCAAGCTCCCCAAAAAAACCCCCACATATGGAGGCTTATTTTTACTTATGATTGCCCAGCCTTACCTTGGCTTAATTTATAGCCAGCTTTTCTTAACTTATCCCTTCTACCATTTATCTTTGGGCTCTTCCTGTTTTCTTACTTTATGTAAATCTTACTCTTACTCTGTGGCTTGATGTGTAGTTGGGTGGCTGGCCACTGGATTCCTCCTTTTTCTCTGGCTCCTATATCTCTCTTCTCCCAGATTTTCCCCTTTATATATTGTTTCTACCTGCCAGACCCACCCATTTCTCTCCCCTGCCTCACTATTGGGCATTCAGCTCTTTATTAGACCATCAGGTGTTTTAGACAATGCACAGTAATACAGCTTCACAGAGTTGAACAAATGCATCATAAACAAAATAACTCACCTTAAAGTAATATTACACAACAATCTATCCTATCTTTGTGAGTCTAAAGTTTCCTATCTAATTTATCTATCATCATAACTAAGGAAAACTATGATTATAGCTACCTAGTCTTCAATTCCATTAAAGACCCAGAAGGATATAATATTACCCAGGTAAAAAGGAAGTGCATTATAAGCAGCTTCCAAAACTCTAGAAATGACAGAGTCAGCTGGCTGCCTGGACAGTCATCCAAAGTTTTTCTGTAATGATGGGCCATCCATCTTCAGCCTATAGGTCTAGAATATCTGGCAGACTTTTTAGTGAAGTAGGAAATATGAAGGACTGTACTGCCTATACTGGCAAATTTTGTCAGTTGCTTTTCTCTGTGTCCTGCAGAATGTCTGGCAGTTTCTTCTGTGAAACAGGAATCTGAAGTACCATTCCACCTTATTTTGGTAAAGTTTAGCAGTCACTTTCCTGTGGGTCTTTCATGTCAAGTTTATACAGCATACTGTCAAGCAGTCCAGGCAAGAGCAGCTTCTTGACCAAATGGATAGTCTTTCCACATTGAAAGCAAACTCCATAAGGAGTTTCTTTGATGCCATTATCATCTTTGAAAGTAATTGGTGCTGCCAGAAGCAAACGTGTCTCACTGTCGAGGAAAGTCTAAGTTCTTAAAACATTTTAAATACCATATTCTGTAGGCTTTTGAAGTGTTTGAAGAGTGCCTATCTATCTGAAATATATTTCTGTATACCTAGAAAACATAACTAATGTGACTATAATTTTGAGTATTATAGATGACTATTAATCTGTGCTTCTTAATTATACCTGTAATAGTACAATTTGTTATATTTACTTTGGGTTATTGGTTTTATTAGTTTGCTCAAATAACACTATTGAAGGATGAAATTAAATAGTTTTAATCTATAGTTTTTCAAATCCAGCCACTCATCTTCATGAATAACACAAGAAAACTCCATTATTCTGAAGGAATTACAGAATATCAAAGCCTAGGCACTAATTTTGAATCATGTGGTTTTTCCATGTGACCTTCAACCGATTCCGCATGATGTTATTTGTTTCATTTATTTTATTTTGGTATAATATTGAAAGCACAACACACTCAAAGTGAATTCACTATGAGAGTACCATGATTGCATTAGCTTCCCACTGATGTGGTAACTACTTGGCAGAGTCGGTGGATTGAATACAACAGATTGATTATCATCTGTGGTTCCATCAGCATCCAGACTAGAATCTAACAGAGCTAAAGCCAGAGCTGCATTTCCTATAGGAAGAATATTTTTTTTTTATCTCTTCTCTTTTCCAGCGTTTAAATATTCTCCGCATCCTTTGGCTCACAGCCCTCTCCACTTTCCAAGCCAGCAAATGCAGGCAGAGTTGCTCTGATACTTTTCATCTCTCTGGCCAGGAAAAAAGGCAGAATGAGTGAACACAAGAAGAAATGCTGTACTTCTGAGGTCTCAGAATTGGAACATCTAGGTTCAACCATCTGAGCTAAGGTATGTCCCTCCATGTTCTTGCAAAGGCTGATCTTTGACTGTCAGCTTGATGAGCAGCACACACTCAAGCTCTGGGGATTATAATGCATCTATCTTTGCAGGAATACTATTTTATTTTTATTTTTAAAGATTTGTTTTTATTTGTGTGTATGTGTGAATGTATGTATATATGGTTGAGTGCCTATGGAGGCCAGAGGAGGATACTAACTCCCCTGGAGTGGAAGCTGCAGGCAGTTGTGAGATACTCTATGGGGATTCTGGGGTCAAAGTCTGGTTCCCAACAAGATCAGTAGGCTCTTTTCACTGCTGAGTCCGCTTTCCAGCCCCTGTGGGACCAGTATTTTGATCATGCGAGATTATGTATATCTCACAGTAAGCAAAGAATTGGCACAAAATTAATGTCAGATAAACATTAATTATCACTTTATTACTTAAAGATAGGTACTTTGTGGGAGTCAGAGAGAGGGTTCAGTGGTTAAGAGTACCCTAATTTTGGATTGGAGCACCCATATTAGGTGACTCACAGTCACCTGTAACTCCATTGTCAGAGGATCAAATACCCTTTTCTGGATTCTATAAGCACATGTACATATGTGGTACACATAGAGACAAGCGAACACATATGTGTACACATGAATAAATAAAAAAATTGTGAGTTTAATGAAATAGTTATGTCTAGATAAGATAGTAAAAGATAACCCTTCAAATGTGTCAAAGGATTCTCAGCTGAGTCCTAGAACCAAAAAATAAAGGTTTAAGGTGTACACACCATTACTCCTTTAGGAGAGCTACTCTTGTAAGATAGTATGGTCATGTGACCTTCTCCACACCGTGTGACTTTCTCCTCATTAAGCTGTTATGTTAAAGTATTCTTGCTGCCAACCACTGTCATTTTCACCTTTTCTGGGTCTGGGCAGCCAAAATCTTTTAGTTCCTTTTACACAGATTTCATTGTTTTCAATCTCACCATGACAGGCCTTCACAAAAGCTGATACAACACCCCCCCAAAAAAAAAAAAAAGAAGAAGAAGAAGAAGAAGAAGAAGAAGAAGAAGAAGAAGAAGAAGAAGAAGAAAAAGAAAGTAATTGATGAAAATAACCACAGCACTTTTCTGAGATGTCCTCCCTTGGCATGCTCTGTGCATCAAAGCTCATTCTCCTTCCTGATGTGCACATCATTGTCTGTATCTCCTGGACCATTTCTTTGGCAATGGGGAGACAAGCTGAGAGAGAAGGAAGAGACATTCCCCAAACTCTGCCAAATGTTTGGTAATGGGTCTGCAGACAAGGAAGAGAAAGGATTGTAGGAGGCAGATGGAGTCAAGGACACCACAAGAAAATGCACAGATTCAACTAACCTGGTCTCATAGAGGCTCACAGAGACTGAACCAACAACCCGGGAAGGAGCTTGCATTGGACTGACCTAGGCCCTTTGCGTATATGCGACAGTTGTGTAGCTTGGTCCTCCTGACAGCAGGAGCAGGGCCTGTCTCTGACTCTTTTACTGGCTTTTGAGACCCTACTCCTCATACTGGTTCACCTTGCCTAGGCTTAATACATGGCAGGTGCTTAGTCTTACTGCAACTTGATATGCCATGTTTTGTTGATACTCATGGGACACCTGCCCTTTCCTAAACAGGAATGGAGGAGGAGTGGATTGGGTGTGGGAGCAGAGGGAGTAGGTGGGGAGAAGAGACTGGGAGAAGCGGAGGGAGAAAAAAAAACTGGCCAGGATGTAAAATAGATAGATAGATAGATAGATAGATAGATAGATAGATAGATAGATAGATAGATTAAAAAAAGAAAATAAAAGAAAGAAGAGACATTAACCTCAAAGCTGCTAAATTCCCAATCCGAAGAATGGGGTTGTCTTTTTTGTCTACACACACACACACACACACACACACACACACACGCATGTGCACACACATCATCATTATCATCAACAAGTTTGTATTCTAATAACCAGTACAACAGTAGAAATTCCCCACTTGATAGTTTCTGAGATTAATGAGAATAAGACAGAGTTAATGCCAATTATCCTGCAAACAAGAACAGCAGCAGCCATCGCCATGAAGAGATTTCTGCTCACAAAGCCCAGGTTAAAATGGAAAATGAGATGCCATCTCATTGGTAGGGCCCGAAAGTCTCCCCCACCCCAAAATCATTTCACTCAACACACAGGAAATGCCAGTCTTCGCTTTAGAACCCTCTTTTCTATAGCCAGAATCATTTTTGTCCAAAGGAATTAATTATAAAATTAAACTTGGCCATTTTGTATTTTTTTTGTTTCTTTGATCAAAGGAAATTCAATTACAGATTTCTGAATGACAAATTATTCTTATGTTGAATGCCCTGCCTGAGTTTTGGTCCAAAAAGCTTTCAGGCTGAGGCTACCCAATCACCAAAGAAATAATTGCTTTGTCAAAAATGCTTACAAGGAAATCTTGTTTTCCCCATTTGTGGGCAAGCTTAAATGCCTCTCAAATCTTGGTCAACATTTGCCAATTTCAGAATATGTTCTGGTAGAAATTCAGCCAGAGGCATTTTAAGCATATCCTAATTAAGAATCATTTATATGTTAATGATCAAAACAAAGCTTGTGAAAGTTGATATTTAATGATGGTGTGGTTCATTTAATACACTACCATATCCAGAGAAGATCCCAATAGACAGACACAGAGTGTCAGCATATGTTTAATATTGAGACATGGAGCTAGGCACACACACTCTGACTTTCTTGGTGGGCTGAATGGACTGAGCTGTGTATTTACTTTGGACATGTCACACCCCAAGAAACAGTTTTGTTTTATTTTAGTGAGAAGATGCATAGAGCGATGGATAATTTCACACCAACAGACACATCGCTCCAGTTCAGGTACCATTTGCCTCTGAGATTGATGTCTCTGTGTGGCATTGTTTCTTCTTGCTGGTAACTGCCAAAATTAGTTAAGGATTTTAAGGAGACCTTAGAAGAAAAGAAAGCATCCATCCACACCTCATATAAGTTAGCAGAAGTTTCTGCTGCAGAATGAATTTCTGACATATTTCAATCCAAAGATATGAATCAAAACAAAGGAGAAAAATTACAGTGGTAAAATACTTTTAAGACCAAGCTAAAGGCACAGTGATACAGAACTTAGACAGAAAGTCAGTAATTCTTGCCTGCCATATTTTTGTAGGTTTTTATCAGTCTACTTTTAATAAAATACATGAATAAAATAATGGGAAAAAAGCAAGAAAAAGTTACCTACAGCCCAAATACAAGCAGAAAATACTATTTATATTTCATGTATTCCTATTTCAGCTCCTCTGCAAATTATTTTTGACTTGTAATTGTTGATGTTTTCTACTTTATGGAATATCTGTGAGGAGAGTAAATTCCCTTGTAACACTTAACCACATTTACTGTTTGTCATGTCTTGCTTCTCTCTTCAGACAGGTGTATTCACACACTTGTACGCATCTACTTATGCATGAATACATGCTACACAGATACCAATTATGGTTTTCTGTAATGATCTCCATCTGTTGCAAAGAAAAGCTCTTTTTGATGAGGGATGAAAGCTATACTTATCTGTGGGCATAAGCATTTAGAATTCAGTTAGTGATTATGATCATCTAGTAAAGTGGCAGAAGTAGGTTATACTCTAAGATTCATGACCTCACCAGTCCTGTGTGGTTGGCTAGGTTTTCTGAACCAGCTATGATTTTCCTTCCTGTTGATCAGGCTTTATGTCCAATTAGAGAGCTTATGGTTACCATGCCCCATCCCCAGTTATCAGTGCCTCTACAGCACCTTTAAGATTATCTTGCCAACAAAATTATCATTGTTGTTGTGGCTCATCGTTATCAAATATGGTTGAGAAAATTGATTACTTTTCTCCCAAACCCCAATCCAGTAAATACCAAGAATTATGAAGTATCATAATCAGAAATTGGGGTTAATTAACTCAACAGGCCTGACTTCCTTTAAGGAGAGAATGGTATTTTAAAATCAGTCTTGAGGTTTACTATTCTGATCTCTGATGAAACACCATCCCCTCTAGACCTAACACAGAACTTGAAAACACCTACACTCATGTACATACATGGAATCTACATCTTTTCATATAGACATACTTAGATGCTTCTCAAGCAATAATTTTAATGTTATATTCTAATCTAACTTTATATGGAACATTCTAGCCTGCTACTTTTCTATATGTGTACCTCTTTTCTCTAGTACTAGATTATTTTTATCCATGGTTAAAAAAATAACAAATTAGGTTGTATTTATATGTTACAGTATCCACACATAACATTTGCCCTTTAAATCACACAAGTCTCTTTTTTTTAGTATATTATTTCCATGTCATATTTCTTCCCCCTTACTTTATGGTAATTGTAGATGTGATGTGGTACCTAACAACATTTGTTTTCTAATAACTCATAAGATGCTGGTATAATAGAGAGTTTCCTTTTGAAGCTCAGTTGTGGTGATACTGTGTTCCCCAATATATCATGCACCCTAATAAATTTATCTGGGGTCAGAGAACAGAGCAGCCACTAGACAGACATAGAGGCCAGAAAATGGTGGCACTCACACCTTTAATCCTAACATTCCAGAGGCAGAGATCCATCTGGATCTCTGTGAGTTCAAGGCCACACTGGAAACAGCCAGGCATGGTGACACACGCCTTTAATCCCAGGAAGTGATAGCAGAAAGGTATATAAGGCGTGAGGACCAGGAACTAGGGGATAGGTTAAACTTTTAGGCTTTTGAGTAGCAGTTCAGCTGAGAGCCATTCGGATGAGGACACAGAGGCTTCCAGTTTGAGGAAACAGGATCAGCTGAGGAACTGGCAAGATGAGAAAGCTGTGGCTTGTTCTGCTTCTCTGATCTTCCAGCATTCACCCCAATACCTGGCTCCAGGTTGATTTTATTAATAAGACCATTTAAGATTCATGCTACACTCAGTGGATATTTTAAGTAAATATTCAAGTGAAACTCATCTGAATAACTAATATGAATACAACATATGTATTTGATGTCTGAATTATGGAGGGGAGAAAGGAATTGCCACAGCTTTCCCTGGTTCTAGCATTCTTGCTTGATTCCAGTTCTCTTGAGCAGCCATAATCTAGCCTTTGGTTTGAATGTAAAGATACTAAAACCGCTAAATGAGTCCTCTCTCTCTACCAACAACTCCTTCCCAGCTGACTTACTTTGTTCTTTTCTACTAACCAATCCTTTCCTTTCCTATGCATTGGAATCTCTTTACAGAATTCTTCCTGTTGCTTCTTTTCTCTTAGTAATATATATTTAGAATAATATTTTCAATTGCTTTATCTGTTGGTCTCTCACCATTTAGCTAGAAACATGCCCAGAAATACAAGTTAAATGTGTTCGTTCCCTTGATCCTGTTGTCTTTAACTATTGCCCAATGGTTCTTTACATTTCCCTTAAAGGGAGGCTTTATTTTGAATTTTTGAGGACCAGCAGCTTGGCCACTGAGAGAGCATGTTAGAAATGCTGAATCACAAGGCTGATGAGTCTGAGCTCACACTGGCCCACAGTCCTCAACATGTGATCTATTACAGCTTGAGAAAATCTGGCCTATCCAGAGTCTGTTTCTAAACTCCTTTCCTTCACTTGTATTTCTGGAATTTAGCCTCAAGGTTTTCTCTGTCACATAATATAAACTGAAATTATGTAAGAAGCCATGAACTTCCTTTATTTATTCTTTGATGATTTTACAAATGTATATGTTTTGATCATATTCACTATCTGTTACCTTCTCTTATCCGTCCCATTCTCTCTAAACCACTTTCTCAACAAGTCTCTCTTCTAATTTCATGGATATTTATTTATTTAAGTTTATTAGTTTGTGTGTGTGTGTGTGTGTGTGTGTGTGTGTGTATGTGTGTGTGTGTGTGTGTGTGTGTGTGTGTACATGTGCCTGCCCACCTACAGGGGTGGGAGTGGGAGTGGGTTGTCTGCATGCAATGGCATGCATGTAGAGGTCACAAGACAGCTTTTGTGTATTAATTCTCTTCTTCCAACTTGTTGAGACAAGGTTTTTCTCATTGTGTCTGCCATACTGCATGTTCCAGGCTAGTTGTCCTGAGAGTGTCAAGGCAACCTTTCGACTCTGCCTCCGATCTTGCCTTAGGAGTGTTGTGATGACAGATGCGAACTTTGTTTCTGTCTTTTAGTTGTTAAGAGGGTTCTGGAGATTGAATCGGGTCAACGGGCTTGTGCAGCATGGCCTCTTGTCCCCTGAGCTATCTCACCAGTCACACTTTTTTTTTTTTAAGTTTAATTTGATTTTGTTGTGATACATGGAGTCTACTTGGAGTTGCTTGCATGATCGGGGGTTCGGAGTGATTAGCTGGAGCATGGGCAACTCACCGATGGCTACATGCTGAGGCAAAAGGAAAAGTCCTAAGCTTTCTAAAGCTCTGAATTGCAAGCTACGCCTTCAGGATGGCTCCACAGCAATCCCATTCTTTCTGTCTGCATGATGGTATCCTTTGGTGGAGTAATGGTTTGAATAACAACAAATATATTCATGTATGGCTGACAGTGATGACTCTTAAGTTTTACATAAAATTTATTATAAAAAATCACAAAAATTAACCAGACTCAAGTTCTATATATCTCTATGAACTTTACACAGTTTGAATAGCTATTCAAAATCTATGGAGCTTAGGGGATAGAGGGAGGAGGAATGAATGTGGGTAATTGACGAGACCTTGGGCATATTGGTATATAAAATAAGTGTTCATCAAATGTTTATTGATAAGAAATTGTAAACAAATAAATTTAAAAATATTTCTTTGGTATTTGCATGCTAATGATATGGATTTGCTTCCTTACTTTAAATAAGGAACAAATATTGACTGAATATTTGATATGGTTTTTAGATTTGATTGATATTTTGGTTCCATAATCATCAATGCTATACTTTTATGCACAAAATGACAGAAATGTCTTTAGGGTAATTTGAGATTTTGTTCTAATTTCTGTCCTAATCTTAAGCCAAATTTTATTTAATGATTTTTTTTATGACTCGGATAGTGATTTTTAAAATCAAACATTCCAAAGCAATACATTTCAAAAATATACTTACATGCTAAGGGTGGTAACAAAAAAATGTTGAAAGTATATGTTTTCTGTAAGGAAACCATTTATGTTTCTGTAAGAGCAGAAAGTGTAGTATAAATCATGCAACACTGTAATCCATAAAATTCAGTAGTCTGCAATCTGAGTACTTAGGGCAGCTTTGTGACAGCTGCGTGACATTGTGGGAACACGCATTGCAAACGGAACACACTGTGTGTTCAGAGGCTGCAGAGAAGCCTTGTTCTGACACAGTGCTACATGCATGAGCACAGTCAGAAACACCTGATTCAGTATGTGTTTGAGTTTGCAGAAACACTTTCACTATTGCTAATTTTTCCTTGACTTACACATTCAGTTGTCCAATATTGGGTTTTGACTCAGTTTCAGAAGCTGAGATCAAAATATTTTGTAGTTTGCTTTCTATGTCTAGTTATATAGAATTTTCTCATCCTCCTTTAAAAGTCATCTGCTGTTCTATTGCATAAATAACATGATTAGTTTCTCTGATTCTATATTGATTTTTGAGATAGTCTTTAAATCTCAGCCTATACAATGAATGATCTTATGATTACCATCCTAAATGTATGTGCTTTTGTGTTGATTGTTGTTTCAAATTAGAAACAATAAATGTAATTGGGAGGTATTTACTACAAGGAGAGACTAGTCAACATATCAAATGACTATAAATATAATACAATGTGAATTACTCTGGGTTTTATAGTTGCTTTTATTGGTAGTGGTCCTTAGAAGACTAGTTCAGAGTACTAAAAGTTATATGCACAATAATTAATCTAGAAAATAATGGTAACCCTTTTCACAACTCTTATTAAAAGTTGTTATCATAGTGAGTTAAACTTAAATAGTTCCTATGGCACCTCTTTTAGGCACATTGTTATGCATCTGTTTTGCAAAGTTAAGGCAACCCAGTTTGCATAATGGAATCCATTTTCAAAGACTCAGGTACATCTTGTACAATCTCAGAGATACTCAGTATCTGCCTGTGAGTGCACATCTAATCCAAAATATTATTCTGCCCCTCAAGTGATCATATACTTATGTTAAAATACTTCATAATCTGCTAAGTGCAGAAATAAAGAAACAATAGGAGACTTTGATAATTGTAATGTCAGTTATCATGATTTTGATTGACCTCAGAAAGTCCTGGATGGCCAATAGGATGAGGATCTATTGATCCCATCAAAGTCTCTTGTATCTGAGTGTGTGATGCTGCCAATAGAGGGAGGAGTGTGGAAATCTAAGGAGCAACTGAGTTACTACTTATCTTTCTTTAATTTCACATGCACTAACAATATCGAATTGTGTCATATTTGGTGCAGCTCAAGTAGATTACTGCAGCCACTCAGTTTTCTTGGTGGACCAATAGTGTCTGAAGTCATTTTTAAAAAGAAACGTACCTGTATTCCAAAGCTCCCCAGTAACTACTTAAACACAACAACCATTAGACTCACTATTGATTCCCTATTCCCTATCAATTCCCATAGTTGTGAGTTCAAATCTGGTTGATTTTCTTAACCCAATTCCCTCTTTCTTACTTCAATTAGGAATTCTACATTGTGGTCCAAACACAAAGTGGGAATCTAGAAAAGTGAGACAATTTGCCTTGAGGTAGGCATTGGGCCAAGGGCATGTTCTATAATTCGGGAACAGGGACACTAATGCTAACTGAAAAGAGTTTTCGAGGTTCTGCAGAGATGATCAGTGGGTATGAATACTTCCTGCTCCTGCAAAGGACTGGGTTGAATTCACAGCATCTACGTTAGGCAGTGCACAATTGCCTGTAACTCCAGCTCCAGGGGCTGAACATCTTCTTCCAGTTCAGGCACATGTACTCATGGGCACATATCCACACACAGACACACAATATACAAATAACTTTAAAACATAGAATATTTTATAAAAGAAATAGATTTTAAAGTAGCTCAGAGAGAAGTCTCAACAAGCAACTTCCCATAGTTCTGTCTTGGCTTCCAGGTTAAAGAGAGGCAAAGAACCTAAAGGTATTCTGCAGGAGATTTTTCTTTTTATCATTGCTTATGAATGTCTGAATTCAGATGCCCTTAGAATGGAATTTGTACTAAAACAAAAAGCTTCCCTCTCTGAATATATATATATATATATATATGTGTGTGTGTGTGTGTGTGTGTGTGTGTGTGTGTACATATGTATATATGTATGTATGTGTATGTATGTATTTCCAAACCTATCCATTTGTCTGCCTGAGTGCTGATCTGTCTGATCACTGGTTTGCTCATTGTTTGGTGCTGCTATAGTAATGAACATGGTGCAAATGTGAACTGTAATATTTTCAGAGTTAAGGCACAAGGGTAACATCAGAAAAGCTGGTAACAGCACACTGTGCCATGTGCCTCATGCCTTGGCTGATTTCCCTGTCTAACTGAGAGCAAATCCTTAAAAGGGTAAGCTAAACAGTGTGACTACAGGAAACTTTCTGGGGGATGCTCTCCTTATCAGTCATGTTTTATCTTTTGTCTATTTATATTTCCACCCACTGTAGCCCAAAAGCCACAGCTTGGAAAATGAACCTAAAAAATGCCTTTGGTAGTCACATGACTTTATGTACAGAAATAATGATGGGTTTAGAAGTTAAAGACAAATTCATACCATCAACAAAATAAAGGGCACTCTCTAACAACAGATGAAATTCATTTCTGTTTTTGGAAAACTATAGGATGGCCTGTGAATGTGAATTGTTATCCAGAAGTCCATAGTAAACAGCTTTGAATTTGAATTATGGACTGCATGGACAATGTGCATAAGACTGGAACAAAAGACAGATGAAGAAGAAGAAATGGGGAAGGTGCTGGAGGAAGACAGTTAATCTCAAATCTTTTAAAATTTTATCACATTTGAATAAATTTCAAATAAAATATTATTGTTAAAAAAATGTAACCTTACCAGCTAGGCATGATGATGGGCACCTACAATCTTAGTGCTTTGGAGGCTCTAGTAGGAGGAACACAACTTTACGGTCAACCTGAGCTTCAGATAAAGATCCTCTCTAGAAAACAATGATAGAACTATCTCAAATTGCAGGCAAGGTTTTTCTATTAGGACCACCAGTCAGCTCTGTCCTGTCAACTGGCTCCCAAGTAACCACACATATTAATTATAAATGCTGGGCCAGTAGCTTAGGCTTGTTTCTAACTAGCTTTGACAGCTTAAATTAACCCATATTTTTCATCTATGCTCTACCACATGGTGGTACCTTTTTTTAAGCATGTCATATTCATCTTCTCCTTCTTCAGTCTAGCTCGTGACTCCACCCTCCTCCTCAGTGCTGTCTTTTTATGAGGATTTCATTTTAAGAGAATAAGATGCTTTAATTTTGTTTCTCATTGCCAGTTGTCTTGTATTTTAAGACTAACTAATTACAAAGAGAAATTGTGACCATCTCTGCTCAGAGAATTTAATTGTATACACTTTTCTTTGTATCTTCAAAGAAGAAGAATAAGAATAAGAATAAGAATAAGAATAAGAAGAAGAAGAAGAAGAAGAAGAAGAAGAAGAAGAAGAAGAAGGCGGCGACAGTATCTCAAAATTTGATCATAAGACTAAAAGTTATAGAGAGAAAAAACTAAGAGAATGAAGTCACAGACCTGACAAGTGAATAATATGCCAAAAGAGTTTCTGGTGATTGTTTAATTTGTGAGTTGAAATGAATATAAAATGGAAAAATCCTTTTGGTTGATTTCTATGTTTTAGGGTTTAGAAAACTTCACATACTAGTTAATTTGGAGCCAATTTGGGGACTGCAACAGAATAGCATCCCTGAAAGACCATCTTATATGAACTCTGTCACCCTATAAGAATTAAAAGTTAAGAAATGGCAAAGGAATCTGGAGATAATTTCCAAGGATGAGTATCTGAATATTTGATGTTTTTGAAAAACACTATTTATACATCTTTCACCTATTTTTGTTACTACCAGATTTCCTTTACTATTCTGTGGATTGTGAATACAAGATTTTGAAAGTAGTAATGGAGAGGAAAGCTTAGAAAAAAGTTGTTTCTTATGCAGATACCTTCAGAATATTATACAAAAGAATGAATACTCTTAGCATAAGAAGCATCTAAACAAAAAAATTCAGTTGATTAAAAGTAATGTATTCTTTCCCCACATGAAAGAAATATCATATTTTTATTACAAGTTAATTTTTTTTGCTGGATAATTATTACACATACTTATGTGGTACACTGTGACACATTATCACATGCATACATGGTGTTATGATCAGATCGGTGTAATTGGAGTATTATCTCCAACATTTATTATTTCCTCTTTGGGGGGAAAAATCAAAGTATTCAAACTCCATATCTACTAATAATTTTGAAATATACAATTAATTACTGCCAATGTCAACTCTCCTTCTGTGATGTAGGAGATTGCATTTCTTTTCTCCTATCTGCCTGTGTCTCTGAAATCTTTAATCATCTCATCTACATCCCCTGCATGAATTATTCTCAGGCTCTGGTAAGCGGTTCTCTCCACTTCTGTAAAAGCAACCTTCAGCTTCCATGTGTAAGCAAAAACATGAAGAAGGTTCTTTGTCTTATTGAAATTACTCAAAATGTATATGGTAGCAGCCTCTTGTATTCAAATAGCCTTCAATAAACTTTTAGAAATTACTTTTTGTTTATGTGATATATATATCATATTTACATATATATATATATATATATACACAAATATGTATGCATCTTCCAATATTAGCAGCCTCTTGTATACTCAAATAGTCAGCAATAAATTTTGGGAATTACTTTTTGTTTAGGTGATATATACTGTGTACATATGTATATATTGTATCTTCATTATTTTAGTACCTTAGAGCCAAGATTTCCAAATAATAATTTCTGTTAATTTTCTAACTTATCTTCTTTTCAAACATTTAAGAGGCCACTTGAGGCAGCTGATCTACAGTCCTATAACAGAATGATTCCCAAGCACCCTTAATATAACAGACCCAAAAGCATAGTTTTGAAATGACTGAAAGATGAAGTGGTTTCTGTAAGACAAACAGAAGACAATGTGTGAAGTGGCTGGAAGAGGCTGACAGCTTCAGAGAGCTTAGGAAATATAAGCATTTACTTTATGTGAGTGAAACAGAGCACTTACATTCTCTGGATAGGCATGGCAACTGATGTTTACTGTGCTGGTGATGTCTCTAGAGCCTGTGATTCCAGGACTGAGAATGCAGCTCAACTGGTAGAATATTTACAGAGGATGCACAAAGATCTGGGGTTCATTTCCAGCACAGCATTAAAATATCAAAATCATATGGTGGTGTGTGCAGAATTTTAAAGTCATTCTCCAATCCATTGGGAATTTGATACTACCCAAGACCTATGAGACCTTCTCCAAAAATGGAAAGAAAGAAAGCAGTCTAGAAACTCTCACTGTGGGGTCTCTGCTACATGGACAGGGCAAATAAATATGCTGAAAGACCCAGAACAAAGGTTGCACATGGTTCCATTAGCAGCAGCCCATTAGTTAGGAAGAATTGTCACCCCTGAACAGTCAGCATTGTGTGTTATGCAAATAGGTGTGTGCAAGTTCTCCCAGTCCCTTCAAATAAATCAGTTTTGAACTTTTTCTCGAATTTTCTGCTAGGGCCAGTTGTCTTTCAGGCAAGTAGATATCACTGTGAAACTAATGACACAGCCCTTTACTACTGCTGCCTTCCAGTGGCTGCTTCTGCTTAAGTTTCAGGACACAAAATACACGTTATTTTGTAAAGCACCACCTGTTGTGACCTTGCATTATAGAGTATTATTGTAAGTTTAGAGTGAACCAAAGGACATTGCTTTGACTCTGTGCTGTGGTTGATACATTGTGCACCCCAATAAACTTATCTGGGGGTCAGAGAACAGAACAGCCATAATATTAAACATAGAGGTTAGGCAGTGGTAGCACATGCCTTTAATCCTAGCATTCCAGAGGCAGAGATCCATCTGGATCTCTGTGAGTTCAAAGCCACACTGGAAACAGCCGGGAGTGGTAACAAGAGCCTTTAATCCCAGGAAGTGATGGCAGGATATATAAGGCATGAAGACCAGAAACTAGAAGCTTTTGCCTGGTTAAGCTTTTAGGCTTTTGAGCAGCTCAGTTCAGCTGAGAGGCATCCAGTCTGAGGAAACAGGATCAGCTGAGGAATTGGCAAGGTGAGGTAGCTGTGGCTTGTTCTGCTTCTCGGATCCTTCAGCGTTCACCCCAATAACTGGCTCCAGGTTTGTTTTTATTAATAAGACCTTCTATCAATTCGTGTTTACACTATGCTGATGTAATTTGTCATTAAAACTTACAACTTTTTATTTTAATTAATTTATAAGTGTCTATTGAGGCCGGGGACTCATCGAAGTAGGAGTATGCTTATCAAGTACAAGGACGTGGGTTCTATCCTTAACATTGCAAAGATATTTTTTTTTCTTTTTTGAGATGGCATAAATCCAATTGTTCCATAAACATGAGAAGATTTAACAGTAAGTAGGAGCTGTGTCGCTACCATGTGGAGTACACAGTAGGCACTGGTGGGGCATACATGTTAGCATTCAGACTTTGGACAGCTGGCATAATGTACGCTATAAGGATGGGCAAGCACCCACTTATGGAACATGTCCCAGTTCTTTGTTCTTCATGTAAAAATCCTCTGGGGAAGTCAGAGCCCACAGTCTGATGGCTGGGGGTAGAGACCTAAAGATCATTTGAACTTTTTTCAAGCTCAGTGTTTTTTGTTTTTGTTTTTCCCATCCACTGACACCACAAACAAACATCATGGGATCTTCTTGAAGTATATTTTTTTGTTATTATATATCCTAAAATGATAAGTAGGAAAAGTGAAAAAAATCATCACTTGAAGGTGACTGAGATTTGACCATGTACTTTACAAAATAATGGGCTTTCTGGTAGGAGAAAACTTCATTTATTATTTAGAAAAACAACTTTTTAGGCATGAAAGATTGTGTTTTAAGGTAATGTGTAAGTGTGTGTGTGTGTTCACATGTATGTAGAAAAAGAGAAGAAAAAAAACCAGTAAGAAACCTCTTGAATTCTAAAAGCAAGAAGCAGTGTGTAATTTTGACTGACAAGCCAAAAAATAAAATGGAAAATAAAAGATTTAATGAAGCATCAAAAACAGTTATTTCTTACCTGACTGCACAATAGAATTAAGAAAAGGAACTTTAAAAAATATTCATTTCTTGGATTTATTTCCCAAGGATTCCAATTTACTTAGTCAGAATGGGGTCTACATAATCACATTTTCATAAGTCCCCTCTGCTGATTCCCATTCTCGGGCAGGAGATAACATGGCTGTGTCCAGGGATGAATCTGGCTTTTTTTTTTTTTTTTTTTTTTTTGCTACTCTGGCCATTCTACAGTCCTTTGCTAATGTCCCGTCTTTGCTGAACTGTGTCTTAGGTCGATAGGATTTGGGCAATGGGGTTGACGGTCTGGCTTTGGTAAGCAGTGGTGCCCCAAATGAGGACAAACTGCTCAGGTTGCACCAAGAACTCTTCACAGCTCAGTTGTAAGAACAAGAGCTGAACAGGAGATTCTAGGGAGCCTGATGCAGCTCAGACATCTCAAGGGAATGAACAGTACATTTCAGAAGAGCAGTGGAAATGTCCATAGAGCAAGCAGGCCCATAAAATTTAAATAGGATTCGGGAATTTTTCTATTAAAATTTATATTGAGGAAATCTTTAAAAAATGCTAATTCTGTGAGAATTCCATACATGTAAACAATGTCTTTTGATCATTCCATCCTTTCTTCCCCCTCTCAAGGCCCTCCTAGACTCCCCTCCCAACTTCATCAACTTTTTATTTTTATTTTTTAAATAACTACATAGCACTGCTGGCATTTGAATGGGTGTGGACCATCCACTGGACCATGAGAAATATATTGGGGGTCTTCCCCATGATGAAAACTGACTCTCTCTTTCTAAGCATCCATCAAGGGTCGACAGTGCCTCAGGTAGGAGTGAGACTTCAAGGGCCCCTAAATATTTTTGCTGGACTTTTGACTGTTTTAATATTTGTAGGTTATGTTTTAAGCAACCTGGTAAATAAAGAAAATGCATTATAGAATGTAGATGAAGTTTTCTCTGGTCATGCACAGCCCCACAGACCCCACAGCCGGTTATAAAATAATCACTCAGAAACTTACATTAATTAAAACTGTTCGGCCATTAGCTCAGGCCTACCACTGACTAGCTCTTACATTTAAACTCAGCCCATTTCTGTTAATCTATATGTTGCCACGTGTTCCATGGCTTTACTCGTGTGCCTTTACATGCTGCTCCCTGGACAGCAACTGGTGTCTACCCTGACTCAGCCTTACTCTTCCCAGAATTCTCCTCTCTGCTTGTCCCGCCTCTATGTCCTGCCTGGCTACTGGCCAATCAGCTTTGTATTCATCAATCAATCAGAGCAACACATTCATAGTGTACAGAACATCCCACAGCAATAAAATTATAAGTATTCTGTTTATAACAGTAGGAAATGAAAAATACTTTAGGTGTTGAAGAATAGGAGAAATGTTACATAATAGGTCATAAATGCTCTGTTTTGTGAATAAATTTCCAACACCTCTTGGTCCTGGAATGTTGGCTAGGGCAACAGGAAATGAAGAAGGGGCAGACACGCATACAGAAGTGCTTGGATTGAGTGGCCATCCATGCTCATGCTGAAGGAGCAGAACCAACTGCCTGATAACCTGGAATCTCAGTGTGTGTTTTACCTCCAGCCCAAGAGGAGAGGTTTAGCTAGCCACTGTGGTGATATTGTGTCCCCCAATATATTGTGCACCCTAATAAACTTATCTGGAGTCAGAGAACAGAACAGCCACTAGACAGACATAGAGGGCAGAAAATGGTGGCACTCACACCTTTAATCCTAGCCTTCTGGAGGCAGACATACATCCAGATCTCTGTGAGTTCAAAGCTACACTGGAAACAGCCAGGCATGGTGACTCACACCTTTAATCCCAGGTAGTGATGGCAGGAAGCAGAAAGGTATATAAGGCGTGAAAGCCAGGAGAGCTGGTTAAGCTTTTAGGCTTTTAGCAGCAGTTCAGCTGAGATTCATTTGGAAGAGGACTCAAAGGCTTCCAGTCTGAGGAAACAAGACCAGCTGAGGGATTGGCAAGGTGAGGTTGGCTGTGGCTTGTTCTGATCTTCCAGTATTCACCCCAATAACTGCCACCGGGTTTGATTTTATTAATAAGATCTTTTAAGATTCCTGCTGCAAGCCATAGTGGGGCATACCTGTAGGGGAGCAGTCTCAGGCGGTAATCATTACAGAGGAGGAAGCTGTGGCTCTTAGTTTTGTATACACTTCCAACATTGGCACAGGAATCAGAGAAGGCTTCGACAATTTCCTGAGCCTAGCCCAAGAAAGGCTTTGTCAGTTCCCATGGGTCTGAGGCATTGGTCCTGGTCAATAATATACATTCACTCAGGATTTCCTCGATTTCCCACATTTAGTCAGTGCCAGGGACTGAACCTAGGGTACTAAGCTTGTTGGTGAAGCACTTTATGTCTGGGTGAGATTGACTCTGTAGCCTGTGTGTGTGTGTGCCTGTATCATATACATATTATATAGCAGGATATGCAAAAGATATATACAAAGTATAAATGTAATTATCAGATTTTATCACTTTACTTTTCAAATTGAATAAGCTATTTAGAGATCCAGAAAAACAGTCCTGCAACAAAACAATTTGTAAGTAACTATATTGAACTGGACATTCTCACCATTGCTTCTCATAAATCATGATTACAGTAGAAATAGGAATTTTTAGTGGATAAGTATTTTGTGGGTTTAATTTTCTTAATTTTTAATTCCCTATTTTTAAAAAGCAATAAACATGACTAATCATTATTTTTATATCATGAAAAGACACAAACATCTTTATTTTGATGAAATATAATAGAAATTCAAAACCTGGAAACCCAGGAGACTTTTATGATACATTTGAAATAATTCTCATTGTTAACTCTGAGGTATCAGAGACATAGAAGTCATGATGCCATTTCCTACTTTGGAACAGGCATGGGAAGGGGAGTTTTGAGGCATACTGCCATCTTCCTTGTGTTGGGTTTTGGCTCAGATGCTTGAGTCTCTGAAACAGTTGCTGGCTGTGCGTGCCTTCATCCAGAGGTTTTCTTTCTTCTGCTAACGGGTTTGAAAGAGGCGGTCATCATAGCCATGCTTCTTGCAAGTGCCTCTCTGTGCAGCAGCCCCACAAGCTTTTTCATGATGTATTCATTAAAACAACAGGGAAGCTGAAAACCCTGTGACAAGACTTTGTGTTAAGACTTAAGAGCTATTGATGGTTTAGGAAGCAGGTGGGACTTCGTACTTCGTTGGCTCTACAGTGGATGGCACAGAATTTTGCACATTGATGATTCTTCTCCGGAACACTCAATTGAAACTTGACTGAGGTAATTAAAATAGTATAAACTTTGGGTCATGAAAGCTGTCTTCAAGCAATTATCCAATCGGAAGCCAATAGTTGGCTGATGATTTCCATTGGTGGAGTGGAATATTTCTGGATCAGAATCTCTTGGGGGTGGGGCTGAAAGGGGATTATTAGTGCTTAAATATTTCTTTGACTGTGGTCTATAGTCAGGTTTGAAAACCCCCTCTAAGCTATTGCAGGTAAGCAAATGTAAAATCAGTAGAAGAGTAGAAGAGGCCAAGCAGAAGAGGATGGGGGGGGGGAGGGACTGAGAAAGAGAGAAGATGCAGGGAAAAAAAGGAAAAAAAGGAAAAGCGTGGCAAAAAGTAGCACACAGAACAGTAGACATAAACTTTAGCTGGAAATATAAATTGTGGCAGCGAGCAGCTGCCAACTGTGATTTGTACCAGTCTAGAAGAAAGGAGCCAGGAGAACAATGACTCGTCATCTGCAGGGACCGTAATTACCCTTGCATTCATCGGTTGTATACTAAAAGCAAATTAATTGTTATAAGGCATTGCTGGTGAATGGACACCTCCTGCTTCCACGTTTGCCCCTTTGTGTTTCCCACGGGAATGCTGAGCATTATCAAGGGACAATGTTCTGTTCTACCAACATCCTTAATTATATCCCCATCACCTCCGACTTTCAGAGCTTTTACTGAGAAATTTCCTAAAAATGTATGCTTTGAATGAGAACATATAAAATAGAAAAGTAAAAATGCTTTATATCCATATGACTCCAAACCAAATCTCATGTCGCTCAGCTCCCAGGGGACACAGACAATGTTGTCATTCTAACTCCGATTGAACAAAGTCTAGCTAACACTTTAATATGAAAAGGTTGCCCAGGAACAGAAAAATAGTGAAGGATGGAGTTTAAGATGTACAATGCACAGAAATTCTTTCTGATTAAATGTCAAAATTGAAAAACAACGAGCTAAGCTAAAATTACTTTTCTAAATGTGACTAGATAACTCATATCTGAAATAAAATGCTCCTATTTTGACTTTCAAATGTTCATTTCTGTTGTTGCATGTTTTATCCTCTGTTCTTGAGTAAAGAACTGCTCTGTCCTCCAGTGATGTCTATGTACACAGTATGTTTCTTTCTGAAGGGAGCATCTCCTGGTTTCTGGATCTCATGGACAATTATAAATATTGTCTTCATTTGATAAATGGGGAAAATTACACCATCTACCATGGGAGGTCTGAGTTAATGTGGACAGCACCCAGAGTTATATCTGGGTCATTGTAAATACAGTACAAATGTCTACAGGATAATTATGATAGATGAAATTCTCTCACAGCTTGCCAAGCTCTGTAAACAATTCTCTCCATTTTTACATGTATTTCTCTATACTACTGGTTTCCTGTAGCAACACATTTTAAGTAAGAAATCAGTTGTGTGCTGAGGTGGTTTCAGAGATCAAGCAAGTGCCTTGCTCCTAGCTTTCCTTGGCTCACTGATGCCCAAAATATCAAGTAGAATTCTCACCATATTCTTCGGTTTGAAAGAAGATTAACAATGGGAAGTCAAGAGAAAGAGAAACAGATTGAAAGAGACACAAGGAAAACCCATCCTCATTTCAAGAAAGCATCCTAATGGTCAGACTGAGACATCACAGAATCCCCCCACCCCATAGAGGGACCCACTACTTATTCACATCAGCTAAATCCCACTACGTATTCACATCAGCCACGTCAACCCACCCCAGCAATGCCAGGCCGTGAGACAACCTCCACCAAACCAATCTCCTCTCTCCGAAGTGGTTCAATTGCTTAATTCTCCCACCAATCACTTCATCCTCTCAGCTGCTCTATGCAGATGCTCCTTAGCACCGCCCAGCTCTCAGCATCAGTCCACTCTCTCTAGATCCGACACACCTCTTCTCCAGTCAGCTCTCTGACTCACTGAGCTTGCTGTGTTCTGGCACTAGAGAGAATGCAATGCATCTGTGTTGAGGAGTGGCCAGAATATCTACAATTTGTGTCTTAAATGCAATGAAGACTGGAAGTCCAGTTATTTTTGAGAAATATGAGCCTCATGTGTTGTTTTATTTTTTTTAAACATCCAACCTCCTATTTGTGACTGACCCTTTGCATTCTTTTGTCTTGTCTCCTCCCTTGATTTCTGACTTGTTAGATTTATGTTAATGTATCATTTCAAACATCTTTTAAATTTTTCTTTTCTTTCCATTTAGACAAGATCTCATTATGTAGCCTTAGCTGGGCTGGAATCCACTATGAAGACCAGATTGGCCTGAAACTCACAGCGAGCCACCTGCCTCTCCCTACCAAGTGCCGGGGTTAAAGGAATATGCTACCACAAAGATAACCAGTCCAGTTATCTTCTTGAAAGAGCATCTTCCTGGATTGTGGCATTATTTAGAAAAAAGAAACTTATGTAAAGCATATAGAAAGAGAAGCGGAAAGGAAGGGAGATGATATTTAGTTTTAAAGTGATAATCACAAGTGAACTGAAAGCTTGCTAAATTTTCATGAACAGAGCAAGAAGTACTTTAGGCATCTAAAATGGTAGTTCTAAATATATAATTAAAAAATTTTCAGCATCATTATATTTATTATTGTGTGGTTGTGTATGTATGAAGATGATGTGAGTGTGTGTGTGTGTGTGTGTGTGTGTGTGTATGATGATGATGGTGTGAGTGTGTGTGTATATGATGATGGTATGTGTGTGTGTGTGACTGTGTGTGTGACATAGCGTGAGCATGTGTGTGTATGATGATTATGGTGTGTGTGTGTGTGTGTGCGCGCGCGCGCGCACGTAGGTGTGACAACTTTCTGGAGTCCTTTCTCTCCTTCCACCTGGGTTCCAGGGATCAGACTCTGGTTGTCTCAGATTGTCAGGCCAGTGAAGCTGGGACCTTTTCCTGCTGAGCTATCTTACGAGTCTGTAGCATCAGTATCTCATAGCCACTATGTCAATTACAGAACAAGGAAACCCCTTCCAGATATTTTTAGTAACAGGTAAAATGAATGAATCAGAAAAAAACTAGATGCTCTATGATGTTCAGTCAGTCTTCACTTTGGGGTTAATGGCGGATCCATATGGAATCCATATTTGGTAGTGTTTTCTTGCCTCTCCAATTTACCATCTCTGACCTACCACTTGACTGTTGCTCACTTGCCAACCCTTATCTTTGATCTATTTGCATATCACTTCCTTCCCATCTCTGTGTCATTTAATTCTCCCAACCAAGACCAGAATCTTCTATTGTTCTCCCCTTAAAAACAATCAAGTCCTCTTCTTGTGTTAGTGAAACTAACAGGAAAGTAACATAAGGTAGATAAAAAAGACACATCCCAATATAAATAATAACAAAACTAAGGTGTGGAGCTCAACATCAATTTAACTATGAAAATTCATGCTTCTGTATTCGTCAAACAAACTGTTCAAAGGTGATATGCAGACAATTGTTTCATTTCTCTGCCCTACCCAAATTTAATCTTAATAGCATGATCTGTTTGTGACATTTCATAAACCTACATTTTATGATTGCACACTTAATGTGTGTTTCTGTACAAATGTTGTTCAATCCCTGGTCTTGTGTAATATGAGGCTTACTGAAGAAGCTTGGCATTAGTGTTTTAAGCCACACTTCACTCATTATTCACTCAAGCAATATGTTTTGGAAAGTCTCCATGGTAGATCTTCTTTACCTGGTGGTCAACAAGTTATCAGGGCAGGCTGATCCCTCCTGTAATTGATTTTACATTCTAGTAGAACAAAGAGTCAACAAAGTAGTGAACAATAAGAAAAATAAAAAAATATTTATCATTATTTCTTTTATCTTTATTTATGTCATAAATTTTTCCTTTTGTGAGGTAATAAGAATTGTGTGACTTATATTTAAAAATATGGCTTACTCTATAATTAAATTTTGTACAAATTTAATATTACATGGTAATATAACTTTATTAATGAGTGTCCAGGAAGAATGATATTAAAGGAGAATATAAAAATATCTGAGATTCATTCCCTCATTTGGCTTTACTTGGGAGAACTCTCAATACAACATCTCTGAATTTTTATTTTCACATCTCAGTATGACATTAACTGGCACTTGCCCTTACATCTCATTGATCCCTGAAGCCAATGAGATTATATACAGAGAGGGTAACATTAAGTAATAGCTGTGCTCCAAATCTATTCCTCTAAAATCTAATCCCAGGGGACTATTTGGAGGTGAGACCCCGAAAAGGTGACTAGGTCATAAAGGTGAAGCCCTTATTAATACTATTAGTGCCATAATACAAGAGTTCACTTTCTCCTAATGCTGTTTGCAGACATACCACAATGACAGGGCCCATGTATCAGAAAATATTGCTGAGAACATGTCAAATAGGCCAGTGTCTCAGTTTCAGACTTCATAACCTCAAAAAATATAAGAAATAATTTTTTAGTGTTTAAAAGCTACCCTGTTAATGGTGTTGTGTTATAAAAGCCAAAATAGACCAAGGTGATAATATATAATAAATAAGAGAGATTATGAGATCAGTACTTAATTCAAAATGGAATTAGACTTATTTCTTTCTCACTTAAAGTTAGCTAGCATGAAAGCTAGATACTATCCTGAATTTGTAAAAGCAAATATATTTCATGGATATGAAGAGTCACTACATAATTTGAAATAGAAAATTAAATCCTAAAGCTGAAAAAAAAGCTTAGAGATGGTCTAAACCAACTCAGCTTTAATGCTTAAAATCTTGTCCACAATTTCCACATAATATGAGTGCTTAGGTAAGCTAAGGCTTCAAGACCTCAAGAGAACTTGGAATCCACATTTTATTTTTTCAACTGTATTAGAATAGTCTTTGTGTTTAGAGCCACAAAGTCACCTGGAGCATCTGCCCAGTGGATCCAACAAAAGTGAGAATTTCTGTCTAGCTGTGTGTTCTCAGAGCAGTGGATGAAGAGGCCATGTCTTGATTCTAAACATCATACAGTCATATGATAGTTGTGGTGATTTTCTGGTTGGTGAATGGAAAATATATTTTTTAAAATGTCATCTTGAGTTTTTTTGAAAAGTATTTTGAGTGAAGAGCACACAACTTTATTGTTTGGATTAGCTCAATGAAAGCCTATCTCCCTTCCTATACTATTCAACATTTTATTTCCATTTGTAGATGTAACCAACCGTCTTATTAAATAAGATTCACATTTCAGTACAAGTAAAATACCACCACATCCATTAGTTTAAGTCCATGGTCCTGTAGACTCTATCCTTGTGAGGTATTAAGTTTTTCTCTTCCTAAATCGTGTTTTCCCTGATATCAATATGAAAGTAAATATGAAGTTGGTAGAAGCATCTGTATATGCGGCTTTCAGTCGTTTCTTTCTTATCCTCTTTACTGCTGAACTACCCTGGCATTATATCATACTGTATTTTGAAGAAGTAGCTAGCAGTGGAACATAAGGAAATGTTGCTGTCTCTTAGGAACTCTGACCTTACTCAGTTAGTTAATAAATATATACATTGTAAAATTCCAGCCTGTTCCCCCACTTCCATGTCATTTCCTACAGTCTCATGGGAATATTTATGGGCTGTTAAGAAATCCCCAAACTCACTTCCCCAGAGGTTATAATTATTATCACTTTAAATCACATTTTTATGAAAACTGTTGACTTCTCTTTTCTTTAATATTTGAGATTATAATATAATTACATCATTTCTCTCTTCCTTTTCTTTGCTTCCAACCCTGCTTGCTCTTTTTCAAACTCACGGTCAGTTTTTCATTCACTATTGTTACATTCACATTTGTATATACGTATATATTTCTAAATACATAGGGCTGATGATTTGGTATTGGATAACCAATTGGTGTGCTCTTCCCTGGGAAAGACTATGTACCCCCTCTCAGCATTTCTTAGTTTCCTGTAGTTCCTCTTGTAAAGTTGTGCACTTTTCCCCCATCTGCATTGAGATATCAATTGCTGTTGTACTTTTTCAGCTCATGTTTAGGCGGCCATGTTGGTGAGACTTTATGGGTACAGCTCCTGGTATTCCTGGGACACACAGTATCAGAAAACTCCATAATCTTCTTGTTCTTACAATATTCTCACCCCCTCTTCTGTAATATTCTCTGAGCCTTGGGTACAGGAATTGTTTTGTAGATGTAACCAGTGGGACTGTGGTTCACAACTCTGTATTTTTACTGGTTGTGGTTTATTATAGTGGGCTCTGTCCACTCAAAAGAAAGGTTTCCTTGATAGTGGATGAGGACTTCACTTATCTGTGGATATAAGGACAAACATTGAGAGTATAATTAGGGATTATAAGGCTTTAATTTAAGTCTTGATTATAGCTTCTCCTCCAAGGTCCATGACTTCACTAGCCCTGGGTAGTTGGATATGTTTCCTGTATCAAGTATAGTTTTCCTCTCGTTGAGTGAATGTTGTGTCCAATTAGAGAGCTGTTGGTTACTGCCAAGGTATTTATGCCACTACTGCATCCTCATGGTTATTAAATCATGCTGGTTGTAGTGGTTCTTACACACTATAGATGGGTAGGACTTCTGGTTGCTTTTCTCCTTTGGAACTTGCATGGTATGTCTGGTACCATGAAAGCTAGTTAACATGGAGGCAGCTTTTAGATCAGGGGCCTCTGGGCCATGTATCTAAAGTGTATGATGATTTTTTTTTCAGCAATGGGGCTTATCTTAAAATGAAATATTTCTTTTTTATTTTATTTTTTACTTAAAAAAATGTTTTTTTATTCATTTTACACACCAACCAGAGATCCCCCTCTCATCCCTCCTTCCTCTCCCCTTGAGCCTTCCTCCATACCCCAAAATGAAGTATTTCTATGAATTTGATTTAAATGCAGACTGATTGTAGATGAACATTTTAAGATAAGACTTTACATAAAAAGAAGAAGAGAATCAGAAAACCTAAACATGATAATCATCTTTCTTTACCGAACCCTGGGTTTATTTTCTAGAACAAGGTTTACAACTGTTAACTTAAGAAATATGGATCAACAATAAACAACAACAAAAATCTTGAAGTATTTTCAAATGTGTAAATCAAAAATACAAATTTAGTTCTTTAACAAGTCAGTTTTACAGAGCCATTTAAATCTTAGGTTTTTTTTTTTTGTTGTTTCTCTTATTCTAATTTTATGTCTTTATAAGAAATCAGGAAAGTACAAATCTCAGCTGAAGAATTGCCCCCATTAGATTGGTCTGTTGGCATGTAGGTAGAGCATTTTCTTGATTAAGGATTAATGTGGGAGAGCCAAGACCACCGTTAACTGTGTCTTCCCTGGGCAAATGGTTCAGGGATGAAAAAAAAATGAGAGCAGGAGCAGATTTGCAAACTAGTGGAAGCAAGCCAGTAAGCATCATCCCTCCATAGTTTCTGTTTCATTGTCTGTCTTGGTTTCCCTCAATGATGTACTGAAATCTACAAGTTGAAAAAATATCCTCTTCCTTTCTGTGCTACTCTTTTAGTCACGGTGTTTAACGCACCATCAGAATGTAAACTAGAAGAGACACATTAATATTTTCAGTACAAATTAGTTCCTTTAATTTGTTCGTTGAGTACAGAATTTACCTTCTCAGGGTCGTGTTGGTTTTTGCACTTGGGAATAGGGTGATCATAAAGCAAAAGAAAACAGTATCAGGTAGCGATGAGCAACACTCAACAGGAGATCGGTGTGATGGTGGGAAGGGCAATGGTCTTTCCTTAAACTGCATGGTTCAGAAAGTCGTTTGAGACGAAACATCGGACGGTCTCCCGGACAATGAAATAGCGCATGGTGTGAGTAGAGAGGAATTGTCAGTAACTGTAAGGGTTCCTAGGCAGGGAGGGAAGGTTGAATATTATTTTTAAGTATGACACCAAGTCATTACAAATTTGTAGAATGAAAAACTATATTTTCTCTTCATTTTAAAATAGCAGTTTTCAGGACATGCATGCCAGAGAGCTGGCGCCAGAAACCTGGGCATGGGAGAGCAGGAGAGCTGGTCCCATCCCTCGCCTGGTCAGTGAGGGAGCCAGCTCTGGTGGCGTGGATATGGGAAAGCTGATAGGCTGACCAACTCAACTTCCACTCAGGACTAGATTTAGGGCTTTGAGTTGGCCCACCCCAACATCTTCTCTATTTAAGAGCTGCTGGAGCTTGTGTAGGAGCTGGCCCTGTGGGATCCATAGGTGCAAGATCCCCACAACTCCGGGCAAGAGCAGGATGTCTGAAAGCCTCTGTGAAGGTCCAATATTGACACTGTAGGGAAGCCAGAGGCCTTGAACTATCCTAACTATTCATTGCAATGAACATGCTCAAGAAAAGCTGTTGTGGGCTGATTGGGTATACTGCAGGATACACCGCAGTCTCCAAGGCTTTATCAGTACCCACTTATACCTGGATAGCTCTAATTGGACTTAGTTATCACAAAAAAATAGACAGGAAGTTGGCAAGGGGGCATGTTTGCCAGGTATATGTGATTTGGAGGGGATTATGGGACTAGTTAGGATCACATTTCATTTTATACTTTTATGAAATTCTAAAGAATAAAGAAAAATTATAAAACAGAGTATCCTGGCTGCAGTGGGCTTTCACATCACAGTGGCCGATATTAGTTAGAAGGCTTGGCAGGAGGTCGTGGTTCTTGTCCTGAGTGACAGAGGAGTGGGGAATAAAATCATTTATGATTGTCTGGCATTGGAGCAGAATGACTGCTGTCAAGCTACGAGACAGAACTGGCAGATGCTTAGGCCAGGAAGAGTCTGCATGAGAGTATTGTGAAGTCTGGCACATGTTGAAAGCTTTAAGGACAAATCCTAGAATACTGACTTGAGATAATGAGCAAATGCTTGGCTTTGAAAATGCTGCCAATGGAGGGGAGACAGAGATTAAGGTAGGCCGCATTCAGGCATGCTTATTTGAAGGCATCTTGATGTAGCAGAGGGTACGTTTTTAGTTTGTAGATGATTGTAAGAGTGTCAGGGTGTTCAGGAATGCAGCCTGGAGGCATAGTGCTGAGTTGAGAGTCATAGTATGGATAATGCCAAGCAAGTGACCAAAGAAACAGAGCAGAGAGCTTATTGATATCTTACTGGACAGTGGATTTGGAAATTCTTGTGTAATATTTCTTTATACGGCATATGGTAATTCAATAGCCTACTGAAGGACACTTGTTTCCTTTTATCCTTTTGGTAGTTTTCTATTTCTTATACTGACAGTTTGTTTCTCTGCTCTTTCTCTACTGCTAGCTAAAATTCAGAGATATTTTCCTCTGTTCCTTTTATTTTATAGTAAACTCATGGTTATGGCCACTAAAATGCTTCTTTTGCTCTGTGTTGCTACATTCAATATCTGTTTTTTTGTTTCAGTTCCACTTTAAATTCATTTCCAGTGTCTAGCACCTAAGTTATCTTTTGTTTGCTGTTATTTCTTCCTTTTTGCTTTTCTTTTTACATCAACACTAAATAGAGCAATTTTATCATCCTTAATGAATATTTTCAAATGAGAATGGAAATTGTCCTATTCTGCTTTTTGTCCATGTAGGGGCAATCATTAACTTGTAAATGGAAAGATTTCTTCAGAACATTTTTGGAATGGGGATATTGTTCCTTCTACCCTAGAGGCGGCCACCTACTCCCAACCTTTCCTCCAGAGGCAGTATGTACCTTAGTGACCAGACCAGCAAACACTGTACGTGTCTACCTGGCTTCTCAAGTGTCTTGGAGTTTATGCCTGTAAATTGATTTTTGTTCAGAGCATGGTTTGTGGAATTGTAATGTTTGTTCAGGTCCATAATGTGACCACACTGGTCATTATTTTAGTTCACAGAGTTCACAGATGGGCAAGATTGATGACACTTTATTCTACTTGAAGGTAATTACTCATCCATGTTCATTGCTGCTCTATTCCCATTAGCCAGAAAATGTAAACAGTCCCAAGAGTTCAGATGTCCACCAACTGAAAATGGATAACAAAAACATGCTACGTTTACACAAAGGAATATTGTTTGGCTGTTAATAAAAATGAAATAATGAAGTTTGCAGCTAAATGGCACTGGAAGCAATCATTCTGAGTGAGGTAACCCAGACCCAGAAAGACAAACATCACATGTTCATTCCCTTATGTGGATGCTAGCTTTGAATGTCTACACATGCATGCTTAATTTGGAATACCCATAGAGGCCCGACACTAGTAAGAGGGGTGGAGTTTCAAGAGAGCTGAGATAGAATGAGTGTTGTATAAAAGGGTATGAGAAATAAGTGGCAAGAAGGAGTAGGTGGGGTTGAGGATGGGAGGGGAGAGTAGAGAAAGTGTATCGAGAGGATAACTAATACTAAAGACCTTTGAAAAAGTCATGTGGAAGCCTACTACTGTAGAAGCACATAAACCTATACCTATACATATATATACACACACATATATATTTATATATAAATGCTTTAATTTAGTTAACTGGTAGATAATTCCTCTTTGTCAACATAGGATACCAGATAAAATATCCAGGAATGAGTTATTTCTTTCAGACTTGTTGATCAGTGAGGTCCCAATGGGCCATTCCTCTCAGTTGACCTCCAGTAAGACCCTATTGCCAAAGATACTATATATAAAGCCACAGAACACAGGGAAATCATGTTGGTACTCATCTGAAAGCTTTATCGATACTGTCTAGTTTTCATAGTACTGGAAGGTATTATGCATCCTACTGGGGGAGAAAAGCAATTATCAAAGGCAATTATTTGAAAGGAACTAACTAATTGTCTAACTAACAACTAACTAACTAACAAAAGATGGTTAGTCCTGAAAACATACATACAAGTAATATATGCCAAGTCTTGTGCTTCTTCTTAAAAGAAAAAGTATTAGCATGCAGGAATAATTAAGAAAGAGGGAAAAATAAAAACCAAAACTCGTTACAAAAATCAGCAACTCATTTTGTTTTTTTTGCAAATGGTAGAATAACTGAACAGACACTTCTGAAGTAGCTCTGTGTGGCAAATAAGCCAATGAAATCATGCTCAACTTCACATGTTACTTGTAAAATGCAAAAAAGAAAAAGCAGTAATGAGACATATCTGCTCACTAACCAAATGTCTCAGAAAAAAATAGAAGAAAACACTGACCAGAGATAATGTTGCTGAAGGCAAAGAGCATGTAGAAATCTCTTTTATTTCTGGTACAGGAGTACTGAAACATTATGCTACTGAATAGAACTCTATTATCTAGATATCTCGTTATTTTACATTCACCTAAGATGAATAAAATTCATGCCTGTAGGAAAACCCTTGCTTGACCATAGCAGCTTGAATTCCAAGATGCAGATGCACAAACAGTGAACATGTTCATCAAAAAGTGAACTAATAGCAAACCATGGACTATGTATCTTTCAAAATATTACTGTAGAATAAAAATGAATGGCTATACATGAAGCATGTGGATGAATCTCAGACTAATTATGTAGGATCATTTAAGTAAGTCAAAAGAGGATGTATGTGTTTAGTATATTCTTCAATTCTGTAAAATTAATTTATAACGAGAGAAAACATTAGTTGCATGGTGATGGGGACCAGGAAGAAAAGGAAGAGAGGTTGAAAACGGGCACAGGAAATGACTTTCTGTGATGGCTTCCTTCGTTATCTTGACTTGTTGGCATGTTTTTGCAAGCATTAACATATGCCCACCTTGTCACATTGGCTGAATTATACTCCATTAATATCATACTTTTCAAAGGGAACTGTGGTGTTCTTGGGCAAGAACAGAGTGAACTTATTCTTTCTAGACGTTTTATAATGTTAGGCTAAATGAGATCTTTCTGGAAGACAAATAGAGCAGTGGAATAAAATAGAAATTCCAGAAAAAGACTCGAGCATATGTGGAGTCTTCAATTTTAAAAAAGGGTGCTACTCTGAGACTGAGGAAGAAAAATATTTTTCAATGTATCTTGCTTGGCCATTTTATATTCATAAGAATGAAAAGGAAATTTGGCTTCAACCTTGTGTCATAGCAGAATTTTCTTTTCTGTCGCCAATAAATCAAAATATGAAATTTAAAAGAGCAAAGTACTTGGAGGACAATTCAGGAGAAGATATTCATGGAATAAAGTAATTTTTATAAAAATTGCTAGTAACAGGACAATATCACTGAATTTGAACACAAGATTATTATTAAAAGATGAATGAGTGAAAGGGTAACAGAATTATCAGTGAAAAAATCCAGACACATGAAAACATTGGCACATCGAAAAATCAGCAAATGTCTAAAATCGATAGGAAAAATAGACTTAAAGATACACAGGAATATTGAAAAAAAGGTCAAGTTCATTGATAACTATGAAAATGGAAAACAAAACTACCATGTGGGGCTCTGATGCATTCCCTGGAATGGTGACAATATGACAGTTTGATGCTCAAGGAAGGCTCAGGTGTTGCTGGCCGGGTCCAAATGAATGCTGGTACTTTGAAAAACTATTTGACATGGGCACAAAATGTGATAATGTCCACCCTACTGCTAGCAATTTCATGCTGAAGTGTATATAATAACCAGTGGTATGTTCCAAACAGCTAATTCTGGAAAATGAAAGCCAGCCATTAAATTCTCAGAAACTTCAAACCCAATTCTTAGACCAGATAGTTGGAGATAAGTTGTGATGAAAGTATTTATATCAGCCTGTAGTCAAACACTGTAAATGGTGGACTAGAGGATATATCTTCCTCCATTTCCATAGCCAATACATACTAAGTGCATCAATATTTATAAATGCTGTTGAGTATCTAAAGTAGATCCAACCCAAATGTCCATGTAAGAAAAAAATAATAAATATGAGGCATAAGCATGGGTTAGGCATAATTTATGCAACAAAACAGGGAATTACAGTTACATGTATACAGAAGTTGGATCATAATTTTATTGTTTTTCTGCATGCCTATGTCATATATGTGCACATGATTACATGTGTGCGGATGAACATGTAATGATTGCAGTTTTAAAAACCTAACAATATCAGGTGTCTTAATATTCAGCAGGCCACCTTTCTGTCCTCCCTGTCCCCCCATTCCTCTCCTTTTCTTACTCTCATCTTTTCCCTTCATTTATTTACTTACTGGGACTGTTGGAAAACATAACCTAAGACTTAACTGTTTTGGGATGGCATTGTTAGATTTTTTAATTTTACTGAAAGACTTATTTATTGATGAAGCATTGCTTTATAATCTCAGATTTAAAAAAATAGGATTTATTTTGTCTTTAAAATGAGGAATGGTAGCCATGGTTGTTATGGAAATTCATTTTTTGCTCAAATGCCGTTGATCTGGTTGCTAGAGTTAGAAAAGCTAGCTTTGAACACTGGTCTACATCAGTACTTCAAGATACATGAATATATACAAGGCATTTACCTATTTTTGCTTTTTTTTGAATTTTTTTTTCAAGACAGAGTTTCTGTGTATAGAACTGGCTGTCCTGGAACTCACTCTGTAGACCAGGCTAGCCTTGAACTCAGAGATCTGCCTGCTTCTGCCTTCCAAGTGTTAGGATTAAAGGCGTGCACCACCACCACCACCACACCAGTCATTTACCTTTAATTAGTTCACTTTCCTTCAATGTGCCACTGTCAAATTATCATACTGATTTACAGAGTGAACGTGGTACATCCATCTCAAATAATAACCATTGTAGAATGGCAGCACCCTACGCTTTGATTACCAATGACTGTTTCCTTCCAACTATTTTCGTTGCTAACTTACTAGCAGATGTTAAGGTTGTATTTATAGGCTTCAAGTAAGAGAGGACATATTTATAAAAGATAAGATGCCACTATTACTTAGCTTATGGGGACATATGATGGAATTTCAGTGGTACAATTTGAGTAACAAACAAAAAAGTTTGGGTGATTAATAAGTCTCTATTTGAAAATTCATGCAGAAAACCCTCCCAACACATTCAAATGGGTTGAATTCACTTGCCTACTTTAGTTTTTGAAATGGGGGGCTATAACTTCATTGATACACACAGCAAATAGAGAAAAGAGACATTCATTTGTTAGTTCAGCCACACTGGGAGAGTCTTTCTCTTTTCTCTGTCCTTGGTAGTTTTGTTTTGAACACAGCTATAGAGAGAGTTTACTATGAAGGGAATCTTACTCATCACTGTGGGAGCAATTTAGGTTCAGAAAGCATAAGCTCTGGCTCACTAAATGACAGATTGACCTTTGAAATGAGAGAATGCATTTACCTATGATTGAGTCAAGGAGCTGCTAATTAAACTTCCTTGATATTTATTATAGACTCATCCCAACAGGGTGTATAAATAATTGCATTATTCTCCAGAGTTTTACATTTCACTTTATATTTTGTGTAACATTCTGCTAATCACATTAAGAGTGAAGAGAGCATAGTCATGTATGTTTACCTGCTTGTGTGTGCATTCAGCATCACTATGAGAATCCTGAAATGTTGGTGATTTATATTTGGAGAAATAAGTGCAGAAAATGTATATTTTAATTCTATTTTATTTTAATTTAGGTTTTCAAAGTTTGATTTTACACTTAAAGGCAGTTAGGTTTTTACATTTCAAATGATACTAAAGTTTAAAGCCTTTAAATTAAGAAGTCTTGACAGTGATGTGGAGAAATTGGAGTCCCCATGAAGTGACGTCAAATATAAACTTGTCCGCCTATTGTGAAAAATAATACAGCGATATCAGCAAAGTAAAATAAAGGTATGACCCCTGAAATTCTACTTCTATGTATTTATATAAAATTCTTAAAAATAATAATTCAAGTAGTGTATGTGTACATGTGTTCACAATAACACTATTTATAAGAGCCCGTATGGGGAAACAGGCTCAATATACATCAACAGATGAATGCATAAGCCAATTGTGCTATATGTGTATAATGGAACACTTTTGTCCATTGTAATGATCCAGGGTACAATGTGAGCATGTGAGCGAACTGTAAAATCACCATGCTATGTGAAATAACCCATGAACAAGTGATGATACAGTACATGACACAATTTATATAGTGGATATGGAAAATACAAAGCCATTGAGCCGATGCAGATTGGTGATGATGAGGAGCTAGAGAGAAGGCAATAATGGGCTTGGTTTGTTGTGGTGAGGGGAGTTTCTCTTTAGAATGATAAAACTAAATGGACATGAGGACTCTACCACCTAGTGAAAATACTAGTGAGTGGCATAGACTTCTTCAATTCATCTAGCTCATTTTATGTCATATAAATTTCACTCAGACAAGTGCATGTTTTTCATTTCAGGGGCTCTGAAACATAGTGTGGCTTACAATACAGGTTGCTGTTCATTCCTCTATTTATAACTTTATTATGTAATACATCATTTATATGGGATAATAAAAGGGACACAAGAACAATTGTCAGTGACACAACAGAATCTGTTTTGGCTTTCATATTCAAATTACCACTTTCATGATGCATGACATTAGCAAATATTGTTACTTTTTCTCACCATACTACATATAGCACACTGGGTAGTCATTACTCCAAAATATGATGCCCAATAATTTACTTTGGTATAAAGTTTTTATAGTTACTAACATTTTCTGCTAATTCCTCATTGGAGTTACCAAGAAACTTCTAATCTATTTGATTTTCTTTTTTTTTTAAAACTAGTTAATTAAAAAATGAAAAGAATGTGTTCAAAAACCAACATAATATTTAATGCCTGTAAATATTGTGCATCACAAATTCAAATTAAAACTCAAATTTGCATTTCCAAGATTATTATTATGTACATAGTCACTATCAATCACAGATACTGTTTCTGTATGTGGAGGTTCACATGTGAGGACCATCAAAATCTGCTGTCTTGGCAAATTTCTTGTATAGTATTAACTATCCAGACATTATGCTGGACAAAAGATCTCCAACGCTTTTTATCTTAATGCTAAACGTTTTTACCATGCTCCATTTATAGCATTTTTGTCTTTTCTGAATTCATGGGTTGGGAGTGTGATCCCTGATGGAATAATATTGGGAAATGGGGCTTCACAGGATGTGTTAGATCAAGAGAACAGGGTAGAGTAAAGCCATTATGAAAAGACTTGTGGGTTAAATAATTATTTATCAAATAAATAAGTTTGTGTTTTTGGAAGATTGAGCCTCTTATAGGGGTGTTCTTGTCATCAGGGTACCTTTGGTGTCTCAGTGCTGAATACTGTTTCTCTGTAACTACTAATCTTAACAATTGCCATGTCTCTTGAATTTATCATGTTTCCTAAGCCTACTTTCTTGAAATTATAAACTCCTAGAAGAAAACAGAAGGAACCTCTTCAACATGGGTTAAGAATCAATTTCTTAGGTAGAATCCTGTGGCTTAACTTTTAATTGTCAAATTGACACAACCTAGAGTCACCTGTGAAGAGAGTCTCAATAAAGGTTGTCTACATTGTGTTTGCCTGTGGGCATGTCAGTGAGGGGTTGTCTTCATTAAGCTGATTGATGTAGGAAGAAAGACCCAGCACCATTTCCTAACCAAAGTGTCCTGAATACCATACAAGAATGAAGAAACTTAACCAATAAAATGTAAGTTAATAATGATGCATGCATTTATTTATTATTCTCTAATCCTGACTGAGCAATGATGTTGTTAGCTGCTCTGGGTCCTGCCCTGACATCACTAGAATGATACATGGTAACAGAATTGCAAGTCAAATAAACCTCTCCTTCTTGAAATTGTTTTTTGTTGGGATATTTCATCACAGCATCAGAAATGAAATTAAAACAGTCTCTAGAAGTTAGACAAAAAATGAGCCAAAATAAAGAATCACAATTGTATTAAACTACAAGCCTATGCACTCCTTGTCAAACTTCACACTGTTCACAGCCTTCACCTCTTGCTATTTCCTATTGTGGACCAGGATAAAAGCAAGAATCAGTAGCCATTCCTTAGCTGGAATACTATGATAGTTTGAAATTTCCTACATCAAAGAAATTAATCCATTACTTTTAAAGTCAACGTCATGCAAGCTCTCAATGTAGAGTATAGCGGCATTCTTTGCTAGAAGACAGGTTAAACATCATTTGTCCCAGTTCCTAGCAGAGTCGTTGTTCCTTTGTTCCATCTGGATCCTCATGAGCTACCCCCAACCCCAACTGTCTGCATTTCTCTTGGCATTCTTATGTTCCAAACTCCCGCCAAAATGGCCCATTAAGCTCTATTGGAGAACTCCAGGACTTTCGTAGCTTAGAGCTGCAAACTCTTCCACATTCTTCCCGCAAACAAGTTCCCAAGTCTATGTGATGCCAAGAAGAATGTAATTTGATTTATCAGAGCAACAGTCCACTTTTGGGGAGCAATTTCTTGTTTTAGATAATTTTACTATTCCTGTGACCAAAAGAAAAAAAATTCTGGACATAAACAATTTAAGAAATGAAGTGGTTAGCTGGGCAGTGGTGGCACACGCCTTTAATCCCAGCACTCGGAGGCAGAGGCAGGCAGATCTCTGTGAGTTCGAGGCCAGCCTGGGCTACCAAGTGAGTTCCAGGAAAGGCGCAAAGCTACACAGAGAAACCCTGTCTCGAAAAACCAAAAAAAAAAGAAATGAAGTGGTTATTTTGAATTTCAATAAGGTAATCACGGCAGCAGGGGCTTGAGGCAGCTGCTAATTTTGCATCTACAATTGGGAAACAGAGGAAGATGAACACCTGCCCTCTGCTTGCATTCTCTTTTTAATTCAGTCTTGTGGTTTGTGTGCGTCTTCCCACTTCAATTAAACCCAATCTAAAAAAATCTCTCACAAGCATGTCAGAGGGCTAAAGTAATGTAGATAATCCCTTCAGGTGTCCTCAGATGCTTGACTCTTAGGTGATTTCAGATCCTATCAAATTTATAAGGATTTTCAATGACTATTAACTGGCATGCATGGAAGACCACATCCATATATTATCATCCTTTCCTTCCAAATCAATATAGTTATAACCTAACTCTGTATTTCAAAATGTTTTAGAATATATAATATAGTATATAATCATACACACACACACACACACACACACACACACACACACACTATGTGAACCTATTGTTAACTTGGGTATTTTTGAAATGTATACAAATGGAATAATGTCCTAAGTCATCCTTTCTATGTAAAAAGCATTTTACATCTAATGATATATTTTTATATTAATTGATATTCACATTTGTATCATACTATTTTCCAGTATTATTATATTCTATGGTTAGATTTTTGATTGTTGATATATATAATTTATATATATATAGTTTATATATGTGTGTGTATAATCATAATATTAATTTCATTTTATTAAAACTCAAATTTGCATTTCCAAGATTATTAATATGTTAAAAATGTATATTATTTTGTCCTTAATAGTTTATTCATTTCTGAAACACATTGTACTAAATAAAGTTGATAGTCTGTCTTCTTTTTGTTTTGGATGGTGTTCAAATACTTGAACTTAACGGAACTCAAACTGGAAAATGTCTAACTGACAGCAAAGAAGAAGAAAAAGCTTGAATGTGTTTAAGTTATTTTTATTGCTAAAGGACTTTTAGCACTGCCTTGCAGTAATTTTATGTAGAACTTCTTCACTTTGAGTTATAGTGGTGAGGTATGGCTGGCTATATTAATTTCATTGCTTGTAGATGAGCTGTTTGGAGACATCAGATTTTAAGAGCTCTGGACAGCCACAGGATCTGACATGCAGCAGCTGTGTGATGTAAATATTTTAAAATAAATTAATTGATTCCTTTAATATAAGCACGAGGAAGTGTGAAAGAATAAACATCAATGAAGTTAAAGTGAAGCACTTTGAAAATATCCATCAGCAGGATAGTGCTTTTAGGCTATATAAATATTACATTTAGAAAAAGGAGCTAATATTATATAATATATGATAACCTGGTGAAATACAGCAGGAGTTTAAATAGACCATTTCACAGTGAATAAGCTATATACCTTTCCTCTGGCTTCCCGCCATGTCTGTCATATGTTCTATGTTGGAAGCAGACAAGAACTTGACTTTGAACAGCACTTTCTATTTTCTGCTCTGGTCCAGATGCTTTCCTGAGCAGTAACCTAATGTGTTAGAGTTGGGATGACTAGGCAATCAAGGGGAAAAGGAACGTGTTCATTGGAACAGTGAAATCATTCTGCTGAAAGACAGAATAACGTTCTAGGACTTATGAGTCACATGTCCTCATTTTTAGTTCATGAGGTCAACACAACATAACACTCTCCATGTTAAATATTGTTTATACTTAAATGTTTTATTAATATACATATGTGATTTATTGATCACATTCCATTACTCAGGAGAACAGAGCAGGTCCATCATGTGTTGTGCCTACAACCCAAGAAAGACCTCAATAGTAGCACAAGACTGTGGTTGGAAATCATATTTTTCTTACATCATTTGAAACAATTTGTCTTCAGCATATTTCATTTCCAGTTTGGCAATCACAATTATACTTTGAAAATTAGTAGAAAACGTAAGTGGATTATCACTGATCCCACTTATTAAGATATTTAGCGCAGTAATTTTTATATCCTTGTTTTAGCACATACAAATGTACTATGGAAATAACATCAGTCACTTCCTGCTACAGTTTTGAGATATTTGGAGAGTATAGACTACACTTTTTATGCATCTGAGAACCAGGTAGATGATGAGCACTTCAAATTCATATGGTAAGAATAAGACAGATTCCTACAGAGAAATGCTCCAAGAACTTGCAGGTGGCTTTAGAATGGGCTCATATCTCAGAAAATTTCAAAGTGGTTACAAAGAATCCCTTGGCAATTTCAAGGCAGAAAAAAATTAATTTTAATGTTTTCCTTCATGAAGGTAATATCCAATAGTAAAACCCAGCCATTAACCCAAATTTTCCACCATGATCTTACTGCTAGAAAATAAGTTAATGAGGTTTTGCTCTGCAGTTCTTTTATAAGATGTGAATTTGCTTACAGGTCTGGGGAAACAGTTTTGAATATAGCCTCTTGCCGGAAGCTCAGAATTATTTAGTGCTCACTGTAATTGCATCTTGGAGGAGGTAACTGACAGCATGTTGACTCGTATTGCCAAAAATAAAGCTTTTAGGTTTCCTGAGAGCACTTCTAAAAATATTGGGTTTTGCTTGAAGATTATCTAGTCCACCAAAGGATCTCTCGGTTTTTTCTTTTTATTAAGTAGGAACATATAAATATAAGGTGTGAAGCTTTCATGTTTTTCAATAACTTGGAGATAGCAAAATTATATGAATAGCAAAATCATTTAGAAAAATAGTTTTGATTTGGAATAAATGTTACTTTCCATTAGGTATGATTTATTTTAAATTCTTTTGTAAATAAAGTTTCCTGAGTCATGAGTATATTCAGATACATGTAATGATAAAGATGATGCCTACTCACTTGTTTTGGTTTATTATGATCAATATTATTTTGTGTCCGAAGAATAATTATTTTTTATGATGACTGATTGATTTTATCCCCCAGGAAGCCCAGTCAATGTCTTATATTAGTTACCTCTTTTTTTGGCTAATATAGGCAAAATTTAGCCAGCATGATCCTATAGCATATACAACAATTAATTGATTGTATTTTTTTCATTTACAGTGTCAACTTTATCCTAGGAAATTATAGGAAAATGAATCATTTTTTCACCATCACTTTTATGAAATTGAGTGTATTTATATCTGGAGTCGATTTTTTTTTTAATTTAGCTATGAATCATGCCTGGTAATTTGGTGTGGGTAAGATGTCTCAGAGATAAGTTACTCTCAGGAGGATAGTTGTGCTGTAGATCACATCCAGAGTAGGAAGCTGATCACTAGACAGCCACATGACATTTCTGCCTTTCTAATTTGTGTTAGATTATGGAATTCATCTTACTGTGCTTTCTCATTGTCCTTACTCAGTGTCATGCACGTTCTGTGTTTAAATCCCCTCTAGGGAATGAGGAGAAAACTTAGATAATCATGATTTTTGAAATTTTAAAAATATAGTTTATGTAGTCACTAAGTTATAGATAGGCTATTCAGAAAGTTAGTTATATCACTGCATTATGTTGATGGCTATTGTTCTGGCTAGGTTTTTGTCAACTTAACATAAGCAAGAGTAAAGAGAGGACCTCAATTGAGAAAAATGCTTCTCTTGGACTGGCTTCCTGGTAAGCCTGTAGGACATTTTCTTGATTGACAATTGATGTGGGTGCGCCTAGCATACTGTGGATGGTGCCATCCCTGGGTTGGTGGTTCTAGGCTTTCTAAGAAAGCAGGCTGAGCAAGCCATGAGGAGCAAGCCAGTAAATAATTTCCTCCATGGCCTCTGCTTCAGTTCCTGACTCCAGGTTTCTGTCCTGAGTTCCTGCCCTGACTTCTGCCAATGGTAGACTGTAATGTTTGAGGTAAAATAAACCCTTTCCTCCCCAAGTTGCTCTTGGCAATGGTGTTCATGACAGAACAGAAACCCCAAGAAGACATGTCTTACCCCTATCTTTATGGTCTCCTCTCCATGAATAATCCCTACTGTCCACTTGCTTGCGTCTGTGAAATGTAGCTGCAGAAATGGAGACAGTTGTCTAGAAGTACAAGGGAAAATTACTAATGTATTCTTAAATTCAAAGAAAAAGTAGTCTACTTGCTTTTACACCTAACACATTCAAAATATGTATCAACAAGAGAAACATTGTGGCAAACACCTATGGCACTAGAACTTGGGGCTGAGGCAAGGGGATCATGAATTTGAGACTGGCTTGGACTACACGGTCATACCTTTCCCCTCTCCCAAAAAACAAACCAACAAAAATCACCAAAGAACACCACAAAAATTCCAAAATGCCAGTAAATTTCAATGTTAAGACAAATGCAAAATTACCACCTGTATGTTTAGAGGCAAAATTTTGGTTACAAATAATAGCATGAACTGCGGTGTGGAAATTAGTAGCTCAGTTATAAACAGCCAGACAAAAATTTGCCACATCCCCAAAGCTTTTCACTGTGTTAGGAATCATTGGACATCATGTTAGCTCACTGAACTGGAGAGATCACAGTGCCTTGGGGCCTATCAGCCGTGTGAATATCAGCCTTCAAAACTGGACAAGATGAGCATGATCATACAAGGAAAAGAACATTCCCCTGAATACCAATAGTGCTTTTTGGGGAAAACAGATTTTATAGAGCAAAGCTGATAATTATCCTCACGTTCTCTTGGCTCCCTAGCCTTCCTTTTGCTCACTTAGGAAGCCAATCCCAGTGGTAGGAAGATCAGAATCTTCTGCAGGCGAATGACCCAAGCTAAGAGCAGTATCAGCTCATTTGTGCTCACCTTGATTTTAATATTCTCCTCAGCCCAGTCCTGTGCTGAAGAAGGTGTTTCTAGCAACACTAGGCACAATGAAGGCATTGGCAAAACAGAACTCTTTGCAAATGTTTAACACAAAAGAGCCTGTTTCTTTCTGTGGTGGTTTGAATGGGAAATATCCTCCAGAGGATATTTGAACAATTGGTTCCCAGTTGGTGGCAAGCTATGGGGAAGTTGAGGAGGTGCAACCTTGCTGGAGGAAGTGTTTCACAGGGCTAGGCTTTGGGAATGCATAATCCTGCCTTACTATCAGCTCACTCTCTCTATGTCATGGCTGCCTTAGGAGAGATCAGCTTTCTCCATGTTCGTTCCTGTAGGACTATAAGTTCAAACCCAAACACTAAATTTGCTCCAGGAGAGAGTTCTTCGGAAAGTAAACCCAATGCTCTCCTTCCTCGATGGAATTAATACATTTTCCCTCCCTTTTTCTTTTTCTTTTTTCCCAATGTTCTGGCTTTGTTCATTGGCTTTCTACTAACCAAGAGAAGAAGCCATTGCATTCCTTTTTACTACCAAATTGCTTTCCAAGACGTATTGTGTATGCCTAGAACGTGTCTTCCTTAAGTGGTATATAAAAATATAATTTTCATTTCCTAGTGGTGTCTTCTGTATGTGGTATATAAAAATATAACTTGCATTTGCTAATTACTAATGACGTTGAACTTTTCCACACTTGTTTATGGCCTTATACTCTTATGTTTCTGCAGTATACACTGTCTTTTCTATCTATTTTCAAATGTCTCTCTTTGTAGTTGATATTCTGCAGTGTTCCTACTAAGGTCTAGTGAAAATTTACTTTTGCTTATTATCTTTGGTATTTTTAGTGCATCTTAAAATCTAAAAACCATTTCTCACTTTACTGTTAGACTGCTGCTATTTTATCTTCAAATATTTCAACACACACCCAACCTTTTACTTTTTCCAAAACTGTATTAAAATAATTTTCTACTCTTAACCCATGTGTACTTTGTGTATGCTTTTTCATATATTGTTTTTCTTGGTAGAATTATTGTATTTCTTTGAATTAAGGTCATTCTGTTACCAAAAATAATTTGTTTTGTTTTATATATTTAAATGTATTTAAAATATTTTATTTGAGAGCTTGTTTGGAAGTTTAGCAGGAGAGCACGTCTACTTGTATACCCTTGACCAAAGACTGGTTTCCTTTTATTTGGTGAAGGTTTGACCCAGCTGCTGCTTCAGTAGACATATGGGACAATAAGAGACGAATAGGATACCTGCCTAGCCAGGAAAATTAAGGGACTCAACCCTGACTATCATTAGAATGACAGGTATTGCATTCTGTGAATAAAAAATAGCAATAAAATAATTCCTAGTGACATACTGTTATGTCTGTAAATCAGTGCATTTCTTAACTCATACCGGAAGAGCTTCTTCCAGTAGATGGCAGTTCACACAGAAACCCACAACAGGGCAATGTACAGAGAATATGAGACTATGAGACTTTAGCATTCTCAGTGCTAAACAGGATATCTTCATCAAACTCCTCCTCTCAAGGCTCAGGGATCTATGCAGAAGAAGAGATGGAAGGATTATAAAACCAGAGGTGGTGAGTGGCTCCAAGGAACCAATGTCTTCCTAGCACAACAGGGTTAATATACATATGAAGTTACGGAGACTGACAGTACAAACAAGACCTACACAGTTCAAAACAGACAAAATCCCACCACCGAGAACAGAAAGCAAACCTGAAGTCCCACCCTTCACCTGCTGAGAAAGGACCAACCAGTTTTCTCTAACGGAGTCTCTCCGTACTCCAGGATAGGATCCATGCCAAAGAGCAGTTGGTCAACATGAAATGGACTCCATGTTATTTTGTTCTTTTTGTTTTGGTATTTTCTTGTCTGTTTTGTTTGTTTGTTTTGAAATGCGGACAGAGAGGGGGGCATAAATTTCGGTAGGTAGGGAGGCAAGGAGGATCTGAGAGAAGGGCAATTACATGATCAAATTATATTTCATAAAAGTTTTAAATAAAAAGTATAAAATAAGATATTAGAGGAAAAATAGTGTGTGTGTGTGTGTGTGTGTGTGTGTGTGTGTGTGTGTGTGTGGTCAGGGGATGCCTTTTAGGATTTGGTTCTCTCCTATCTACCACTGTGAGTTCTGTGGACCAAGTCAAGCCATTGGGCTTACAAAGCAAGTGCTTTTACCTCCTAGGACAGCTTGCTTGCCCAAGTCCACAATTTCTTCCAGGCTCCAATTAATTTTACTTTATGTTTCGCTTCATTTATTCCACATATTCACTTGCTTTGGGGTGACAATTCATCCTTCCTTTATGTCTTATAGAACTTGAGACGAATTTGAAAACTGGAAATTGTTCCATAATTTAATCTAAAGTGAAGTGAAAACCGAGGCAATACTCTCTCTTCATTTATTGAAGTTGTATACCCTTTTGTACACGTAAATTATACTTTACATTGAAAATTGTATAAAAATCAGATGTATAGTTTAAAAACTACTTAAAAGTAGATGTTCATAAAATTACCACTAAAGAAATAAAAATAGAACTTTAATCTCCCTTAAGTCAGCGTGGAAAATTTTTCTTTAAAACGTGTAATTATAGAAAAGCTTTCATATGAGTTTAGAATTTTTTTATGCCTGATATGGAAAAACTTTTGAAAGTTTTTCATGCGCACTTCAGAAAAGGAATGGTATTATTGAATCCGATGCATGTTCTTAAATCTTATTAATCTTATTATTGAACTCCTGGCTCCTGCTGGGTTTCCTTATGAGCACCTGCCCATAGTCTCCTGACTCTGAGAAGTTCCTGCTGGCTTTAATCTAAATTCTTTAGTGTTTCAGCAAGTGTGGGGAGACTTAAAGGCTTGGGCAAAATTACTTGTTCAATGTATTATTAAAGACTGTTATGAGGTAGTTGGTTAAGTATTGGCTGAATATTCATCTGAGACAATTTTAGAAGGAAGTTATGTAGACTAACCTGTGCTCCATGCATTGGACAATGACCTCAGATCTCAATCGGTTCTGTTTTCTCGATATCTAGTGAATGTGGCCACTGAACATATGTGGACTTGAAGTGAGCAAGACAATGACAATGTGTTTATCCTCAGCACAGGTTTACCTCTTCTCCATCTTCGGATTGTTGTACTATAACATCTCCAATCCTACCAGTGACTCACAATACCGCAAAAAGTAACTTGAAAACTCCCTTTCTCTGTGTATGCACATGTATGAACACATACTTTCCACATGCATGTGGAGGTCAGGGGACAAGTTGCCAGAGGCTTGAAGACTGATCTTTGTGCAACTGCGTTGCCTGAGGGAACTGGATATGCTGGCAAAGCCTCTGGGAAGCTGTAGGACCTGGATTCGGTCTTTGTTATTCCTTTGGTTGTTTAGAAAGCCTTGCACTACTGTCCAGGGATTTTGTGTGTTATATTGCTATGGATGTCCTCCTCACACTTTTTGTATTTCTAAGTCAGGATGCAGCACTTGGAAACTACCCAGAGATAATGTAATCACCCTCAGATATTTAATTTCCCCACTCTGAAGGCCTTTGCTCTCGCACTTGGCTTTTCCTTGTTGGTTGAGTGAACTGCTAGGCAAACCTGCAGGTTTCCTATGGCATTGTTCAATGGTAGAGAACTTTTGCTTAGGCTATGCTGGTACTTCTTCAGTTACAATCCTTCTGAGTATGTGAGCTTGTTCAGATGATGCATTTTCTCCTTTTCACTCATTTTTGTTATTATTGCTGGAGATAGTGCTGGAAGGCATAGGTCTTCCCCCAGGTAACCTCCTATCCTGGAGCAAGCAGATGAAGAGACATAGCGACATTTGGACCAGTAAGCTACCGAGTGGCCATCAGACTGCCCCTGCATGGAAGCAATTACCTGAAAATTTCCATGATCTTCTGCACTCGCCTTGCCATTCACTTAGTCTCTAAATGGAAAAAGCATTAGTGATATTTTAAAACATATTCTCATTTACCATTTCTTTTAGTAAAAACAACATTTCAAAATTGTTTTGAAACGCTTGCTTAAAAAAATACAGTGTTATTGCAGGTATCCTTAGCTCCTGAGAATCTATTCTATCTTGCCCCGAGACAAATGTGAAAATATGTCTCATTTAAAATAACGTAGCTATTTGTTGCAGAAATAAAAGCCACTTGTTTCCTGTGATTATGATCTTGTAGGAGATGTAGAAAACTACAGACGATCTGAGGTAGCTTTGCAGATATTTTACAGAAGTGAATAACATTATGATTTCTCCTCAATATGTTCTATACAGTCCCCTTACCAATTCACAACAAAACCTCACAAGAACAGACTGCAAAATTATGCTTTGAAGTAGATTCTTATATACTAAACACATTTATTCAGAACAAAGATATAATTATAGATAGTATCAGAGGTAAGACAAATTAAAAAATTCACCAAAAATGTTTTTGTATTAGAACAACTGATTATTGAAATTGAAGGCAGAAGTTGACTAAGGCGCCATCCCCCATATGCAGGACAGTTGGAGTTATACAAAGCATACCTCCTTGAGATCCAAAGCCATCTACTGTCGCATTTGCAAGAATAGGTTTTAGTATCCTTTACAATGTTTTTTGCAAAAATCACAGAGTAGTCTTTCCTAAGCCAGAAAAAAACTTGAAAGAAAAAAACCTGGTGTATCGTTAACTAAATAAAAATGCAGATGAAGCAGTTTGAGACATGTAAAAAATTAGGCTAGCAAGATGGCTCAGTGAGTTAAACAAAGCCATTATCCTGAAAGTCTGAGGACCCTGGTTCTATTACTGGAACCAATGGTGGAGGGGGAGGGCTGACTCCGGAATGTTGTCCTCTGGCCTCCCACGTGCACTGTGGTACGTATTTCCCCTCCCAATGCCCCCGCCCACACTCATCATACCCACAATAATAATATATGAACGAAAATTAATGAATATTTTAAAAAGAATGTATAAACAGTAAATTACATATTAAAGCAACTTTTAGTTTTTCTAAATACTTATTCACTCTGTGACAGCACTTGAATAGTTTTCCCTCATGAATTTTTAGGTGAGTTATAACTTAAATGTGTATGCTTATTTTATTTTCACCTTAGAATTAAAACTTTTGAGAATAAATGTCAATTTAGGTTTGTTTGGGCACAAATCTACCAAGTAACTTCTAACTTGAGAAACTGACAATTTGATCCTGTGTATTTAATTTCACACACAATAAGTTAAGAACCATTAATGTCACAATGACCACTTTTTAATGTTCAGGCTTTCAATGAACCAAAATACAGATTTATGCCATCAAAACTAAATATTCTTTAATTAATTCTAGAGTTACTGCTGAAATTATGGGAACTTATTCTTTGGCATCTTCATGATGATATTTATCTCTTATTCTTGATGACATATTTAATTAATCACACTGATCAAGTTAGAGTTGTTTCATCTGCTCATTTTTTTCTTTTTTCTTTTGGTAGGAAATTGACATCATATTTATTTAAAAGAGTTGGTTCTCCATGCTACCTAGGGAACATTCATTAATATTTTTTGTTTTTGTTTTTTTCTTTATTAAGAAATTTTCTACTTACTCCTCATGCTATCCACAGACTCCCCTCCTCCCTCCTCCCATCCCCAGCCCTCTTTCCTCCACCCCGCATCCTCACATCCCCCAAATCGAGGTCTCCCATAGAGAGTCAGCAGAGCCCAGCACACTGAGCCTAGGCAGGTCCAAGCCCCTTCCAACTGCACCAAGGTGTCACACCACAGGCAACAGATTCCCAGAAGCCTGCCCATGCACCAGGGACAGATCCAGATCCCCCTGCCTGGGTGCCTGTGGATCCCCCATGGGACTGGACTAGGCTCTCTGGACATGGCAGATGGTTGTTTGGCTCTTTTTTTTTTTTTTTTTTTTTCTAGACATTGACTCTTCTTGTTTTTGTGGATATTTTGCAGTACTCAAGTTGAAATGAAAACTAACTTCTACCTTTATGTTCGTGTGAGAGGAAGGCACACATCATTGTTTTTAACTTTAACAGATGTTGGATCTGAGTGTTGTATTAACCACTTTTCTGGGGCTGTGATGAAGGAACACAACCAGGACAGCAAGCGGCAGATGTATCAGCATCAGGAAGCTAACTCACATCTTGATGCTCAAGCATGAAGCTTTAATTCTAAGATTTTAGAGCATTTCTGTTTTCTTCATTGTGAATTCTGCTTTTTCCTAAGATTAACAAATATTAGCATGTACTATTTTTACAATCAGGAAGACACACTGTTTTAAAATGTACTTCCTGGGAAAGATAGAACTTAATGGGTTTCCAAATATTTAGATTTTCAGATCATAGTCAGGGAATACATGAAGAATGGTATGTAGTTTATGATTAAAAGTAGTCTATTTGGTTTATAAATTATTATTGAATCAATTTTAAAGCTACTATTGGTACACTTTCACAGGTTGTTTCTTATCTTTTCAGTGATTGTTACTGACGTTATACAGAGCAAATTGAATGTGTTTCACAAGATTATTGCCTTATAACTGCAGTAAGTTCATTGGAGGCAGACATTTAATATGATGGTTACTTTTTAAGCAAGTAGAAGATGAGAAGAGAATTTATCTTCCCTCTGTAAAACCGTTTTATGATCTGCACTCATATTTTCTACTTCTCCACACCAGTAATGAATAAAATGTTCTTGCTCAATTACACTTTTCCCTTTGTGTTCAGTCATGTCTCTGTAGATACACACACACTGCTGTAATAATATTTCACTCCTATATGTGGTATGTGATATACAATGTGTATTATGTAATATCTTTCCTTCTTTCCACAATTATTTTCTGTAGAGAAAAACAGGAGTGATTTGTGCCTTTATATGCATCTATGGAGAGTGAATGTCTCTTTTGTTCCTATGTTATTTGTGTGTGGGAAACAAAAATATAGCTTAGAGAGGTGTTAAAGGCTTTCTTTGCTTTAAGACCAGGAGACTCCTGGAGCAGAAGCAGGATTTGATGTAGGAGAATTGACCACAGGAGTGCTTGTAAAGATCGGGAGACTTCCTAATCTGAAACAGCTTTGACTGAGGGAAAACTAAGTGCAGAGGTTCTTCTGGTACGCTACAGCTGCAGTTTTCACTTCTGATCACAGTGAACCTTGCTTTTGGGACAGTTAGAGTAAGTTCAGGTTGTTCTTTTTTTTTTTTTTTCTTTTTTTTCCTGCTTGGGGATTGTTGACAAATTGACAGCCCAGTAACTGTCAAAACAGGTTTTTTTTTTTCCTTTTAATAGCTGTTTTGATAAGTGTATTGTTTATAGGCAAGAGAAGATTTAAGGAAGAATTCCCAAATAATATAATAAAAGTGCTGTAAACAAAGCAAAAGCAAACCAGGAGTGGAGTAACCACTTCAGGCAAAGCAAATTGGTACCAAATAGGCTCCATATCATGTCTATTTCAACTCTTTACACATTGTTTTACCTTATAAAAATGTCCCTAAAATTAGTTTTCACACTCCTCCTCATCTTTAATATGTGCCTCACATCTTCACAATTCTTTTTGGATTAATTTTATTTTATGTATATAAAAGGTGTTTTGTCTGCATGTATGTCTGTGTACCACATGCCTGGCCGTGACTGTGGAGGTCAGAAGAGGGAGTCAAATCCCCTGGAAATAAAGTTACAGATGGCCTTGATGACTGCTAATCACTTCATGGGGTGCTTCATAGGGTAGATTTGATTCAGACACAGAGGCATCTTCCTATTAATTTCGATTGATGAGCCATTATAACATCAAGTATCATCCTTTTCCTTTCAAGGAAGGCCTACTGGCACACACCTGTAATAACAGCACTCAGTGGGTAGAGGCAGGAGAATCATGATACCCTACCTAAAATGACAATCACACACATCAAAAAAAGCACACACACACCCCCCCCCCAAAAAATGGAGCAGATTAGTATCCTCTATTTCTGGATCCTGTTGCAAATAACTATTTTAAAGTTTGAAATTTAGATGATATCCAGTTGTACAAACTCACAGGTGATAATCATGGTAGATTTCATCCCCAACTTTGCATCTTTTGTCAAGCATTTCTCATTTCAGAGTTTCTCATGAGAATCAACATCCATTGGCACATTTTCATGCCCATGCATACTTTTGTTATGGCCCTTAGTCTTCCTAGGTACAATTAACATATGTGGAAGAGGGCATTACATTTTGGACTCTATGAATATAATTTCCAAAATTTTGTTACAAGAGAGAGAGAGAGAGAAATAGAATATATATATATTCTATTTATATATACTATAATATATATATTATAAATTAGACTGCCCTAGCCATGTGGACATTGCTAGGTGTATACTGGTGTGTGAATAGATTGAGACAGGATCTGGTAGAGGAACACTCACTTCAGGGCCCCAGGTGAGTGGGTTAGAGACAGCAGGATCTACTGCAAGGATGCTCAAGGAAGAGCTGAACTTCCTGCCAGCTGAAACCTTTGGACAACTGCAGTGTGTGTGGGAGCTCTGCAGTAATGAGTGTGTGTGTGTGTGTGTGTGTGTGTGTGTGTGTGTGTGTGCATGAGGCAAACTCTGCTAAAAGCCCTTTATGCTGGGCTAAATTCAGTTAGTTTACTAAAATTACTACTTTGGTTTGTTCTTCTGATGTATTCTGCCCAACTCCTTTCTTCTCTGGGGACAAGCCTTACGAGGAGCAGGGAGGGCTGAGCTCCTGGAAGAAGGGAAGAAACGGAAGAGAATCAACCTGATTTTCCAGGCACGGAGGAAAGAGGATGCCCAGATTCCACACAGGGCAATGAAGTTGGCTACTACTACCCACTTGCTGCCTCCAGAAAAGCATCGGCTGAAACGGGGGCTCAGCTTTAATAATAGCTTAATAATAATAGTATTTATAAACCAGCTCTCTCCAAAGAACTTAAAGCACTTCCCACTCACAGTCTTACTGTGCTTGAGTGGGCCCAGCTCCTCTACCCCAGCTAAGCAAGAACTGTGACTGGGGACCACTGTTTGCTTCCTGCTGTAGAGCACACCACACAGAGAAGCCTGAAGCCTGAAGCACCCACAGGCTTAGTACCTTCCTCATCCTCATGAACTGCTTGCATTTTTGTCTTTGTTCTCTCAGGGATCAAAGTGAACAAAATAGCCACAAACTGAAACTTCGCACTCAAACTGTAAATTTTAAATACATCTGTCAAGTATCTCAGCCTTTTCTCCCTTCCCCAACATAAACTCAACTTTCTTGATTATAATTACCCACTGCCTCTTGTCATTGGCCAGAGACAATGGCCTATGGGCTTCAAGTTAAAGAACCACTCAGAATTTTTAGTTTGTTTTTAAATGCTTTAGCACTCATGTATACCGTGCCATACCAATGATTTTGGAGCACCACAAATGGCTAGAGCCAAAGAAAGTCATCTCTTTTGAAAACTTCGGTAATAACTATAAGCAGGACCAGCAATGTAGATATAAGCACACGTGCTGAATTCATTTTTAATATTCATAAACTTTTAAAAATTAACTACCCATCATGTCTTATATATACTTTTGTTAGTTATTGGTTTGCTGTTAGAGTTTTATATATTTTCTTGGGCTGAAAGTTTTTTTTTTCTTTTTTATTCCTTCTCTTCTGCCCACACAGGCAGTGTGTAATTCAGGATTGCCAAAGATAGGAAATCAGCTTAATGACTCATTTCCCAGATTTTACAAATAGTGTGGGTAAAGCGTGGATCTACCCAGAGAAGAAAATTGACTAAGAGAGGATGAGTACAAGATGATTAACTTAAAAAATTAGCATGTGTACATCCGAATGGGGGAGGAGTGACCATGGGTGACTGGCAATTATGGGATACTTTCTGATGGTTTAATTTGCTCACAGTTTTCATTTTTTACCCCACAAGGAGAAGAAGAATTGGAAATTGAGAAGCTAAATATAGGCCCAGGGGTTTCTCAATTACCAACAGCCCATACCTCTCACCTGTTTTCATATTATATATACCATCTAAATATACATTTATATTTATAGCAAATGTGAATACTACCCACCTACATAAAGAAAACACTTCTTTTGGGGACAGGAAAAGACTGGAAGTTGCAGGGGTAGGACAATGTTTCTGGAAGCCCAGCAGGCTTGAAACTCACAGTGTAACTGAGGCTGGTGTTGAACTCTTGAACCAGCTCGCTGTGCTACCTGACAGCTGGCATTAGAGGCAAGGTCACTATACCAGGTTCATCTCAAAGGATTAGAAATATATTTATTTATTATTTATTTATTTATTTATTTATTTAATAATTTAATTTAATTTTACATATCAGCCACGGATTCCCCTGTTCTCACCCCTCCCATCACCACCTCCCCCTCCGGCCTTCCCCCCAACCCACCCCCCATTCCCATCTCCTCCAGGGCAAAGACTCCCCTGGGGATTGAGGTGCTAGAAACCTCATCCAACAACAGAGGGAACCGGATGCAGAGATCCACGGCCAGGCCCCAAGTGGAGATCCAGGAGTCCAATTGGCGAGAAAGAGGAGGGTTTGTGTGAGCAAGAATTGTTGAGACAAAGATTGGAAAAAACACAGGGACAAATAGCCAAATGAATAGAAACACATGAACTGTGAACCAATGGCTGAGGGGTCCCCAACTGGATCAGGCCCTCTGAATGGGTGAGACAGTTGATTAGCTTGATCTGTTTGGGAGGCATCCAGGCAGTGGGACTGGGACCTGTCCTCAGTGCATGAGCTGGCTGTTTGGAACCTGGGGCTTATACAGGAACACTTGGCTCAGCCTGGGAGGAGGGGACTGGACCTGGCTGGACTGAAATATTTTTTTTTGAAAAGTTAATCAAAGTACTTAAATTTGTGATGATTTTAAAATCTTGTGCAGAAAATTACTTTTGTGATAGAGATGCCATCTTTACCACATGCTAAGCTTCTTCACCTCTCTAGGTGGTCTTCATTCAATCATCCACATGAATGTCTATACCAAAACATACAGTTCCATAAGGTAAGGTCTCTGGTTTTATAACACTATTTGTTTCTGAACATTTCTTGGGTGCTTTTCAGATGTTAACCTTATGACTAAAGCTATCTCTGTCTTTATATTGACCTTGACTAATGTTCAGCAAATGATCATTCAAATTTTGCCATTTTTTTTTCATTTTAAGCCATTTTTTTGTGAAATAGCATACATAGAAAAGGGAACCGAACAAAATTGTTCTAGGATGCTATAAACATTCTTATTTTCATATAACTGTTGTTCATTAAAATCCAGAGATAAAAAAAATAAGAGCAGATTCTTCACATTTTTTTCAATTTAGTTATTATATTAACAAATATAATTAATCTATTTTTTAAGCTTGGCTCCATATTGTAACTCCCTAGGATTAGGAAATAATATATTTTCAGAATGTTGAAAGGAATTAAAGGAATTGATTTTCCTCTTGGAAATAGTATGAAATATTCCATGTATTTTTCCAAACAATATCTCAGTAATTTTTTAAGTTTTCTTCTCATAATCGTGAGGTGTCAGTAATAAAAATATCTTTATGTTGCTTAGTTCTTTGATGATAATAATGATAATTTCTTTAATTTTTCTTGTACAAAATGAAAGATCTCTTTTAGAACTAAGAGTTTTACTTGCTCCTTTGCAGCACAGCACATAATTCTAATGCTTTTAACCTGAAGTTTTCTAGGATGGGTACAGAGATTTTTAAAAATTATGTTAAACATCCTGTAAAGGGGGTAGCTTTCAGTTAGGACCATGTATCATATACTGCTTGTCGTTACAAACCAATGTCATGCATTATGTGTGAGTCTCAGGATTAAACCATCCTTAAATTTATCCACAAAGATAATCTCAGTAAACAAAATAAGAAAAATCCTATATATTTTTATTACTTTCAATAAACATTTGTGGGATAATATTTGAGATAGAAAATGTTTATTTAGTCTCAAGTTTCATTTTTTTTTCTCTAGTAGTAACTGGTCATTAATGTAGAATGGTAATGTATGGAGAAAAATGAAATAAATTTTGCTGATTGATGATCAAGTCCTTAATTGTTAAATTTACACCCTCTTTCTAATTTTTCCATTTTAGACTGATTTTAAACATATGCAGAAATTAAAAAAACAGAAGGAAATAAGGAAGAAAGGAAGGAGGGAGGGAGGGAGAGAGAGAGAGAGAGAGAGAGAGAGAGAGAGAGAGAGAGAGAGAGAGAGCAAGCCTAAAGACTGTACCAGAAAACTCTGCAGCCATTGGTTTCAGTTTTCTAACCCCAGGTGATGCCATCAGGCTCCAGTGCATAGTTCCAATACCATGCTCACATGGAGGGACCTGCTTAAACTTCGTGGGTCTCAAAATAAACTCAAAGTCATAAACCTGGGAAGGGTATTGGCATGAATGGAGGTGTGTTAGATAGGAGTCAGAGGAGGGACATAAGAGAGCATATGGGGGAAAGAGTAATCCATATAAATATATATAATATATATACATATATATTATATATGTGTGTGTGATATAGTATTCTGAATTTATCAAAACATAAAATTAATAAAAATTAAACCAACTAAAGTCAAGAGAGAAAAGAGTGGAAGAGTAAATCAGGTTTAATTATGAGTAAACAGTGCAATATGCAAATATAGTTTCAATATTGCCAATATACCTTAGAGTATGTTTGAACATAAGGACCAGTGCTCATTTTGAGTAGAATACCTTTAATTAGAAAAAATATAATTTAAATTTTTTTATTATTACTAAATAATTGATTCTCTTCTTTGTTTCTGAAAATTTTAGTATTTTATGTACTGCTTTGTAGAATTCTCACATTCATTTCAAAACTTGAATTTATTTGATGTGTGTTTCATAAATCAAAGTTTGATATGTACTACAATTTTAAAAATTCTGGGTGCTTTTGTGTTCTGTCAAATAAAGGTTTAGGATTGACACTAGAAAGAACATTTATAATGCACATTTTAAGTTAACACTCTATGCCATTATATCAGTTACTTTTCTCATTACCATGACAAAAATACTTAACACAAACAGCCTACAGAGGAGAAAACTCTTCATTCTCAAGTTCATTGTAAGAGAGGAAGCTTGGAGAGTGGCTTCGTCATCTGTGTTGGTAAGAACTTCCAGTGCAAATTCTACCATCTCATGGGATGAGGAAGCGTTGAGTCTTGTCACAAGGTGGCCAACTATAGCCAGCTCGGTCCAGCCAACAGTGAACCACCTTCTCTAGCCATCCCCCACCTCATAGAGTTTCTACAACCTCCCCAAATAGGGTGACCACCTGTGGACCAAGTGTACAAATACAAGAGCCTGTTGTGGACATTACACACTCAAACCATAGCAACTAATTGGTCATCGGGAACAAATTCATCCATCTTAAACTGAGAAAACTGAGACCAAAGTGGGGGCATGGGCAAATGACTCAAGAAGAAAGTCTAGAATTAGGGTCTTTGGGATAGAAGTTGACAGTACTGATCTGATCATATGGAAGACAGACACTTAGCTCCTCTCTGTGTATGGTTTAGCACACATTTCAGACAGCTGAGTGGTTTGGGGTGTTAAGGATTAGTGGGATTATCAGAAAATACTAAAACCACCCAAGAGCACAACTTTCTACCTCTTTTTACCTTATGCTTTTCTTTCAGAAACATTTCTATAGATATGTATATTTCCTGAGGCTCCATCATTAATATTGCATGTAATCAGTGCCCTCTTCATTTCAAATTCAATGACCTGCATGGGTATATTACTACACATATTACAGTGAACTTAGGATAAGTTTCTCGTCTTATTTATACATAGAGTATCCTTGACAAGTTACTCATTTAATAGATAACAAAGTTATAAAACAGCATACTGAGACTTGATAAACCTTATGAGCTAGGTAAACTAAGTTCAGATTCAAGGTAGCTGGACTGGGTAGTTATAATAGTTGTATTGAGGCAGTAGAAGCAAAAATATTCATAGACACTGAAAACTGAAATTTCATTGTCTCAGTTGAGCAAAAGGTGAGACTTGAGTATTGGACAGGACCACGGAGAGTTCCTGTTTTGCATGCAGAGTGTTTAATCTGGACTGCGTGCAGTTGGATTGGCTTCTATTCAATTATACAGTAATGGTGTTTCAGAAAAAAAAAAAGGAATTAATGAGTCCATTGAAGAGATAACAAATTCTGGATTCTTTGCCAATATGTTGGTGGTTGCTCCAGAAATCACCCATTTTTGAAGAAGGGGGTGGAGGAAGCAACCAAGACGCAAGGATATCTATTTAAAGACTTAGATCTATTTATGTGCAGCTTAGACCTAAATAGGACAAGAAAACAACACACAAAACTAAATAAATAGCTTATGTGACTAAAGATAAAAGCTGAGTAGAAAAAGTCAGCTTACCATTTGCTTCATATTATTTTTAACTGTCTTTTTCATTTGAAAAAGATGATAGCTTCATTTAGCATATTTTCAAAAAAGTGCATTAGTGATTTGTATGCATTTTAGATCCTAGATCTTCCAACTTTGCATGCAGCTACTGCCTCCTTGTATTCCCAAGAAGCACCGAGCTTGTGCTAGAATGGGTTCTCTGGAGTCATTTACAAAGGTATAGCTCCATTTTCATGAGAATTATTCCCACTTCTCCCTGTACATTAACAAGATACATACCATGCCGGAAAATGCAATCAACTTGACCAGTGTGAATGCCAGTCTCCATTCCATATAACCTTTTATCTCCCAATTCTCAATAAGGCTTGCTTGGACTTTTAAGTCACATCAAGTATTTAGGGAAGTGAAGTTCTGCTTTGATGGCCTCTGGAACAGTGCAGCAGTGTGACACTGAGTACCAACAGCTCATTCTTCTACTGCATCCTTGAGTACCACCATCTCAGCCTCCCACCTCAGCACTGCTTTTAGAGGATGCTTTGAACACATTTCCTATACTTCTGTCATAGCACAGGAAACCATCTTCTCTTGTCTGAATTAAAATAACTCTTGGCACCACTTCACCGATGATTACTCTGTCACCAGTATCAAACCAATATTTCTACTACATCATTTCTCTTCTCAAATGTGTCATATTTCCCACAAATTCTGGAGATTGCCAATGTTGACAACACCTTGAAGATTCTATCTTATCTCCAAGAGGCAGACATTCTCTCTCCTTTGCTTTTCCCTAAAAGCATTGTTTTCCTTGCTCTTGGTGAAGTGTTCAGCTGGGAGTTTGCTGAAGATGCCCATGTCAAGTCTATGGCTCTGCTGTGGAACTTTGGAATCAAAACTAGGACCTGGTCAGAAATGTGTGTGTTGAACTTCTTTGCCACTGATTTCAGTGGGTACTCACAACTGACCACCATTACTCTAAATATTCTACTTGCTCTTCTGATTCACTTTGTTCCTTACCCACCCAGTCATATAGTATATTCATGCCTCTACAAGTCTTTGTGATTTAGTTTTCATCACAAACCTATCATTGTGGGCCAATGTATTAAATATTTACTTTTTGCTGGCTTTTCTGCCCCCTCCCCCAATATCACAACACGGTGGAGTTGTTTTGTGTGTTTGTTTGTTCAATGCCCTATTAATCTCGTTCATTTAGATCAATGATTTGGAAAAAGTTGCTGTTTCATGTGCATATATTTCTTAAAAAGTTAAAAAATGGATGGGTGTGGTGATATATTGTGTACCTTGATAAAGCTTACCTGGGGATCAGAGGACAGAGCCAGCCACTAAATTAGACATAGAGGTCAAGCAGTGGTGACACACACCTTTAATCCTATCACTCAGGAGGCAGAGACATGTTTCAATCTCTTGAGTTCAAGGTCACACTAGGCTACATGAGAGACACAGAACCAGGCAGTGATGACACATGCCTTTAATCCCAAGTAGTAATATGGCAGGACACATAAAGGAACATAATGTGTGAGGAAACAGGAACTTGCTCTCTTTAGACTGAGGATTTTGTAGAGATAAGAACTAGTGGCTGGCTGTTCTGCTTCTCTGATCTTTCAGCTTTCACTCCAATACCTGGCTCTGGGTTTTTTATTATAAGACTTTTTAAAATTTATGTTACATCTGGAGCCCAATGTTTGTGGTACAAAGTCATGAAAACGCTGCTTGCCTGTAGCCTTGCAGGCCCCAGCTCAGTCTTGAGCTGCACACAGCTGGAGTATCCTTCCCACATGGGCCAGAGTACCTAAACAGCTGAACCCAGATGGCTGGATCTTTCACTTCTTCTCTTCTGGTGGGTTGTGGGCTTTCCCTGGATCCCCCTTCCAGGCTGCTACCACACTAGGTAGCTGCCTTGAAACTTACTTGGGCTTCTACTGTTCTATGCAGTTGGCAGAGTTGGTGAGTCAATTAAGATTTCTTAAAGAAAGAAATTAGTTAAAAGGTAATTTTTCCCACATTAAAAAATGGAAAACATTTTTACAAAAGAGGGTGTTTGGTCTCTCTTTGATACACTTTAGGCAGTTTGAAAGTGGAACCAATAAGTAAGAGGATAATTAATGTTAATGAGATAGATGTAATGTCAATCATAAATATTATTTGTTTGATCATTTCTGTTTTATCATTTAAAAAGTTGGTTAATATGAGTGCCAAGCTAAAAATTTTAGAAGAACTTGTTAAAACAGATCATAGAGAAATTTAGATCCAGATAGAGGAATTTAAAGGTGAACCAATCTCAGCATTACATTATATGGTTACAGAGAAACAGCCTAAGGCTTTCAAACAGCCAAACTTAATCTATCCAGTAACCTTACAGGAACTGCCAAATGCTCAGGGCTGTGTAAGAGCTGACTGAACTCCTGTGCAAATGTTAGCTTTGAGGAGATTCAAAGAAGCTATAGTGTCATATGGTGTGCATTCCCTGTTTGTGAAGCAGATGTTAAACTTGTGGTCAACTTGTAATAGAATTCTCTCTCAAGACTGGAAAACTTTGGTTACAGTGGTCTTGGAGCTAGTCCCCAGTTATAATGGAGGACCTAGCGGAAAGATGAGGCTAAGACCACTGAACAATGATGTAGGACTAGAGGTATGGAGATTTCCCAAGATCCATTTCTTGGAGAAGGCAATTATGCTGATATATAAAGACAATCTTTATATGATGACCACAACTTAATTTTATGACAAATGGCAGCCCTGAATGCTTGGGACAGAATAAAAGAGGTAGGAAAGAAAACTGAGTCATTTACAAAGTTATACAGGACCCAAAAGAAACCTTCATTGATTTCTTACAAAGGCTGTCTTCAGCAGTAAATAGAATGATACAAAATTCAGAAACGAGACAGGTAATAAGTGAATCTCTGGCTTTTGAAAATCACAATTTAAAAGGATAATTAGGCCCTTAAGGGTAAGATCAGCACCCTTGGAGGAATGGATACTAGATGCAATGAATATTGAATCTCATGACCATGATGAGTACTTGGATAGGAGAGGTGATTTCCAGAGGTTTGATGAAAAATGGTAATGTCAGATGTTTCAAATGTGGTAAACAAGGTCACCTAAAAAGGGACTGTAAACAGGGCATTCCTAGAAACAATATTTTTGAAAGGAATAATCTGAACAGAATGCCCCTCCCTTCTGCATTATGTGGAAAGTGTGGCAAAGGCAAACATTGGACTAACTAATGTTGATTAACAAAGGACAGACAAGGTAATCCTTTGCCTTTGCCATCAGGAAACTCCCTGAGGGGCCTCTGGCATGGCCCCATGACAAATTTAGTTCAGTCCTTTCCTGCCATCATGGAAGAAACCCCTTTCCAGAGCAATTAAAGAATCTAATGCCTATTGTTAAAAAAAATACTGCTTTGGATGATAGACCAGCTTTAGAATATAAAGCAAAAATTTAAGGAGAAGCCATAAGTCAAAATTGATAGAGATTAGAAAGGAAACCTACCCAAAATTAGGCTTGGGGAAGGGTTTTTTGTTTTGTTTTGTTTTTTGTTTGTTTGTTTTGTCTTTCTGGAGAATGAAAGCTAAGGAATCTGAAAAACACTGGACAAATGAGATATCTGAAGTAAAAGGACAAATCATCCACAAAAAATGTCCCAAGAAAAAGAGTAAATTGGCCTATTGGTATGTCACATATCTAACAGGATAAAATTTCATAAGTCTTCCTAAATGTTTGTTTCCACTCTTCTCTACAGACAAATAACTCAAATAGTCTTTATGTAGTCCTAGTTCAATTGAAAATTAAAGCTGACTTTGGAGTTAGAGTGTGACTCTGTCCTTCTCTAAACTAAGCATGGTTGTTAAAAGGAAAATGCAAAATCTCTGTATCATGTCAGAAGAGCCACTTGATATGGGACAGAAGAAAACCAAAATTAAGGAACTATTCTATTGCCACTAATCTCATAATTCTTTGGTTTTATTTTGACTCCTTAAACCTTTTCTTAAGGTATGAATTTTATATCAAAATTTGTAAGATATATATATATATATATATATATATATATATATATTATTCAAACTTTTGTAATGATGTTAATAGTCATATAGAGTACTAACTAATTCTAGAAAAAAGTCATCTAGCTCCCTGTACATAATTTCGGGTTTGAGTCTCTATCAGTTTTCTGCAGGGAACCATGACCACAACAGCAACTTTGAAGTCTCCAAAAAGATAATGGGGCTCCACAATGATGATTCCATTATTATCCATGATAATAATACTAAGATGACAAACACCACCCAAAGATTGACTTTAGACTACAAACTGCTCAGAACAATTTTGAGATGGCTAGCTAAGATGATCCAGCCCCACAGACTACTTGAGAAGACTTGAGACAAGCCCTGCATTTTCCCATTACACAGAGACTGGACAACAAATGATATAGCTCCCTCTCCCAGGACTTGACAATTAACCCAAATTTTTTCTTTTTTGGATCCCCCAGACAACAGGAAGTAATTTTAAGAAAACGATGCTCACGTTCCCAAGAGGTGGGGTGGGTGGTTTTGGTCTTTAAATGGAATATGGATAATTGTCATTGTTTAGGATGGTTGGTTACTTGTTGCTAATTGATGATGGTCAGGGGAAAAAAAGGTTAAACAAAGGAGATTAGATTTAGGGCTCTTCTTTAAAAAAAAGAAAAAGAAAAAAAGAGAATATAGATATTAAATAAAAGGTAGGTTATTGAATCTACTTTTAAAAGGCAACTACTAGTTTAAAATATTTTACATTAGATTGGATTTTTGTATATTGTGTACAAATTATGTATATTGATACAAATTTGAGATTGATTTTGTTAGAAAATACTGTACATATATTTTTAATCTTGTTCAAGGTATTGTACCTATACACTTCATTTAACAATGTAATGCAAATTGCTAGTCCTTGAAAGTTATTATTACCATCTAATTAGGATATAAGAAATGCAAATTAATAGTTAGTCATTACAATCAAACTCAAGACATATTAGGTATGTTTTCAATGTTAAATAGAAATATATTTTAGATAGATAAGTCCTCTTTAAACACTTCTGTGATCTACAGAATATGGCATTCAAGATGTTTTAATAACAGTTTCCTTTTTATGACTATGATATATGTCTGCCCCTGGCAGCACCAATCTACTTCAGAGAAGATTATGGGCACTGAAGAAACGCCTTATGGAGTTTACTTTCTTTGTGGCAAGCTAGCCACTGGGCAAGAAAATGCCCTTGCCTCGGCTGCTGACAGTATGCTGTCCAAATGGACAAGGAGGACACAAAAGAAAGTGCTGCTCTACCTTGCCAAGCCAAAGTAGAACAGCCCTTCAGAAAATCCTGCTTCATAGAAAAGTCTGTCAGATATGTTAGGCATATAGGTTGAAGATAGATGCCCCAATTTTGCAGAGAAACTTTGAGTGACTCTCCAGGCAGCCAGCTGTTTCTGTCATTTCTCACATTTTTTGGAAGTTGCTTGTTTGCACTTCCTGTTTACTTAGGTAATATTTCCTTCTCAGGTCTCTGAGGAAGTTGAATATTAGATAGTTATAGTTTTTCTTGTTAACAAATTCAGAAAAGAAACTCACTAAAGAGGTGTAAAATGTTTAAGTTTGAAAGACATCAAAAGATATTTTTGGTTGGTAAAGCAAATTAAGATAAAAGGTGAATTAGATACAGTCCTTTGGATTCACAAAGATAGGATAGATAATGGAGTATTTTCTCTGAATTTGAAAATGCAAATGGACTAGACATTGCTGATATATTTATTACCTGTATATTGTAGATACCTATATTTGATTTGTTGATTGCATATAATTTATTTATTTATTTATTGTATATAATTTTTCTTATATTGGTTATAACCTTCTTTTATTATTTTAGGACAAAAGGGGAAATGTGGTGATATATCGTATGCCCCAACAAAGCTTACCTGGGGATCAGAGGACAGAGCCAGCCACTAAATTAGACATAGAGGTTAAGCAGTGGTGACACGCAACTTAAATCCTATCACTCGGGAGGTAGAGATCCATCTGGATCTCTGTGAGTTCAAGGCCACACTAGGCTACATGAGAGACACAGAACCAGGCAGTGGTGACACATAACTTTAATCCCAGGAAGTAATATGGCAGGACACAAAGGAACATAAGGCATGAGGAAACAGGAACTCGCTCTCTTTAGACTGAGGATTTTGTAGAGATAAGAACTAGTGGCAGGCTGTTTTGCTTCTCTGACCATTCAGCTTGGATTTTTTTTATTATAAGACCTTTTAAGATTCATGTTACAAATGAGAACATCATCCTGAATGCACAGCCCCATAATACAATGACAAGGTAAAGCAAAAAGGAAGTTCTTGGGAGAGCAAGTCCTAGAGAAAGAAGCAAGAAGAATGTAATTGATTGTCTCAGAGATAGGTTCAAGATAAATATGTATTTTTACAGCTAGTAAGGAGATTCAAGTCTTAGGGTCCATGGGATTGCATGCCATATTTCTAATGTTGTGTACTGTTGTCAGGTGATCCACCGAAGTTGGAGTCATGATTCTTTTACTTGTCAAAGAAATGAATAATTATTTTATTAAGTGACAAGTTAGGAGCAGAGAGTAAGTTGTAAAACTGAATAGTACAATAGTTTTTTTGGGTTTTTTTTGCAGTGCCAGGGACCTGCAAATACCAAGAAAATCTTGACCTATATCCTCAGGCATCTGTCCTACTTTTAGACATCATTTTCCAAGAAAAAATAAAGCACCCCATGCCTCTCCCTAGAAATTAAACATGATATCATAATATTAATGTTAATAGTAAAGACGAAGGTTTTCTTCTTCCCCCCAATGTTCTCACTTTCATGGTCCTATAAAACAAAGAATAATTATTATTCTAACAGTAATATACACATATTGCATACATACATAAATACTACATATATACATGAATCTATATGTGTTTAGTATGAAGATATATGTGCATAAGGATATACCTCTCTCTCTCTCTATATATATATATATATATATATCCTTGTTATAATTTGTTTCACCTTCAAAATAATCACCTAGATCACAAAATACTTTTTTTCCCTTCCCAATCAATTGTGATTAGAAAATAGAAATTCATATAATGACTCTCCCTAACCTTTTTTTAAAGGCACTGGCCTATGCCTGTGCTTTTGTGTCAGGAATAATGCTGTTTCACCAACATCCTAGACATTTATGCATCCAAATAAACTTACAATCAAAATCAGCCATTGCAAATATGTTTTGCCACTTTATTCTTTACTGCTTTAAAATCCCATTGTAGTGTTCTTTTAGCTCTTTAGTCATGCTTATTCCCAGGTTTTGCTTTATTGTGTTTCTTGATCTCAAGACTATCATGAACAAATTATTCTTGACCTCTTTCTCAACACATGCACTATTGCAAAATGGCAAAAAAAAGGAAACCTGCCTATGTTTGTATGCCGGTCTTAAATATCACTTAATTTTAATTTTAAATATGCTTTTGAATATGGTCAAATCAAATAATTTTCTGAAAGTCTCTAGAATATTTTCAATAAAAGATCATATTGAAATGATCCTTTCAAGGGGGAATAATTTTATCCTCTTTTCCTGTGTGTGTCTGTGTTCTTGTTTTATACTGTTTTATTGCTCTGGCTAAGGCTTTAAGCACTAGACGTTATTAAAATGTTATTAAAATGAAGAATGGACACCATTGCCTGATTGTTTTTGAGATGAGGCTTTTAATATTTCTCCATTAGGTTAATGTTAGCTATAGGATTGCATGTAGACATTGATATGTTTAAGTGTGTTCCTCCTCATTCTGGTTTCTTCACAGCTTTGTAAAAGACATTCTGAATATATTGAGATGATCACATCATTTCAGCCCTTGGGGCCATGAATGGACTTTGTTCCCTGTATCAGTTTGCATACTGTCCTATCATTATATTATTGGAATGAAGCCAACCTAGCTCTATCTGTGGCTTTAGAGTTAACTTTGATGTTTAAATTTTTAATCAAAATATAAATTAAATCATTTTTCCCTCCCTCTCCCCTGCTCCTTCATGAATTCATGGCCTCTTTTTCCTTATCATTATATGCATTTATCAATGTATATGTGTTATAGAATACATATTATTTTGCATGTACATATAAATACAACCTGCTGAGATATCCAGTTTTGCTTGTATTTATATGTTTTTAGGTCTGACCACTTGGTATAAAACAACCAGTAGGCATGCTTCCCCAAGGAAGAGTAATTAGCTCTCTCTCTGCAGTTGTTAATTTCCCTTAGCTCTTCATCTAGGGGTGGGGCCCCGTGACATTCCCCTACCCATTTTTTTTTTCATGTCAACTAGTGTTTTCTTTGTCCAGATTTTGTTTAGGTGGCCCTCTTGTTTAGATTTCATGGCTCTAGCTTTCCTGTCATGTCTAGACGACACAGTCTCCCAGAGGACATTTTGGTCCTCTGGTTCTTATAATCTTTCTGTCCCCTCTTCTGTGACCTTCTTTGACTCTCACATATAGGAGTTGTGTTTTAGATATATCAGTTGATACATGCATGTTTTTAAAAAAGTGTTATAGAGTCTTTGCAAGTATTTTATGGAGAAGTCTGGCACTCATGTTCACCTGTGAAATTGCTGGATTATTTCCTTCTTCCCTTCCTTCCTTTCTTTTCTTCCTTCTTCCATTCCTTCCTTTCCTTCCTTCCTTCCTTTGACTCCTTCCTTCCTCCTCCCCTCCCTCCCTCCCTCCCTTCTTTCCTTTCTTCCTCCCTCCCTTCCTTCCTCCCTCCCTCCCTCCCTTCCTTCCTTCCTTCCTTCCTTCCTTCCTTCTTGTCATCATCTCTTCTTCCCTATATACATATATGTTTCTAAATATAAACTGTGGAGTTTGTATAATGTTAATTGTATGTTCTCAGGGCTGATTGTTTGTCACTGAACAACCAATTGGTGTGTTCTTCCCAGAGAAAGACCACTTCCCACTTCCAGGTTTCCTTGTTTATCTGTGGTTCTTTGTGTAGGGTTGAGGCCTTGTGGGCTTTCCTCAGTTCCTTTTGGCATGTTTATGGGCATTGTTTTTGTTCAGCTCATGTTCGGGTGCTCATGTTGGTGAGACATTATGGATGTAGTTTCTGATACTAATCACTGAGTTAACTCTTCAGCTCCTGGTTTTATTTTTGTTTGTTTGTTGTTGTTTTTTTTTGAATTGGAGGCTATTATCATTGTCCAATATATTTGCTTAATAATTGCTTAATACAGACCCAAATTCTAATGTTAGTTTAATTATGATGTGTCATATGTGACTAGATATGTATCCATTTTTCTAAGTTTTCTAGTTAAGTAGAATTTAAGGTTTCAAAGCCTTACCTAATGATTTTTTAAAATTTCATTAGTATCTCTTTGCTGCTCACCTGTCACCTCTAATTGCATTAATTTGGATAATTTTTATTTCTTCTGGTTAGTGCGACTAAAGGTCTGCCAATCTTGTTTATCTTTTCAATGAGATAATTTTTTATTGAATTGATTCTTTGCATTGCTCTTAGTCTCCATTTCATTTGCCTCTCTTCTGATGTTTACTACTCCTCTCCATCTACCAATTTCCCCCTTATGTTTCTAGGATCTTAAGGTACATATGGTATAATTCTTTAATTTTAAAAATTGATACTAATATCTATGAATTCTCCTCATAGATCTGCCTTTCATGTATTATAAAGGTTCTGATAAGTTATTGTTTTCATTTAGTTTTATGAGTTTTTAAATGTATTTCCTGATTTCAACAACCCATTGATTATTCAGTGGTGTGTTGCTCAATCTCTATTTGTTGGTACGTTTTCTGTACTTTCCCTTTCTATTGATTTCTCATTTTATATCCTTACAATCTGATAAAATGAACTGACAGCTTCCTGCTCCCTCCACCATGCCTTCCCCATCATTATGGGCATCTAGCCCTCTGGAATCACAAGTTAAACTAAAATCCTACCTAAATTGCTTTCAGTGACGGTAATTTATCAGATAAACATAAAAGTAGTGAATACTGTGCCACATTCATATATCTAATTTTGTTTGAAATCTCTCATTAATAAAATTAAAATTCATTTCTTTTTGGAAGCCATGTCATAGTACTAAGGTTGACATGTGGACCTGCTTCTGCAGGCAATAGCTAACAGGACAGAACCTTGATTTTTGATGCATTGTTACTCTGAACCTTACTACATGGGAGCAATTGACTTCTTTCTGATGGAATTTAAGGCCAGCTCCACAGGTTGGAACTCATACTTGAAACAATTACTAGGTCCAAAAAATCTATGGATTGGATGGATCACAAGCCCTTTGGGAGAACCTACTACTATTACTCTGCTAAGCTTACATAGTCTCAAACAGACTCTTAATAGCTTATCACTGTGCTTATGCATTAATGTATCTTTCAACACCTCACCAGAGAAGCTTCTTTCTGCAGGAGATGGTGATGAACACAGGAAATCACAGTTAATCGTGCGACAGAAAACAAGAGACGATGAAATTCTCATTCCAATTCATACACCTGTATCACATTCTTTCCTCCCCAGGTTCAGGGATCATCGCAGAAGAGTGTTCAGAAAGACTGTGAAGAGCCAGGTATAGTGGATAGCTGCAAGGAAATGGTGGTGTCCAGACTCAGCAGGGCAAATCGCACACACGACCTTATGGCAGTTGTGACCATGTGTAAAACACCTGTGCACACTCAAGCTGGACAAAATCCCAGCACAGAGTGTGGAGATGGTCATGAAGTACCACCCCTAGAGAAGGAGCTATTGGCAGCTGATAACTGCTGAGAGAGAGAGATGGTGAAACTTCTTAAAGATGTAGCCACAGTTAGGTTGATCACGCTCCCCTGAAGTCTGTGTATCTCAGACTATGTGTACAACACACACTGCACTTGGCAGGTTCCAAACAACAAGGAGGAGTCCAGAAAGTTATGTGGATAGAGAAGGAGAGGTTTGGTGTGGGAAGAGTTTGAGGACAGGGTGAATATGATGAAAACATCTAGCACATAATTCTCAAAGAAATAATAAAAATTAAAAAAAAAAAACAAAAGAAATACAATATGAGACCCATGTTGTTATCTTAAGAAAGGAATACCCTTTGGGTAGTTTCTACCATAATAATTCTATTTATAATTCAAACTTTTTGGCACCAACTTCTTCAAAACGACAGCTTAGTTGTTTCTTGCCATTGGGGCTTATCTGATACAATCTCCTTGACGTTTCATGCAGCCATAAAATGAGCACATTGAGGTTGCCATTAATCAAATTTAAAAGTTGAGGTGTGCCAAGGAGAACACGTTTTAGTTCTGTCTCACTTGGTAAGCTGTTTAAGCTTGGAAATTTCTTGAATGTTTCTATTGTTACATGACCAAAGAAGGTTAAAAACACCGGTGTAAGCCTTGCCACATGCCATTGAGTTACTGGCCTTGTAAAAATGGTTGATTCTTCGAAATTAAATGCAAGCCTATAAAGAGTTTGCTGTTCTTACTTTAGAAAGCTAAAGCAGAACTAAAGAGCTTGCAAGGACCAGGAGCTACACAAATGAATTTGGAAGATGCTCCCTAGGAATCTCATGCTGAAACAATTTACCTGTTTGACAAGATGCTAAGCAATTCATATTAGTGTTTTAAAATAAAAAAAGTGATTAAATTATTTACAAATAGACATCTATCTGCTTAAAAGAAACAGTAATGATTAAGAAAGGCCACCTGGAAGAAAGTTCTTGATTTTAAAGGATTAATTTAACATACTATTGAAATTAAATTTTATCCGATTTAGAAGAAAAATGAAAAGGTTAATTTGGGAGTTAGCAAATAAGAAATATTGTCTTGAACTTTATAGAAGGATAAAGTCATGATCTGGAAAATGTTTACTTAAATGAAATGTAAGCATTTCTTTTTACTGTATCGCTATTATATATGACTAATGTTAGTGGTTGGAAGGATGTTCCTGAGGTTAAGGGCACCATAGTCTCCTTGCAAAGAACCCACATTTGGTTCCTAACAATTGTTTCTAGTAGATCACAAGTTCCTGCAACTCCTGATGCAGAGAATTCCACATCCTTTTCTGACCATAATAGGCACCTGTATTCAAGTGCACATAGACACACAAACACACACAGAATTAACAGTTTTATTAAAATTCTTAAATGTTTAATTCTTTTTTTTTTTTTTTTCGAGACAGGGTTTCTCTGTGTAGCTTTGCGCCTTTCCTGGAACTCACTTGGTAGCCCAGGCTGGCCTCGAACTCACAGAGATTTACCTGGCTCTGCCTCCCGAGTGCTGGGATTAAAGGCGTGCACCACCACCGCCCGGCAAATGTTTAATTTTTGAAAAATAATTCAAACTTGTTTGCCTGACGACAATGAGCTTGCATTGTAAGTTTTTCCTATGCTTTATACCATTTTACATTAATTATGAAATGTCCCTTGGAAAGAAAATGTTTGTGTTGCATTCTTTACTTTCTCTTGCCTATGTGTTTTTTTTTTTTTTTTTTTTTTTTTTGGTTTTTCAAGACAGAGTTTCTCTGTGTAGCTTTGCGCCTTTTCTGGGACTCACTTGGTAGCCCAGGCTGGCCTCGAACTCACAGAGATCCTTCTGGCTCTGCCTCCCGAGTGCTGGGATTAAAGGCGTGCGCCACCACTGCCCGGCAGCCTATGTTTTAAACTCAGTAAACTAAACAAAAATATTACAGTAAGAAAAACATGGAAGACTTAAATAGAATAAAGGTCACCCTGATTCTAATGCATTCAGTCTGAAAAAAAATGGAAAATAAATTTAATTTGATTATTTGACTATTATGAAAACATTTTTGAGGTTGGTAGGCACAACTTACATGCCTGTGCTTTTTATGTATATAAGGAATTACAGCAGTAGTTGAAAAATAAAATAAATTAGTTACACTATCTTTTATGTTGGACAACAATGGAGTAAGCAAGTCCTATTAATATTGAATAAAAATCTTCGAAGCTTTGAAAAAAATACATTGAGTGTGTAACAGTCTTTACTTTTATTACATTTCCTCTCAATGGAAATATTTGTATAAAACTTTCCTCCAATCAGAACATTTTAAGATTGCAACATAGAATCATTTTTATTATAATCATAGAACTAGAAATAACATAAAAATGTAAGCTGAGATTTACTTTTAGTAAAGATTTCGGTTAATATTATAATCACAAAGCAAACTTTATTATTTTAAATCGACTTTTCACCACATTGATCCCTTGCTTCCTTTCTTGAACCCTTATGTTTAACTGTTTCAATTTCCCTAATGGGAACTTTCAGTGTATAGTGCTATAGATGTTCTAGGATGTAGAAAAATATGTATTGTGGTATAAAATATGTTTTTACATTTTTCTCATAATCCATGTGAGAAAATTTGAATATTACTAAAAAAGAAATAAGAGATAAAATTAGGCAGAAAGTTTAGTTTACAGATGGAAAAGTAAAGAACAAAGAAAGTAGAAAATGAATCTTAGCATAAGATATAAATGATTCATTCAAGACAGCATTAAATTCTTGCTAAAGAATAGAACTGTGGTCAAGATTTCCATTTTCAAGATCAGAGCTTCCTTTTAATATATACATGTAGGGTTTAAACAGCAGTTGAGTAAGCCATTTTACTCCATACAGACCACAGGAATGGATAAAACACATTGTGTACCATAAATTCTGAGGTTTTTTTTAACTTGCATCATGAACACCCTAGCATTTCCTTAACAATTGAAGAGAATTAAGTTGAAGCTGTATTGTCCCAAAGATGAGCTTTTTAATCCTCTACTATCTAAGAATTGAGATGACTCTAGGCAGGTGACTGATCATATTGTGTTTTTGTTTGTTTGTTTGTTTTTTGTTTTGTTTTGTTTTTAGATTTTTTTTTAGAATTTTTTTTATTCATTTTACATACCAGTCACAGATTCCCCTCTCTTCCTTCCTCCTGCCCCTCTAGCCTTCCCCCTGTCAACTCATCCCCTATTTCTTCCTCCAACAAGGTAAGGCTTCCTTCCCATGGGGAGTCAGCAGAGCCTAGTACATTCAGTAGAGGCAGGTCCAACGTCCGCCCCCATCAAGGCCGTGCAAGGTGTCTCACCATAGTTAGTGGGTTCCAAAAAGCCAGCTCATGCACCAGGGATGGATCCTGAGCCTACGGCTAGGGAACCACTTAAGCAGATCAAGCTACACAAGTGTCTCGCTTAAGCAGAGGGCCTAGTTCAGTCCTGTGGAGGCTTCACAGCTGTTGGTCTAAAACTCATGAGTTTTCACTAGTTTAGTCTCTGTAGGTTTCCCCATCATGATCTTGACACCCCCCCCCCCTTGCTCATAGAATATAGAATCCCTCTTCCCTCTCTTCGAATGGACTCCTGGAGCTCAGCCTGGTGCTTTGCTGTTGATCTCTGCATCTGCTTCAGTCAGTTAGTGGATGAAAGCTCTATGATGACAATTAGGGTATTCACCGATCTGATTTCTGAGGTAAGGCAGTTGAGGCGCCCTCTCCACTATTGCTAGTAGTCTAAGCTGGGGTCAAACCTTATATGATTCCAGAAGCATACATTGGAAGCACCAAGTATTATTTGTTAAATTTTTTAAAAAATGAATTTTTACACTGTCTCTTAAATTCCAAATACTGGTTTTAATTATTTCCTTAAGAAAATGCTCTTACTTTATGGTCCAAATATTTATGTTGAAACACACAAACCTTTTTTTTTTTTTTTTTTTTTTTTAACCGAGAGTTGAGTGTCTAGCCCGGTGATGCTTTGACAGGTTTGAAAGTAAAACTGAGAGTTGGTGCCAAGTTCATCGAATTCTGAGAGTGGGGAGGAGTGGAGAGAGAGGGTAGAGGAAAGGAGAGAGGAAGCAAGGGAGGGAGAAGCAGGAAGGAGAGAGAGAGAGCGCGCTAATGAAGGAAGAAGGCAAAGGTTAATTCTTCAGTCCTAATGCAAAAATAGCTAGAAACAGAAAGGAGAAATAACTCTTCTTGCCATATCTAGAATCAGAACTGAAGAGGTGTAATCAATCCTATGACTACACATGGCAAACTCAAAAGATGTCCGTCCTTGGAGCTCACCTAAGTCCCAAGGAAGCAAGGAATGAAAATGTTCACCCGTCACACATTCAGTCTCATTTCTCCAAAACACTGATCTAAAAAGAGATTTCTGAAAATCCTAGGCTCATTGCCAGGACTTCCTAAAAGCCACAGCTCATAGCAAGCCAGAGTTGCCTTGGGAGACCACAGTACCTGGTATTCCTGGTGTTTTATTCCTTGTTGGACTTCATTGTGTAGATTAATTGGGTTGCCAAACTGATGCTGAGTCCTGCAACTGAGAGGATTCCTCACGTTATTTAAGGCTGAGTAGGTCACGGTTCAAGTTTTATTTTACATTCAGGGAACACAGTGACTCTGTAGTTTGAGTTTTATTTTCTTTGGCCTCTGTTTTACTTCAGCATGTGAGACATTTTCATCTTCGTGATCTCTAACAACCCCCAGTCTGGAAAGGAGATGCTCTCCTTAAATAGTATCCCTGCAGAAGAGAAGGCAAACAGATAACTAAAGTGTATTTTTCTTTGGTTCTTTGTTTTTCTCTTCAATTGGTTTGTCCTGTTTGACTTTGTTTATTTTTATTTTATCTTAGTTTATCAGTTCAGTTTTTCTTTTTTAGATGCTTGCGTGTTTGAGAGAGAGAGAGACAGAAACAGAGACAGAGACAGAGAGAGGAAGCAGATTTGAGTGGATGGGGAGAATGGGAGGATTTGGGAGGAGTTGGGGGAGGGAGAGCCATAATCAGAATATATTGTATGAAAACACCTATTTTCAACAAAAACTAGGGTAGTTTTCTCTGATGATTTTACTTCCACTCTACGTTGTCTTCTGTGTTGATGAGGCAGATAAGTGAAAGGAATCAAGGGAAGATCTCCAATACTGCAGAGCATGGAGGCAGTATTTCAGGAGCATAATCTCTACATTTCAGTCAGAACATGAGGTGTTGTACAGTATCGCAGTTAATTTAAATGATTTGTTACACTCTATCAGTGAAATATGATACCTTTTGGGCTTATAAAGTAATCACTCTTAATTTGAAAGACTGTCTTATAATATAAAGTATCTTAGTCTGACAGTTATTAATGACAGAATTGAGGCACTGGAATTGAAGATCAAGAAATACATACACATGAGGATATGGGGAGTTGTTTTCATATATATATATATACACATATATATATATACACACATATATATATACATATATATATATACTGTGTGTTCCCTTTGATATTCTTATATATGCTTTTATAGATTCCATAAGTTGAGAAAAATAATCACTTACTATGGCACCATGAAGTAATTTCAAGCCATTCTTAAATTTATCTTATATAATAAATCATTCCAGAAAATTCCATGGGATGATAGAATTCAACGTATGAAAGTGTGAGAGAACCTAATGACATCTACATATTGGACTTTGCTGTATGCATACACAAATAGAAATAATAATCTAATATTTCTTAAAGTAGTTTAAAAGGATTTCTCCAGTCTGCCTTTGCCCATCACATTCTCCCAAAATTCCTGTGAATATAACTTTCTGTCTCTTTCTAAAATCTGTCAGGATCCTTGAAAGCAGAGACTTGAGTCTGGTTTTGATGGCAAGTTTGCCACAAATGAAGAAACAAATTCCAAGTATAGGAACGATGTTTCAGTTAAATGTGTCCTATATGCTGGTCCTCTCTGTGTTGAAGCACTTGACATTCCAGTAGCAATTGCTGTTGGATTTAAAATATACCCCTAAAAAGGGGCCAGTTAAATGGCTCAGCAGGAGAAGGTGCTTGCTACCAAGCCAGACAATCTAGTTTGATCACAGGTACCCACATGGTAGAAAGAGAAAAATGACTCCCACAGTTTGTCCTCTGAGCTTCATAGGCATGGGTACACTGACACACACACACCCAAAAATAGACAAATGCTAAAAAATTAAATTACTAAATAAGTGAAACAGGAAAGAGGTAAATTACTAATGTTCTGGTTATAGATATGTAGTTCAGAGAACAATGAAACTAGTTCGTTATTCTTGTGGTAGCCTCATCTTCCTCTTCCTCTTTCTATGCCTTCTTGTCTGTCCCCTTCCGATCTTCTTCCTTCACTTCCTTTGAAAAGCCCAAGTCCTTTACAGCCCCAGAGGGCATAGAAGATACATAAATTTTACTTACTAAAACTGTCTTTAGCTGTCCTGGGCACAATAAATGCTGCCATCTTTGGAATGATTTCCTCTCATCCCTGGGATGTACTGGCCAAAGCAAACTGAACTGGTTGAAGCTGAAAGGGCAGAAAGTGTCCTAGGGAAAGTCAAGGATATGTGAAAAAGAACCAGGAAGGTTTTCCTGTGAGAGTCATAAATCTTACCAGGTGTGAGAGGCATATTTCTTTTCTTTATTTATTGAAAATAGATGTTTTTCATACAATATGTTCTGATTACAGTTTCCCCTCCCTCTACTCTTCCAAGATCCTTCCTGCTTCCCCACTCACATAAATCCACACCCTGTTTTTCTTTCTTTCTTTCTTTCTTCTCATTAGAAAACAAATAGGCATCTTGGAAGACAAATACGATAGGATAAGATAAAAATGAATAGGACAAAACAAACAAATGAACAGAAAACAAAAAGAACCAATGAAAAAGCACAAGAAACATATAGATGTAGAGACATGTACATTCAGAGAAATCCCATAACAACACAAAATCAGAAAACATGCTTTTTTAACGAAAGACCTGTAGGGAAAGGATTCCAAAAGTACTATTTAGTTCATTTCGTGTTAATCATCTAATGCTGAGCAGGACACCTGTCCTTAAGCATTGTTTGTGTCCCCAATGAGACTGTTGGAGAAAACCATTTTTTTTTCCATCGCAAGAAGTTATCAGTCAGAGATATGTTCTAGGTTAGGAATGGTAGTTTATGTCTAATTCCCCTCATAGTGCTGGGACCCCATCTGACTTTTACCTGTGCAGGTCCTGTGTATGCTGCCATAGTCTCTGAGTTCATGTGTTATGATATGTGTGTAGAAGGCCTTGTTTCTTTGGTGTCTTCCAACCCCTACTGGCTCTTAGAATCACCCTGTTTCCTCTTCAACAGGGTTCCCTGAGCCCTGAGGGGAGAGATTTGATAGAGATATCCCATTTAGGGCTGAGTATTTCAAGATCTTTCACTTTCTACACACTGTCCATTTGTGGGTTCCTTGATTTGTTCCCATCTATGGCAGAAGGAAGTTTCTCTGATAATGGCTGAGCAAAAACTGATCAATGAATATAACAGAATATTTTGATGAGTCATTTTTATTGCTTCATTCCTTCAGCAGAACAGTAGAATTTGATTTTCCCATACCTCCCTGACCTATCTATGTAGTCTGAGGATCTTGACACCTGAGCAATACTGGGCATGGGTTCCATCTCATGGAGTGGGCCTTAAATCCAATCAGATAGTGTTTGATTAGTCCCACAAGTTTTGCCCCAGGATTTCACAGGCATATCTTGCAGGCAGATCGCCATTGCAGATCAAAGCATTTGTGTCTAGGTTAGTGTTTACCCTTCTCCTCTGATAGCATGCAGGGTAACTTCTGGCACCAGAACCCTAGCTAGTAGGGATGAAGGCCCTAAGTAGGTACCAGCCTGACTTTTCCATGGTCAATGAGTTGTGTAGGTGTTGTCCTCTGCAAGAGGGCCTTCTCATCTGCTTGTGGAGAGCAACCAACAGCTTTGGCAGTAGTTCACGTGCTCCATGGGATTTGATTAGATGAACCCGTTCCTGGCACTGGAAGTCTCATTTGGTGGTGAGAGATATCTAGTTGTGGATCTGCCTCCTCTGCTATTCAGTGATTCCATTTAGATGTCCTTCATACATGTACATGTTTTAAGAAGCTTCTACTGTAGGGGGTTTCAAGAGACCCCCTCAAATGGTCCTTAGTTTTAGCTGTCCCACCCTGTATTTCTTCCCTTGCTCTCTTCTTCCCCTCCCCATTTGATCCTCCCCTTCCAGTCACCTCCCTCTAATCCCTCATCCGTTCATAACTCCCATTTCCTCTTCCTATAGCGATATTTCCCTCCCTTCTAGCCTCTTATACCTAACCTCTGCTGTTATATGGCTTGTAACCTGCTTATCAAAGATAACATCTCACATCTGCATATAAGCAAATACATACCATATTTGCTCTTTGGGTCTGAGTTACTTAGCTCAGGTTGATTTTTTTTTTAGCTCCAATTACCTGTCAATTTCATGATTTAGCTTTTTTAAAACAGCTGAGTAATATTGCATTTGGTAGTATACCACATTTTCTTTATCCATTCGTTGACAGGCATCTGTGAACAGAGCAGCAAGAAGCATGGTTGTTCAAATATCTTTGTAATAGGATCTGGAGTTATTTGGGTATATGCTCAAGGATGGTATAGCTGATCTCCTCCCTTTATCTTGTATCATCCAACCACCCTGGGCTGGGGACACTTCTCTTCAGTTTATTTCAAGGTGACATATTCAAAAGTGACTTGGGAACCATACTAAAGTGCAGAATCTAATTTAGACAAAAAGCACTGAGATTTTGTATTTTTAGAACATTCTGTGGTGATTCAGTTTCTGTCATCCAAGAACCAATCTTTTAAGGAACAAAGCTATGATATTTATAAGACCATTGGCAAATGCAAGAATGTTAGTGGATCCTAATAAGAAATGTAAGATGTGGTAAAGCCATTTTGAAGTTAGTTCCACACATGGGAAGGAAAATAAGGATTCTAACTGTAGTACCATGATCAACTCTAGCCACAGTTGTATTTATTGGAGAATATATACTCAACCGAAGATCAAAAGTTATATGGAAATAATCCATGCTATTTTGATAGCCATCTTCCCTTATATATCAATATTCTTATGAATTATTTAGGTTATTTGATATAATAGATGTGGGCTGATTATTCATGTGGATCATTTAGATGATACCTAATTTTCAAATGGCAATTGCTGGTTCCTATTGCTCTAGAACATTCAAGTCAGTGAAGGAATTTATTATTGAGTACCTGGTCTGGACTGTAGACTAGGTTAGGCATTTGGGAAAAGATAAATAATTGAAGTCTTCAGAGACACAGGATTCACATATAGTCAGTTAGCAGAATAAGACACTTAACACTCAGTGGCTTAAAACTATGAACGATTGTTTCACCCATTGTTCAGTTTGAGTTTGGCTAATTTTGGTTCCAGCTATGTCCCTATATATCAATAGTTAGGCTTCTGCAGATGTCTAGATTTAACCTGAGTAGTGGGGATGAAAGAACTAATTATTTCTCATCATTTTGTAGAGAATAGGCTATGGCCCAAAACATGAAAGCATAGCTGGGTTTTTGGAGAGAGGGTAAGTGGGAAGGTTTCTTGAACCCTGCGTTCTAAAATGACTAACATTCTCTTCATACAAAACACTTCTCTTCATTATAAAACAAATCATTGTGTTAGTTCAGATTCGAGTAATAAAGAAATGGACCCACTTCTAGACAGAAATATCTATGAAGCTACAAATGAAGCAGAAAAGTACATATTTTGGATGACTGCAACGTCTGTTCAAAGTTATTATTTTAAGGTTAAATTAGACAAACTCTCTCTGTATTTCTAGAATATTTGAACTGATTTGAGATGTTTTAATATGACAAGAAATGACTTCAAAGATAAGTTTAAACACTCTTGGAAATACGGTGTTGCATAACTTTAAGCCACACTATTTTCTTTCTTATGGCAGCCAAGCCCTGCTTGAAACTAACAACACAGACTTCTGTCTTTTGAGGCAATGAAACAGATGTAATAGATAATATAAAAATACTGAGGAATGCATGTACTTCCCAGAGATTCCTATCATATTGCTATGGTTTTATTTCCCAGAGGGAGAAATAAAACACAGTGGTCTATTGAAGTCCATATATTTCTACTCTGTCTTTCTCTAGAGCCTGGAGGGGTCATTACTTGTGAAACGATATTAAAATGACTTCCTAAAGTAAGTTGATGTAAAGTTTTATATCTGCCTGAGAGGACATCATTAACAGAATCTGCATCTCACTATGGTGCTGGCTTTGCAGCCAGACTGGCAGATCTCAGTTGAGAGCAATTGCAGATGTTAGCTCAAGAGTGTTTGCCTACCCTGGAGTTGCCCATCAGCAGACATCTTTCAGGGGCAACTTTTTGCCAACTATAGGCTGACTTTTCCATATAGATTACACTTGTCAATCATTTTCATTATCAGTTAAGCTAACATAAGACTATGAAAATGCTTTATACTCTAAACCTTATTTGGAAAGACTTGTGCTGGATTTGATGCTGTATGTGAGTTCCACATGTTTCTTTCCTTTTTTAAAATTGTCCTGGAGACAACATGAAGCCAATTAATGTGTCTCAGTTTGTTATGAACTCTACACAACCTGATAACCAAGTGAGAAAAATGTATCATATATTGACAGTCATCACCTTACTCTCCATACATAATCACATCCCCCTAAATTTCCAAAAGTTTTAACATCTTCTTAATCCAATACTTAAAATACTTGAAATAGTTGTAAAACTCCATTCAGTCTTCCTCGTTGGTTTTGTGTGTGCATGTAAAAATGTTTCTTTATTATGGGTAATTGAATCAACAGAGTTAACTGGCATAAATACATTCAACTCAGTCAAAATCAAATTATTCTTATTTTGGGGTGTCAATCAATATTAGAATGCTTCTGTATGAAAATGAATGTACTACTGATGTTCTAGACACTGAGGTAAAAGGAGGGAGAGCTTTCTCACTAACTTGAAAAGCACTTTAGTCGGTCCTCAATTATCTAATATGGGTGTTTAAAACTATGCACTCAATCAGTTGCAGAACTAGACCCTAGAGGTGTTTACTCACCACATAGATTTTAAATCAACACCACTTTTATCTGATTGTATTTTTAAAAAATGAAAAGTAAAGTGATTTTGATATTATAAAATTATACAAACAGAAATGTAAAATAGATATTTAGTGAGGAGTGTGACTTTTTGTGTGTGCATGTATGCATGTATGTATGCATCCACAGGCTTATATGCTCATGCACACATGCGTGCGTGCGTGTGTGTGCGTGTGCGTGTGCGTGTGCGTGCATGCGCGCGCGCGTGTGCTTTTATAGACAAGGCCTGGATTTGAACATGCTATCCTCCTGAGTCCTTGTATTATAAATGTGCACCACTGTTCATGACTAAGTAACTGTAATGTTTTGTTATTTAGTGACTGTATGTCACAATAAGACATCCATATTGACAAAGACTAGCTATAGCTGTAGTTTCAAAACAAAATACTTTTTAAGAAGTTACAGTAAACCATTGTGTAAGAAAAGTAACTCTGCTTCTAATATTTTTTTCTCAGTGTGGTGATTATTTTGTATTTATATTTCAGCTTTAAATCATCTGTTTTGTGGCTGATATAAAATGATACAAACTGCATACATGTACAGGGTGCCCTGTAATTATTCAATGCATGTGTACCATATAATGTTTAAAGCAGGACAAACATTTATCTCCTCAAATAGGTTTCAATTCTTTATAGATAAGCCTGTAAGAATCCTTTCTTCTGGCCTTTTGAAATATATTATTATCATCCACAGTTGCCCTGCCATGCAAAAGCACACCAGAGTATCTGATTCACATCTGCCTACAGCATAGTATCTCCTGTCAGTGATCACGAGCATCTTAGGGATTGGGGCCAGTTTGTTACCAATATCAAAAATTTTAACTCTTTTTAAAAATTAATTAATTAATTAATTAATTTCATATCCAGGCTGCAGTTTCCCCTCCCTCCATTCCTCCTGTCCCTCTGCCCTCTGTTCTCAACCCCCTCCAATCCACTCCTCCTTTTTGTTTTAGGAAAGGGCAGGTCTCGCATGAGTATCAACAAAACATGGCATATCAAGTTGCAGTAAGACTAAGCACCTCCCCATGTATGAAGCCTGGGCAAGATGAACCAGTATGAGCAGTAGGATCTGAAAAGCCAGTAAGAGTCAGAGACTGCCCTGTTCCCACTGTTAGGATTCCTACAAGAAGACCAAGCTACACAACTGTAACATATATGCAGAGGGCGTAGGTCACTCCCATGCAATCTCCCTAGTTGCCTGTTCAGTCTCTGTGAGCCCCTATGAGCCCAGGTTAGTTGAATCTGTGAGGGTTTTTTTTTCCCGTGGTGTCCTTGACCCCTATGACTTCTACAATCCTTTCTTCACCTCTTCTGCAGAATTCCCTGAACTCTGCATGATATTTGGCTGTGGGTCTGCATCTGTTTCCATCAGTTGCTGGATGAAGCCTCTCTGATGACAATTGGGCTAGGTACCAATCTGGTCACAGGAGATGGCCAGTGGCTAGGGTCAACCTTGTAGATTCCTGGGAGATTTCCTTGTGCCAGGTTATTGCCTAACCCCGAAATGCCCCCCAACGTTTCCAGTAGTCTCTTTCAATATTCTCCCCCTTCACCCACCCACAAACCAATCGCTCTTGTTCCCATTCCCACCCATCCTCAGTCCACTCACTAAATCTCAATTATTTCTCCTTCCCAGGGAGATCCATGTGTCCCCTCATGAACCCTCTTTGTTAACTAGTCTCTTTGGATCTGTAGATTGTAGCCCAGTTACCTTTTATCTTACAGCTAATATCCACTTATGGGGGAGTACATGCCATGTTCATCTTTCTTGGTCTGGGTTACCTACTCAGGATGATTTTTTTTTTAGCCCCATTTGCCTTCAAATTTCCTGGTGTCTTTGTTTTAAACAGATGAGTAATACGCCTTCCTGTATATATACCACATTTTCTTTATCCATTCCTTAGTTGAGGGACATCTTGGTTGTTTCCCAGGCTCTGCTATTCGCATTGGCACAGGGGACAACTTCCTGAACAGAACATTAATAGCACAGGCACTAAGATAGAAAATTAATAAATGGGACACCATGAAATTGAAAGGCTTCTGTAAGGCAAAGGGCACTGATAAAACAGCAGCCTACAGAATGAGAAAAGATCTTCACCAACTCCACATCTGGCAGGGGGCTGATTTCCAAAATATATAAAGAACTAAAGAAACTAGATATCAACAAACCAAATAATCCAATTAAAAAATGGATGCAGATCTAAAGAAAGAATTCTCAACAGAAGAATCTCAAATGACTGAGAAACACTTAAGGAGGCGTTCAACACCGTTAGCCATCAGGGAAATGCAAAGTAAAAGGACTGTGAGAGTCCATCTTATGCCTGTCAGAAATGCTAAGATCAAAAAAAGTCCTCTCATGCTGGAGAGGATGTAGAGCAAAGAAAACGCTCTTCCCTTGCTGGTGGGAGTGCAAACTTGTACAGCTACTTTATAAGTCAGTGTGGCTGTTTCTCAGAAAACTGGGAATCAATCTACTGTAAGATCCAGCTATACTACTTCTGGGAATATACCCAAAGGATGCTGAATCCTACCAGGACAACTAGGTTCATAGCAGTTTTATTTGTGATAGCCAGAAATTTTAGCTCTTGAACAACAGAATATAGCATAAATAATGCTTATTTAGAAATCAACAAGAGAATTGACTCGACAGCTAGCTTCAAGTCTCAGTGTCCCTGTTGAAAGTAAAGATGGCAGTGTTTACTTCATGACACTGCTGTGAGAAATCAAAAAAGATGATGTTATTAGGTACCCTTAACAGAAGAAGTTGGGCATAATCCATGGGGCAGGTAGGGTATTCTGCAGCCCATTTGTTAAATGCTTGGTTAGCAGCCTAAGGTGCTCCTGAACAACAGTAGAATCTGCAAGAGTTAGAGCCTAGTGGAAAGTTGCTAGGTCATTGGGGATATGTCCTTGAAGTAGATGTTGTAATCTGTTTTCTTTTTTTCAGCCATCATGAGGCAGCAAGCTGCTCAACAACCCCTTGCTATGAACATATACCACTTTGCAACTTGCCCAAGTTATCAGGGCCATACAGTTACAGTTGAATCCTCTGAAATTGTGAGCCCAAATAACTTTTACACCTTTTAGATTTTCAGATATTTTGTTATCACATTGGGAAGGTGACTAGTATAACCAGATGGACTAGATTTTACTCTTTGTTATAATGTTTATATGTATCATGTGCATATATGTCCTGCAGTAACACCTTATTTTACAGACAACATATGAGGTCCTTGGATTATATCAATATTGTTCTTCATTTTAATATTTGATGTGGTGTTTGTATGCGTGTGTGTGTGTGTGTGTGTGTGTGTGTGTGTGTGTGTGTGTGTGTGTGTATACACATTGCAGACACAAATACAGATGCATATGTTGGTCAGTCTTCAACACTGGTGTCTTACTCAATTACCTTCCACATTTTGATTTAATTAGATTTATTTAGTTTTGTTTTATGTACATGATTGTTTTGCTTGCATGTATGGTTTGTGTGCCACATGCATGCCTGGTGACCACAGAGGCCAGAAGAGGGTTTGGATACCCTGGAACTGGTGTTACAGATGATTGTGAGTCACTGTCAGAGTGCTAGGAATTGATCATGGGTCCTCTACAAGAGCAACATGTACTCTTAACTGCTGGCCTGTCTTTCCAGTCTAGCCACCTTAGTTTTTGAGACAGGTTCTCACTGAACCTGGAGCTCACTAATGGCAGGTGTCACTTTCAAGTGAGCTCTAGTAATCTACTCTCCCTCATTCCACAGCAGTAGGGTTACAGACTCAACCCATGCAGCAGCTCCACTTGTGAAAATTTTGGATGCAGATCTTCATTTTTGTGTGGCAGACACTTTACTGACTGAGCCACCCTTCCAACTTGAACTCATAATTTTTACAAATAATATTTTCTTCATTTTCCATTATAAACACATAGTAAGTATCCAGGTAGTTATGACCATGCATTAGGAATCAGAGAATACATGGATGTGAATTAGATTCTGAATGTCATTAGTGGGCTGAGTGAATGTTGAGACAAAATATATGAACAAATATGACAGTGGTATCAAGTGTGGGATAAAGTTATCCATCAAGAAACAATATGACATGAGCATTTGAAGCAGTTAGTGCATACATATCACATATCATTAAAGGTAGGGTGTAGGGTTTCTTGAGTGGATCAATAAAGGCATCTGAGGTTGACTTTGAAGTAATGTTAAGGTTTGAGCCTTACCCATCAGTAGAAGAGTTCTGTTCAGTAGGAATAGTATAAGTAAAAACAAAACGATGTTCAAAGTTCAGGGGCTATTAAGTGTGCTAAATTTTACTGCTATGAGAAGACAAGGAAAATGTTATAGTGTTGGCAAAAAATGTTGATGTTAAGTACTTTATTTGTAAAGGAAAACTTTAAATAGATTGATAAAGGTCGTTGACATTTTCCTCGAAGGACAAGTATAGTGCCTTTTTTTTGCTGGTATTGACTTCTCTCACATGTTCAGACTCTTCTCTGGTCCCTCTCTTTCACATAGACCATGCTGACCACAGCCCAGGCTTCCCTTTGAGTAACATTTGTCCTGTCTCTATGCATCCTCCTATTTCAGTTTACAAGCTTATTCTAAATGTACAGAACCGGCCTGAGAGAGAAAGATCAGATAGTTCCCTTGGTCTCTGAATGAGTCAGGCCCAGCTGGTCATCTTCTTTCTTAAATATAGTATCAGTGAAACCCATTGACTCCATGGATGGTAGGACAGAAATCTGTGAAAGGAACCCTGGAGCATGCAGTTCCCACAGGAGATGAAGGGACGGTCTGGGAGAGTATATTTGGAGAAATCAAAGCAGAGTGTTTTGATGTAGTTCTGGTTTTGTTTTGCTCCCTGTAAGTGAATTACACGGTATTTTGCCAGATTCAAATTCCTCCAGTCAGATTTCTGCTTAAACACTGTGTGTACGTGTAAATAGTACTATTATGTAGCAGCAGCAACAACAACAACAAAGCACAAAACACAGGCTATCCCATTTGGGCATAAAAAACCTAATGTGTCAGTCTTTGCCCATGAGGAGTCAGGTTACGGAGGGTAGATAGAGAACACTAGGGGTACACACCAGTCACCTGTTTCTGTAGACTCTACGGTGTAGAAGGTCTCATCCTGATTGTCAGAGAAAAACATCTGGGGCCCTTTGGCTCAAGGAGTTCGGCCCTCACAGCCTGATGCTGTTGGTGAACTTTGAGTCTTTATCTAACTGCAAAGTCCAGCCAAATATGTGTTCTTCATCCAGAGTTTATGTTTTGAACATCACAGAATGTAAATATTTATTGTGAAATTATTGCTAACATTAAATTATTTGTTTATTATACAAATGGGTGCTTTGCCTGCATGTATGTCTGTATGCCACATTCATTCAGTGACCATAGAGACCAGAAGAGGGTGTCTGATCCCCTGGAACTCGAGTTAAAACAGTTGTGAGTCACCATGTGGGTACATGGACTCAAATCTGTGTCCTCTGGAAGAGCAGCCAATGTTCTTAACAGTTGAGCATGTCTCCAGCTCCACACATTAAATTCTAAATAGAAGCAGTCAAACAAAAATTTCTCATGTATCATGTGCTATTCTAGGTAAGAGAGTATGACAAGGAAGGAAATTTGTGTACTCAGTAAGTTAACACGATGACATAAAGAGCATGTACGCCTGCAATAAATGTGAACGAGAAATTGAGGAAATAATTCAAGAGGACCACAGTATGTGTAGGAGTTGGGTGATGTTGGGCACTTTTGTGTGGGTGTTGTGATCGATTCTTAATGTAGGCTGGACATGGAGGACACAGAGATTGCTAATGACTTCCCAGAGACAGAGAGATAGCTCTGTCTATGTCACTTCTGTGAAAAAGTGAGGGACTGAGGTTGATCCCCAGAATCTGTGTAAAAAAGCTGAGTGTGGTTTCAGGCTCTTCTAAATCTCAGTGGTAGGAATTCAAAGAAGGAAGGGGCCTGGAGCTCACTGGCCAGCCAACCTAATCTACGTACGTGGAGAGTACCAGTCCAGTAAGGGGCTTTTCCTCAATAGGCAAAATGGTTGGCACCTGAGGAAAGGCACCCAAGGCTGGTCTCTCCCCCTCCACACGCACAGGTACACACGTACATAGGCACCTGTACATGTGTGAACCCACTTGAACATGCATGAGCACACCCACAAATGCATTCATGTATAAGACATGATTTTCTAATGTCAAATATTTAGATGTTAAAAAAAAAAGAATGAAACTTACCAGGACATAAATGTCCTGGAATTCCAAGCTAAACACACCAGTTTGTGTGAGCAATGAATTTGTGAGAGCAAACGGCACCTTGAGAGGATTACAAATTAGTTCCCTGGTGCTGGGATAAGTCAGGGAAGGAGACAGAGCAGTAACTCAGATAATGAAGTAGGCTGTAAACCTCACAGGTGGATTAATTTCTTGCCTACGTAAGAGTGGGTGCCTCTCAAGTGATATTTTGTATAATGTATTGTACTTGGAAAATGAATAAAGGTGAAGCTTCCTCACCATAGCCAGTGTTTCACACCCAGCGTTACAAGGATAATGGCCGTCACCACTTTGTCTGCAACACTTTGAGAAATTCTGTGCTGAAGGATGGCGAATTATTAAAGCTGGTGTGAGAAAAACATGACTGGGCTTTCATATTCTGAAGAAGAACACCGGAAGATGTATAGATGATATACTGGGGGCACTGTGATTGATTTGGTAAGAGAATTGTGGCACTCTTGTCAGAGGGAAATAATGAAAGCTTTTTCTAGAATGGTGGTGGAAGTGAATAGAAAGTAGGAAATGAGTATTTAAAAGATTTAAGACCTAGAGGTCTTAAGATTCAGATGTCAGGGCTTAGGATCATAATTTATATTCGTATGTAAGAAAGCTGGAGGTGTACATCTATTTGCTGTGATCTTATTTAGGAAACTGGAAGGAAGATATTATCAGCAAGAAGATGAGTTAAGATTTATTTACTTGTTACTTTTTATTCACTCATTATTTTTATGCGATTTATGCTGACCTTGAACTTTCTATGTGCCAAGGGGAGCCTTGAACTTCTGATCCTCTTGGCTGCATCACTCCGATGATGATGATGTGCCACCATGCCCTGTTTTGTGTGATACTGGAGATTTAGTCCACAGCTTTGTGCGTGCTAAGCAAGCACTCCACCAGCTGAGGTACATCCTTAGCTTATTGATACAGGAAGTTTCTCTTCACCTTAGCACAGAGGCATGCCCAAATATATCATTTTGGAAATTATCAACATATATGTATCTTATAAAGGTCAAGAGGAAGTATAAGAGAATCTAAACATTCAAAGAGAAGAGAATTCCAAGAGATAAGTGCAAGATTGTGATAAGCAGTCCAAGTGATGGAATTGTATAGTGTGAAATTCGCAATTTCAAAGTCATGGTGAACTTAGTAAGGAAGGATAATAACCTACCCTTGGAGAGTTGACATTGAAGGGGAAGATGAAGAGTAGCAACACACACAAGATGTTCATGATTATGATGCAGGGCTCTTCACACACATGGTCTTTTTGCACTTCTGATTGGACCAGAATCACATTCATATACCAGTGGCTAGGAGGTCATTTGGGAAATTCACTTGACATCAAATTTCCATCACTTTAAGCAGTGATTCTAGGAGAGGATAGAGGCGAGAGAGTAATACTGTATAAAGCTATCAATAAACAAATTCAGTAAAAGTTGGAAATTTGTTCTTTTATTGTATATAATGAAACTGAAACATTCAACTACAATGACAAATGTTAGCATTGTGAAGAAAATAAAACTAGAAAGATGGAAGTCATGATGAATAGAATAATTGCAATCATATAACAATCATATAACAGTTTGACATGTTCTAAAAGAAAGAATAAATCTGTATACTGATCAGACTATATGACTTAATAGACCCAAACAGATTCTACATAGCTTTCCCCTAAATTACAATGATTTCTTCTATTGTTCTTGCTTTGAAACAGCCCAGTCTGAGTAAGTTAGTCTTATATAAAATATTAATAATTAAAGCTTCCTCATTTAGAGTCAAAGGAATCACATGTTGTCAAGTATTTGGGATACAGATGTAAATAACCCATTATGCCTACCAAAGAACATCATCCTTTCAACAAAATTCATGTGCAGTACTTGATTTTTGTACAAGGAGTTAACTATGGTCCCTGTCAGCCATCTCTTCCATAATGGAATATTAGCATTGTAGGCACACATGTTCAGAATATACAGCAGATAAAAATCTCAGATTTTTATAGGAGGAGGTATAATGATTGTAATGATAGTAGACCTTGGATTAGATTTCAAAGCATTTCTGAGATATAATTTGGCAGAAAGAAGAAAACATTACACATAGGAAATGAAACTAATAAAGTTGTCAGTAAGGATACCTATGGCATGTGAGAACAAAACAGCAGGTGTTCGGATGGAGAATTAATGGAGCAATGTCTCATGTAGAGAACAGCGTAGACTTAAGCTCAGAAGGGAGTTTCCTTTGCTTTGGTTGACAACATACTCCTGCCCAAGAAAGTCTGCTTAGAAAATTATAATGTGGAAATTTTCTTGCACTGTTGCCTTGAATAAACCCATGCTGGAAAAAAATCTCATGCCAAAGGCAATATATTTTGATACAAATAAACACTGCCTAAGACTTCTGGAATAGAACAAGAGGCAACTCTGTATTTGTCTTATTTCCTTTGGTTTTGTATCATTGTACAAATATAATGTGGGGACATTAGAGCAATCTCTCACAGCATCAATTTTCTATAGAACAATTTGTTACTATTTTTCCAAGACATGAAAACATTTTTGAACCTCTTTTGAATATTTTTAATCTTAATTTTTTTCATACCATATATTTTGATTATATTGTTTCCCCTCTAACTCCTTACTAATCTTCCCTTCAGGTTCTCTCTCTCTTTCTCTCTCTCTCAAAACTAAATAAAAAACAAATAAATAAATAAAACAAAACAGAAAAACAACAAAAATAACCAAACTAAACAAAAATTGCACACACACACACACACACACACACACACACACACACACTACCACCACCATCACATCCACCATCAACAATCAAACAAAACCTAATCAGCTTGGGTTCAATTGTATTGGCCAACTAACCTTCACACAAGGGGCCTGCCCTGGAGTGTGTGGTGATATTGTGTTCCCCAAAATATTGTGCACCCTAATAAACTTATCTGGGGTCAGAGAACAGAACAGCCACTAGATATAGAGGCCAGAAAATGGTGGCACACACGCCTTTAATCCTAGCATTCCAGAGGCAGAGATCCGCCTGGATCTCTGTGAGTTCAAGGCCACACTGGAAACAGCTAGGCATGGTAACAAGAGCCTTTAATCCCAGGAAGTGATGGCAGAAAGCAGAAAGGTATATAAGGCATGAAAACCAGGAACTAGGCAGGTTAAACTTTTTGGCTTTTAGCAGCACAGTTCAGCTGAGATCCATTTGGATGAGAACTCAATGGCTTCCAGTCTGAGGAAACAGGATCAGCTGAGATGTTGACGAGGCGAGGAAACTGTGGCTTGTTCTGCTTCTCTGATATTCCAGAACTCACCCCAATACCTAGCTCCGGGTTTGTTCTTATTAATAAGAACTTTTACGATTCATGCTACAGGAGTGTGGTTGATATACTTGGTGACAACCTACTGAAGAAAACTGATTTACCCTTTCCCAGCAGGTATCAATTACAATCTTGTTTAGGGATGGGAATTTGTGTTCATGTCCTCTTCTCAGTGATGAGATTTTGTCTGGTTGGAACACGTGTAGTTCTTATGTATGTCATCACAGTCTCTGTGGGTTCATATGTGTAGCTCTCCTATTTCCTTAGAGTCACATGTCACTTCTTCCTCTTACAATCTTTCTGCCTCCTCTTCTGCATTGAACTCTGAGCCATGAGGAGAGTGGCTTCGTGAAAGAATTACATTTTTTTTTGCTGAGTACCTCAAAGCTTCTCACTTTCTTCACATTGTCCAGTTATGAGTTTATATGTTAATTACCACCTACAACATGAAGGAGCTTCTCTGTTGAGGACTAAATGATGCTTTGCTCTATGTGGGCAACAGTGTGTCCTTAGGAGTAATTTTACTGCTATATTCCTTAGGCAGAATAATGGCAGTAAATTTTCCCCTAGAAAATTACCATTACCTATCTCATCTCAGGCTCTTGGTCACGTCAGCGGGGTCATGTATAGAATCAATCTCATGTCATGGACATTATATCTAATAAAACAGTGATTTATTACTCCTATATCCTATCTATATTACAACACTACATGCTATAGGCAGGTCACTGATACAGGTTGTTAGATTTGTAGCTAGGTGAAATTAATGATTAATTCTCTCCTCTGGTAGTGCACAAAGTGCCTTCCAGGGCCATGAACATGAGTAAGTAGGGGTAAGTTTTCTAGTTGGGCACCAAAAGAATTTCTCCATGTTCCGTTATATGAATAAGTTGTCTTTCCGGTCTGGGTTACCTCATTCAGAATTATTGTTTCTAACTATATCCATTCAGGTGCTACTTTCATCTCTCTTAGCAGCTGAATGATATGCTATTGTTTAAATATGCCATCTTGCTGGGCAGTGGTGTCGCACGCCTTTAATCCCAGCACTGGGAGGCAAAGGCAGGCGGATCTCTGTGAGTTCAAGGCCAGCCTGGTCTACAGAGCTAGTCCAGGCCAGGCTCCAAAGCTACAGAGAAACCCTGTCTCGAAAAACAAACAAACAAAAAACAAACAAACAAACAAAACAAAACAAAACAAAAGAAATATGCCATCTTTCATTTCATTATCTATTCCCCAGTTGATGGCCATTTATGTTATTTTCAGTTTGTGTCTAGAGTAGATAGAGCAGAAATGAACACCGAAAAACAGCTATCTCAGGAGTAAGATGGAGCATCCTTTGGGTATACTCCCAAGAGTAGAATAGCTTGATCTTGTGGTAAACCAATATTCAATTTGTTGAAAAACCTCCATATTGAAAACTCTTTTCTTTTTTTAAGGTATTGAAGTCAGGAATTAAAGTATACATCAGAAGACAGAAAGAACTCCCATGCAATGCACAATTAGAATTAATTTTGTGAGAGTGGCCATGGATTCAATGCAATGTCCATCCAAATTCCAGTACAATTCTTTACAGAAATGGGAAGAAATAAACTTAAACATCATATGGAAACAAAAAATTCTGTAAACCTAGGGTAACACTAAAGAGAAAAATAACTTCTGGAGGCATCACTATCCAAGATTTCAAGTTGTGCTACAGAGCTATATTAATAAAAAAAAATCTTGGTATTGGCATTAAAACAGACATGTCAATCAATGGAATAGAAGTGAGGACTCAGACCTAACTACAAACGCCTACATACATCCAGTCTTTGACAAAGAAGCAAAATTTGCACACTGGAGAAAATTACATTACTCCTGAGATTGTCATTTCTTTATGCTCATTTCTGCTCTGTGTGTAGTAGACATAAATTGGAAAAAAAGAATCTTCAATAAATGGTGCTAGACAAACCAGATAGTTGCATGTAGATGAGTGAAAACAGAACATTATCTATAACCCTGCACAAAACTTTACAACCTAAGACCAGACAACCTAAACCCGATAGAGGAGAAAGTAGGGAATGTTTGAACTTATTGGCACAGGAATGGAATTTCTGAACAGAACCCGGAAAGCATAGGCATTAAGAATGATAAATTAATGGGTTCTCAGGGAACTAAAATGCTTCTGTGCAGCAATGGACATCATCATTCCAGCAAAGAGGCAGCCTATGAAATGTTAAAAATTCTTTACTAGTTATATATCTGACAGAGTTTAATATCTAGAATGTACAAAGAATGAAAAACAAAACAAAATCAAGAAAAAAGTTGAACATCAGAAAACAAATAACCCAATTAAAAAATGGGGTATAGAACTTAAACTGAGAGTTCTCAAAAGATGAAATACAGCACTTACAAAAACTTAAGAATGTTCATCATCTTTATCCAACATGGAAAGGCAAATTAGAACTACTTTGAGATTTCATATCACCTAATCAAAGTGGCCAAGTTCAACAAAACAAATGATTGCACATACCAGTGAGGATATGGGGAAAAGGAACACTTATTCATTGCTGGTGGGACTGCAAATGGGTACAGCTATCAGTGAAATCAGTATGGGTCCTCAAAACCTGTAAACAAGTCTACCACAAGAACCAGCTATACCACTATTGGGTACATACCCAAAGAACTCTACATCTTACTACAATGACACTTGCTTGTCCATGTTTATTGCTGTTGTATTCATAATAGCCAGAAATTGAAAAAAGTCCAGCTGTCCATCAACTGATGAATAGATAGTGAAAATGTAGTACATTTACACAATGGAATATACCTCAGCTGCTAAGAAAGGTGAAATTAGCAAGTGAAAAGATGTAGCTAAAAACAATCATCTTGTGTGAAGTAACCCAAACCCAGAAAGACAGATATTGTGTTTTTCTCTTATATGTGGATGTTAGCATTTAAGCTTTAGATATGTGTATTTCATTCAGAATACTCACCGCAGATAGGTAGCTAGCAAGAGACCAGGAGGAGAAGGGAATCTTCTAAGAAAGGGAAATAAGATTGTAACTGAAAGTTTTCCTCTGCCCACCTGACTCCCGCAGCTGCTCAGACCCAAATGAACACATAGAGGCTTATATTAATTATGAACTGTATGGCCTATTGGCTCAGGCTTCTCACTAGCTAGATATTACATCTTAAATTAACCCATTTCTATAAATCTATACCTTGCCACATGGCTCATGGCTTACCGGTATCTTTACATCTTGCTTCTCACGGAGGCAGCTGGCAGTGTCTCCTCTGTTCTCCTTTCTCCTTCCTCCTCTCTAGTTAGAATGTCCTGCCTAACCCTATTCTGTCTCACCATTGGCCAAACAGCTTAATTTATCAACCAATCAGAGAAACATATTTTCACAGCACACAAAAAGACACTCCCATCATTCCCTGCCTTTTTTTCTATTCAAAATGAAGGTTTTAACTTCAACATAGTAAAATTACATGTAACAAAAACAGTTATCAAGCAAGAATTATAGTTATAATATCTAGTCTATGTATATTTGGCAAAATCAAAGAAGTTATCCTCTCTATCCTATATTTGTGATCTGAAGTTTCATATCTAATTTCTCTTTTATTATAACCAAGGAAAATCTAACTATCTAGTCTTCAACTACATCAAAGACCTCAGAAGGATACAATAGTACCTAAGTAAACAGGAGGAGCATTGTAAGCAACTTCCAAAAATACAGGATGACAGAGAAAGCTGGCTGCCTGGACAGTCACCTTAAGTTTTTCTGCAATGTTGGGCCATCCATTTTCAGCCTATAGGCCTAGAGTCTCTCAGTCACTTCTCTCTGTGTCCTGTAGAATGTCTGACAGTTCCTTCTGCAAAGTAGGAACCTGAAGGACCATCTCTCCTTGCAAAGTTCAGTGGTCACCTTCCTATGGCTCCTGCATGTCCAGTCGATACAACATTTTGTCAAGCAGTCCAGGCAAGAACAGTTTCTTGTCCAAATGGTTATTTTTGCCAAGAAGAAAATAAACTCCAAATGGTGTGTCTTCAACGCCCGTCATCTCTGAAGTAAATTGGTTCTGCCAGGAGCAGTTGTGTCTCACTGTCCAGAAAGTCTAAGTTTTTAAAACATTTTAAATGCCATATTATGCAGGTCTTTGAAGTGTTTGAAGATTACTACCTAACTGAATGATATCTATGTATACCTAGAAAACTTAACTAACATGACTATAAGTTTGATTATCATAGACGACTAATTATTAATCTGTATTTCTCAACTATACACTACAATTTCAAGAGTTGCACAAAATACTTTAAATAAGAGTAGAAATATACATAGAGTATAACAAAATTAACTTTAAATTTGTATCAATAAACTAAAATCCATAGCAATGTAAAACATTTATCCTATATTTCTATATTACACCCCCTTTCTTCTTCTAGAAAGAGATTGACTATGACTAATAACAATTTGTAACCAATAACCTAAACAAAGACAAACATCCATAATCCACTTTTTGGGAATGTGAATGTAGTGTTCTAGACTACTTCCTGCTAATAAAGGGTGTTGTATTCTTATGGGGATCCTGAGAAAATTAAGAATTATGGTCAAGTCCTGGCTGAAATAGTCTGTGAGGCTGCATTGTCTGAGCTAGTTGCCTTGAAACCATTCTGGATGTTGGATCATCTGGGCCATGGTGTCATCAGAGACCTTTCAGGCGGTCTTGGCTGGTCAAACCTGATGTATCTTAATCTGGAACAAATCCATAGCCTCTTGCTTCCTGTGGAAACCAAAGCAGAGCCTCCCTTCCAAAGCAACAAATCCTTAGATCCAATTTTTTTCAAGGTACCTTTAAGATATACATATTGGTTTAACTGAGCAGCCTTTACAATCAAGTGTCTTTCTGTAGTTAAAAATCCCAAAGCCAATATAATCTAGACTCTCTGTGTAATATCCATCTTTATATAGCTTACTTTTTATGTTACTTTTACTGTCTCTTTAAAGACTTCATTTTTTGGTTGTGAGCCTAGCCTTTAACAGCTGAGCCATCTCTCCAGCTAGGCGGTGGTGGCGTTCACTTTTAATCCCAGCACTTGGAAGGCAGAGGCAGGCGGATCTCTGTGAGTTTGAGGCTAGCCTGGGCTACAGAGCAAGTTCCAGGACAGGCTCCAAAGCTACACAGAGAAACCCTGTCTCGAAAAACCAAACAACAACAACAACAACAACAAAACAAACAACAACAACAAAAAACAAAAACAAACAAAATAAATAAAAAAATACTTTATTTTTTTAAAAATTTCTATTTCTTTAATATAATTGTCTATATTCCTTTTCCTCTCTACTCCAAGCCTACATATATATTTATATACACTGTAAACCATTTAATGTCTTATTCCATCTGAATCTGCCGTATTGTGATTCTATTGCTTTAAACTGCAGCATTACTAGGACTGAAATGGCAGCTTTGGCTGCTGGTTCCACCTACCTCAGCTTTCCAACATGGAGGTGCTACATTTACCTCCAGCTCTGCTCTGGGAGCCACGTGTACCACCAGCTCTTGGAAGCAGTGGGTCTATGCCTCCATTAATGCAACATGTACCCCAGAACCCCCCCCCCTTTTTTCTGTACTAGCAAAGGCTAAGTCCACCACACACCACATTGTGTGGCTTGGAGATGCCTCTGTGTACTGTGGCGGGAATCCGCAGCCATGCTGCTTAGCTCATGGTGGCTAGCAGCCAGCTCTATCTCACAGATAGCTGTCAGGAGACGAGTTTGTGCTGCTTCTGACATGAGACTGTAAGACGAGGAAGCCCAGTGCAGCTCCGTTTTGTGCATTCAGAATCTTTAAACTTTCTTAGGTCTTCTATATGGCTTAATGCCCTATGGTGAGCGCCAATTGCAACTGAAAGTTTTCCTCTGCCCACCTGGTTCCCACGTCCTCAATGAACCCACAGAGCCTTATATTAACTATGAACTGTATGGCCTATCGGCTCAGGCTTCTCACTAGCTAAATCTTCCATCTTAAATTAACCCATTTCTTTAAATTTATATTTTGCCACATGGCTCATGGCTTACTAGTATCTTTGCACCCTGCTTCTCATGGTGGCGGCTGTGTCTTCTCTGGTCTGCCTTTCTCTTTCCTCCTCTCTAGTTAGAAAGTTCCCCCTAACCCTATTCTGTCTCACTATTGGCCAAACAGCTTTATTTATCAACCAATCAGAGCAACATACTTTCACAGCATACAAAAAGGCACTTCTATAATAAGATAGAGTTTAGAATTTATTTTTAAAGTGTGTGTGTGTGTGTGTGTGTGTGTGTGTGTGTGTGTGTGTGTTTGTGTGTGCCACAATCATGCAGGTGCCCACAAAGGCCTGAAGAAGGCTTTGGATCTGTTGGAGCTGGAGTTACAGAAGGCTGTAATTCCCCTGTGGTGGGTACTGTGAACTAAACATGGGTCCTCTCAAAGAGCAATGAAGTCCCTTAGCTGTGAGCCATCTAGAAAGTTCTAGAAAAATATTCTTTCTAATTTTTTTTAAAAAAATATGAAATGTGAGTGTGTGCCTGTGCACATGTTTGTGTGCATGCACGTGTGTGACCTGGACATGGTATTCAGATTCAGGTCATAGGATAGTTTTCTGGAGTAATTTGTTTCCTTCCACCTTTTTGCTAGCTGTAATATCTGAAGCAAATGTTTTTGTTTGTTTGTTTGTTTTGTATAGTATATTTCCTTTTAAGTGCATACATAGCCATAACTCTGAAATTTTAAAACGTCTTGGCAGAAGGATGGTTATTCTTCACAGGGGTGATACCCACAGTGACCTTGAATATCCATTAATCCTGTCAGCAGACCGCTCAGACAAAGAAGAGTGAGTAGAAACAGTTACAAAAGTCAATATCTCAACGTGATCTATTTTCTCCAGCCACAGACACAGTTGCCACTGAATAAACCTGGCCTCTCCGTTATGTATTACTTTTACCATTTTCCATGGCCATGATTATTTTTAAACTAGCTTTTCAACAGAATCATAAAAGTAGTACAAAATGAAGTACCATGTGATGCTTTGATACATGTGTTCATTTCATAATATTCAGACCCAGATTAACTATTTTCTCAAACACCTATCCCTTCTCTTTGATAAGCACCTGCAAAATCATACAAGTCGTTTTGAAAAATATAGTACCTTATTGTTATCTGTAATCACCCTATCATGTAAGAGAACACAGGAGCCTATGCCGTTTAAAATATAATCTACATGCATAAATCACACTTTCCTCACTCCTCATATGTTTCTACGTAGCCTGGGTAATCACTGTTCTATGAAATCAACTTATTTAAATCACATTTGGATGACACATGTGGATCTTTCCTCCCTGTCTGACCTGCTCTGTACAACACAGTGTCATCCAACTCTACTGGTATTAGTGCAAATAAGAGTGTGTGATCCTTTCTATGACCAGGATTCTGCTATGGACACACTCCATATCTCCTTATTGACCTACTGATGGACACAAGACTTTTTTTGTGTGGTTTGCAATTTGGCTATTGTGCATGGTGCGGCAGTAACATGAAGTGTAGATATCTCTTCAGTATGCTGTTTGTTTTTCCTTTGGATGTGTATTCAAGGAGATTGGTGAGTTCTATGGTAATTAGATTTTTAAACATTCGAGGAACTCCAGATTGTTTCCATAATAGCTCATAATTTACGCTCCCACTGACAGTGTGTAAAGATTTCCTTTGCTTTGCCTTGTTGCCACAACTTGCAATTATTTTTTACCTTTTCTATACTGGTCCTTCTTCCTGTAGGCAAGCATGTCTTGTTGGGGTTTTGAATTCTATTTCCTTGATGAATAGTGCATTTGAGTATCTTTTCATATACCTGTTGTACAATTGTATTCTTTCAGAAACCCATCGAGGTAGGTGAGTTGACAGTAGCCCAAAGTGTCTTTGTTTGTTTGTTTGTTTACTCAGCTGTGGAGTTCCCTTATACGCTCTGCATGCTAATCCCTTATCAAATGTATAGCTGGCAATATTTCCTTCCCAGTCTCTAAGTCATCCTTTCACTCTGTTGGTTGTCTCCTTTGCTTTTCAGGAGCTTTGCAGTTTGGTGTAATCCTCTTTGTCCATTCTGGATTTTGAGTTTTGTGCTTCTGAGGGTCTTAGCCCAGAAACTGCCATCTCTGTGTATGTCTCTCATATTTTCTTTTTCTATTTTCAAAATCAAGTGTAGCACTTACATTTTCAATCTACTGTTTGCTAGTTTTTGTCACTGGGAATAGGTACCAAGCTTCATTCTTCTGTGTGTGCGCATGCATACTTCTCAGCAAGCCCTTACTGCGATGGTTGTATCTTTTGACAATGTGTTTCTGTTGCCTTTGTTCAGTCAAAGGATTTTTCACTGTTTTCCATGGAATATTTGCCATTTGATTTGTATGGCAGCTGATATCTACCTTGAATTCTGCCACAAAGGCAGAATTCAGGTGCTCAGGAACTTTTGACTGGTTAGGTTGAACTACTTAATGCAATAAAATCTTTATGGAATTCATTCTTGCCATTGGAGGAGGTAAAGTCCAAAGAGAAAAATCATTTGGAGAAATCAGCCAAAGAGCTATTAACAGTAGTTGTACAAATGTTCGTTCCCTTTAAAGAGTTGAGCTAAAGAGGACCCACAGGCCTCCTCAAAGAGGGTGTTTGTACTCAGCTCAAGATTCTTTGAAAACTCTGTCCTTCAGTTACAGAATCTAATATTAGACATACTGAATAGAGTCTTAAGCTACAAAATATGTTCCAGAGACCCCAGCCTGGGTATAGGATATGACAATATTATGATATATGATATCTTTGATACTAATATTTAATAATTGTATGGAAGTGCATAATAATCCATCCTGATTGATAATTAGCTCATGCATCTGCTTACTTTAATATGACTCCAGCTGTGAGTATGCTGAATTGATTTCCAGATAAGGATTTTTCATCATAGTTACTACATCTGGAAACAGATTTACTCAAGGAAATTCATTACAACATACATGGCAAAACAACTGTAGACTAATTAAAATACTTATTTCCTCTTATATTATCTTGAAACTTGAAATGAAAGTAATTTAAATATTAAATTTTGCCCCTACATAGACAAAGCATCTCATGCAGAACTTATCTTGATTAAATTGTACAGGTTTTCTTGAATTACTATATTCCTGTTAATCGTACTTCTATCAATGTTAACAGTTATCTACTTCATGTCTTCCAGTTATTTCATTTACTGAGGTTTGCTTAGCTCAAGGATCCATTTCTAATGTTTCACATTTCAGGTTATTTTCATGAACTTTGTAGACACCACAAATGATAGGGAAGTCACATCAGTTTTATGCTTAAAGGTCATTTAGCCAAATAAGAAAATCCTGTGTGTCTTAAAACATGCTTTATGTCATAAATATTTAATTTCTTAGAGGGAGAAGTGTACAGTGACCTTTCCTTCCAATACTTTGCAATTTAGCTTGGTTTCACTAGACTAAAAATGGTGTGTTCTGACCTCTGGAAGGGTAGCCCACTAGAAACTAAAACTAAAATTAGAACTGAATTTTGCAAATGTCTTAATTGTATGAAGTTTTAAATTTTTAATAATTGAGAACTCTCTAGTAAGTTAGTATCAAGCCAACTCACATATGTCCTTTGCCAGTGGTCTCTATTCATATAAGCAAGCAATGCATAGTAGATAAGAAATGTTGAGTTACATAATCATGAATGCCAAATTCACAATCTACAAAAGTCATCTTTCATCTAAATGATGTATTTTTTCTATAGTTGCAATGAATGATGATATTTTTGGTGCCTTTGTAAACTAAAAGGAGACAAGAAAGTCCAAGTACCAGGTATTGCTCACTTGACAATGGATAGTTGTAGGCAGTAAGCACATCCATTCACTAGCATAGCATTGTTAGCTCTCTCAGCTTTCACATACATAGTATCTGCAGTCTTCACAGTGATAGATATCAACCAATGTCTCATATGTTCTTAACATGTGGCATAACCCATGCCTTGCTTCTGTGATCCCAGCAAGTCTACAATATGAACTTGTACTATTCACATGGAAGAGTGCATTGAACAATTCTAATGCAACCACACAGATCCAGAAATGAAATACTCATAAACCTCCAAAGATGTAACACTCCTTTGCATCCTGACTAGATATGTAAGAATGTATTTTTATTTGTAATTTAACCAATTACACATGCTTCCTTAAATAACATATACTGGTTCTAATTTTTTAAACTTTATTGATTCGAGGTAGCTCTACTTGTATTATTATGTGTCTTGCTATTTTTAATTCATTTTATAATTGTAAGATTTGGCCATGTTGACCATGATAGATATAGCAATCCATTTGTTGTGCATGACTTTTATTATAGCTTTGTAAGAGAATATACCACAAGGTTTTTGGTTTCTAGTAAAATTCAGTTACATTATTGTACAAGTATATTGGACATGTGTGTTTATCATCATATCAATCAAGTCATGTAGATGGATAGAAACTCAAGAGTGCATCTTCTACATCATATGAACATGAACTTTAAATTTTATCAGATATATTAACATACAACAAAGTAATTATTCTTACCTATGTATGAAACCTTCAGCAGTTTATAAGTGTCTTTACTTCATATTCTCTTCAATTTTATAATAAGAATTCTAATTTTTTATCTGAATCATGAGTGTTATTTAATTGTCCCCAGGGAATCATAGAGTTATCATATTTTGCATGATTTTGGCTGTTTAATCTACTGTTTTGTTATAGCCTGTGGATCTATATTATTCTTTTTAAAAATGAGGATAACTTTCATTTTTCTCCACAGTGAATTCTCCAATGTTTGTCAAGTTATAGATATTTTAGGTACAAATCATAATTGGTACCTTCACTAGTATAATATAGCAGTAGGAATGAAACTCAAGAGGCTTTGTGTGATTTGAACAGTAGAATAAATCATAGCTCTGGTTCCTTTAGTCTGAAGGACCCTCTTCTCTTATAAAGTTTGGATTGACATTAGCATTTTAACTGCTTTGCTAGAGCATTTTAATATATCCCACAGAAGTGAAAGCCACTATACAATTGAGTTCGGTGACATTCATACAAAGTGCTTTGAACAGGTAGGTTCATTTATTCAACTCACTGGGATCAATTAATAGCTGTTATAACATAACTATACATTTCATAAAAATGTTCTTTTCTTTTCTTGGGGAGCTATATTTAAGGTATGGGCACCTTTTTCTCATTGGTCAAGTAGAGGAGGCAGTAGGAATAAATGTTTCCTGGAATGTGAAATTTGATATTTTATAGGAAGATAATTGAGTTTCAATATGGTGTGTTTCATAAGATGATGTCTCATATGTTAAAAGCTAAGTTTTATATAGAAATGATAATGACGAAAAGAACACAATCTTTATTCTCTATGAATATGAATTAATAACATTAAGCAGGCATGCTTCATCAATGTAATTATAAGCAACAGAGTTTTCAGTTCTCATTCTCACTTAAATTTATTCTATGGGATTAATCTCTGCCTCCTCCTAAACTAAGAAAATTCAGTAATTTCTCTAGAGCTCAAATTTTTGTGTTATGTTCTAGAACTAACAATGATTTGTGGAATTAATACATCAATTAACACAGTAATCAAACTTTAAATCTTTTCTCTTAAACAATATTTTATTAATTCTTTGAGAATTTCATAAATGTATTTTAAGCATGCTCATGCGCCTTTTCCAAACTCTTTCCATAACCACCCTTCCAACCCTCCCATCCCTTCCTAATCAATTTGAAATTTCTTCTATATATGTCAGGCCCAAATCATGACATGAAGACTTATTATTAGTTATGAATGGTCAGCCATAGCTTATAGTTTTCCCACTAGCTCTTATAACTTAATTTAACCTGTTTCTTTCATCTACATTTTTGCCTCGAGGCTTTTGACCTTTCTTTCATTCTGTATTTCCTGTTTTCCTGCTTCCTCCCTGTCTGGCTGGCTCCAGGCATCTCCCTCTTTTATTCTCTTGCTCTCCCCCACTCTGCCTCTCTCTCTCATTTTCTCTCTCATTTAGATTCTTCCTCCTACTTATTCTCTCTGACCACCAGCTCTGCCTACCCCTCCTCTGCCTAACTATTGGATGTTCAGCTTTTTATTAGACCTATCAAGTGCCTTAGGTAGACAAAGAGACACATCTTTACATAGTTAAACAAATGCAGCTTATATAGTTAAACAAATATGACAATACTTACATAATTAAGCTAATATTACACAACAAGCCCGGGGAGTGTGACCTACCCTGGCATATGGCCCACATATCAGTGGTTAAATCATTAAAGAAAACTGACTCTCCCTCTCCTATCATCTATCAAATGCCAATAACTCATCATCTGGTGGTGAGACAGTGTCCGTCTGGAGCTTGTGCAGGGCTTGTGTATGCTTTCATAGTCACTGTGAATTCACGTGTGTAACTTCTCCATTATGTCTGGGAAACAGTTTCCTTGATGCTATCCACCACTTCTGGATCTTATGATCTTTCTGCTCCATCTTAAGAACCTACAGTGAAAGACAATTCATTCTTGAGTCACAAAACCTGGAGAAATTAAGCTAGCACTCACTTGGAAACTTCATCTCAGCTGACTAGCTTTCATGGTTGTGGGATGTACTATGAATAAGGAAAAAAGGTAATCTTTAGTCTCGGCCAGGTGTGAACTCTGAAGCTACAACAGTGAATAGCCTGTGTGTGAACAGAATGTGACCAATGGTGCAATAATACCACTAATGTTATGACAATAATCAAGCACTTTCTGACTGGATTTAAATACCATTCCAAGAGATGGAACCTAAACCTGTCGCAGTTACAGAGGCCAAGATTGGTAGTTACATGGGTCATAGACCCTAAGGGAGAACCCAATATTATTATTCTGCCAAATGGACTTGGTATTGAAATGATTTACCACTAAATCTTATGCTTCTTGGTGTAGTTTCTTATAACTCCTAAACTGCTCTTACCACCATTGTGAATGCAGAATAGGTAGTAAAATCTTTCTGCTTCTTATGACTTAGTGACCTAGCTCTTTTTTTTATTTTAATTTTTTTCTGTGGTGTTTCTAGTATGGGGGGGGTCAATAAATAAGAGGACATGAGAATTTAAAATGATGGTAAAGTTCTGGCTTGGTTTGTGTTGTGACAAATGATTGTCATACTCTGAGCATTTAAAATATCTAAAGCTGATGCAACCATGCATAACACTTCCATGGGTTCTTAGAGAGGTTCGCCCGGATTCCAGCAATATATTAACTCCTAGTTGGCTGCCCATTGCTAATTGCCTTGGATAAAATTCTTTTACATTTTTACCTGGATTTTTTTTTTAAACACAGGCTTCTCTGGGATATTTCCCTTTACTATACCATCAGACTATTAATACTAAACGAGTGTCTATCTCTGAGGTCAATGAGACTACTGTACCTTAACCATCAAACTCCATGTCTTCCATGGGATTCTTTGCCCCTTGAAGTGAAGGGAATATAACCTTCCTTTCCACACTGTACTATTGTGGAATAGAACATTTCTTTAATTATGTAAAGACGTGTTGCATTTTTTTTGTGCAGAATAATTATTTAACTATGTAAAGATGTGTTGCATTTGTTTATACTGCATTTGTTTGACTATGTAAAGATGTGTTGCTGTTTCTCCTTGCCTGCCTAAGGCACTTGATTGGTCTAATAAAAAGCTGAAGCGCCAATAGCTAGGCATGGGTGAGGCTGGCAGACAGAGAGAAAAGGAGGGGGGGCAATGAGCCATGGGCTAGCCAGACAGACAGGAAGGAAGCAGGATGGTCAGTATGTAGATGAGGTAAAGGAGTCCCATGGCAGTACATATATTAGTAGAAATGGGTTAATTTAAATTTAAAAAAAAGCTAGCTAGAAACAAATCTAAGCTAAGGCTGAGCATTCATAATTAATAATGGGTCTCTATGTCATGATTTGAGGGTTGCCAGTCCAAGAAAGTCTGCTACACTGTCCACTTTATTCTCTTAATTAACTAATACTCACTGCCTGCTTGCTATGTAAGGTACTATCTGAGAAACTAAAGCACAATTTGAAAACAAACACATCATTATTGGGCTGTGCTCTAATTTAGATAGAAAAAAAATCAAAAGATAGTTTACTAATACATATAGGATATTTGATGAGGATAACTGCTATGATAAGAAATGTTAAAAAGGAAAACTTTGCAGAGGGATAAAGGATTACAGGAGTTGTAATTTTAGAAGTGAGGGTCTCCCTTGCTTAAGAGCTTGGTGTTGAACAAAATTTACAAAAAAAAGTGAAGGAGTGAGCTATACAGATATTTGTGTGAAAGCAACTCTTGAAAAAGGAGTTAAGTTGGACAACTCTCCAGAAGTGGGGACACATCTGGATTTGTTTGAGGGAGGTAAAAAGAATAGTACAGCTGTCAGGTAAGTAGAGCTCAGGAGTGGGAGATAGCTCAGGGAGGGAAGCAACTGGCAGTATACAGCTAGTTGTATAGGGCCTTGGAGGACACTGAGAGGACACTGGATTTGACTTAAGCACTGCATGAGATCACTGGAGGTTTTTAAATCATCAGCTGTAACTGAGCAAGCTTTCTCTGCTTCTATGTGGAGAATAGTGGACTGTACACAGGGAGAGGGCATGCAAATACCAGACAGGGCGTAAGAGATCACTGCAGTCATTGACACACAGGATGATGGCTTCTTGAATAAAGATAACTGGGTGGCTAGTCTTACGTCAACTTGACACAAGCTACAGTCACCTAAAGAGAGAGAACCTCAATTGAGAAAATGCCTCCATAAGTTTTGGCTATCGGACATTGTCTCAAAGAGTGATTGATGGGACGGGGCCCAGTGCATGGTGGGTGGTGCCATCCCTGGGCTGGTGGTCCTGGGTTTTATAAGAAAACAAGCTGAGAAAGCAATGAAGAGCAAGTCAGTAAGCAGCACCCCTCCATGGCCTCGGCATCAGCTCCTGCCTCCAGGATCCTGCCCTATTTGAGTTCTTGTCCTGACTTCCTTCGGTGATGGACTACAGTGCGGAAACATAAGCCAAAAAAACCCTGTCCTCCCCAGCCTCCTTTGGGTCATGGTGTTTCATGGCAGCAATAGAAACCCTGACTACAACAATGATTGTGATAGTGGCGAGCGACTGTCAGAATTTAGACATCATTCATAAAACATCTGATGGGAATTTGCTAGGGAATTCCATAAAGGTTTGAAAAGTAGGAAGAAGGTAAAGATGAATCCAGGACTTTAGCTGGAGACGTTAGAAGATAAAATGAGTCACTTTTTGAGATAAAGTCAAATGAGGAGATTGGGACATGAGGATTCAGGTTTTTAACATGTTCAATTTGAAGCATCCTAGAATTTATTACTTTTTTATAGATAAGAAGAATGAACTTGTTGCAAGGCCTGAGGCTTGGAAGGAAAGTAGATGAATACAAAAAGGGAATTCCAGAAGCTAATAGCAGCTTGAATGCTTCAAGTAACAAGCTGTGCTTATTGCAATACTTTCTCCTTATTGTCAACCTAGTTAGAGACTTTAGGCTGTTTGTGGGGCTCAAAGATAAATAATGTGGTGTGTATTTGTGAATGTCTCCAGAGTGTGGGAAAATAATCATCAATAACATAATTTACTAAGAGTTAGAATTATACTAAGATAAATGCTACAAATATTGAAGAAGTCAGGAGGAGAGATATACTGTCTATAGGCAAGAATTTCCACAAAGTGTCCCACAGGAACAAACCTTCTAGCTTGGTCCTATGGACCATTAGTATATTTGTACGTAGAGGCAAGAATTTTATACAGAAGGCAGAGCTTGAGTCAAGGAACATGTGGCATGACATTCAGAGAACATAGAGAGACTTTGCGTATCAGAACAGTCTCTGATTTAGGGAAATGGGAGAAGAACAGAAGCCAGAATAACTTGGAGGCAGATGGTCAGGGCCATCTTTTTTCCAAAGGTACAAACTTAAAAGGAAATATCAAATGTTCTAATGTTACTAAGAGCTGGGACTGAGTCTTGGCATTTGGCTTGTGTTCAAGTACTGTCTATCATATCTCTACTAGGTGATGTTGAGGGAGACCTGAGCTCCGGAGACCTGAATCCTCCAGTAACTCTCACAAAATACCTAAGCTATGGACAAAATTTAAGCGGAATATGGTTTCTCTGGATTTTATTGCCAACACACACTGTGGCTATCTCAACTTTAACTGCGTAATTGAGGAAAGTCAGTATCCCATACTGAGGACAGGGGATTCTATGAGCCACATGGTAGCAGATGGCCTTAAAAGGGGGATGGTATTACTGAAGGTCTAGGAATAATCAATGAATAAATTATGCATGATTATAAGTCCTCAAAACAGTATTTCTGCCACTTTTTAAATTAAGACAATCTAGTTTCTTCATGGTTTGGCTATTAGCATCATTGGTCAAAATATTGCTTTTACAGTCATGAGAATATTATATAGAGAACACGGGAGCCAGACCAGTGTTTTATCAACTGGTTCTGCTACTCAATAGTGTGTAAACATCCACAGATCGGCCGTTATTCTGCACAAGCTCATTTGAACAATAGACCATAAACTGGAAATAGCTTAATTGAAAGGCTTGCTGTAGACAAGTCAACTATCCACACAGATTAGTCTTGATCAAAGTAAAAGTGGGAAATAAATGCTGGCCACAACTTGATTTGGAATTTGCATCCCTGAAAGCCTTCATCAAGTAACTGATGGAAACAGATGCAGAGACCCAGAGCCAAGCACTGGGCCAAGCTGGGGGGAATCCTGCTGAAGAAAGGGAGGAAAGATTGTACAAGCCAAGGGGTCAAGATCATCACAAGGGAATGCACAGAAACAAATAACCTGGGCTCATAGACGCTTACAGACACTGGGCCAACAGCCAGGGAGCCTTTATGTGACCACCCTAGGCCCTCTACATATGTGTGACAGTTGTGTACCTTGGTCAACTTGTGGGACACCTAGCAGCAGGAACAGGGCCTGTCCCTAACACTTTGACTGGCTTTTGGGAACATATTCCCCATACTGGGCAGCCTTGTCCAGTATACAAGGGGGGCCAGGGTGCTTAGTCCTACCTCAACTTGATATGCCATACTTTGTTGACACCTATGGGAGGCCTGTTCCCTTCTGAACAGAAATAAAGGAGGAGTGGATGTGGGGGAGAAGAGTGGAATTAGGGGGAAGGGATGGGAGGAGAAGAGACAGGGGAGACTGGTTGGGATGTAAAATAAATGAATAAATTTAATTAATTAAAAAAAGAAAAAGAAAATAAAGATCATTTGCCCCAGGTAGTTCTTCAATAACAGTGAAGAGGATTTACCCAGTGGGCATACTGATCCTCTCAAGATATTAGTTAAGGAATCTGCTGGCAGCCAGGGCTCCTGATTGTAAGATCTTCTTGCTGAGCAATAGCAATGCTCAAGGCATTCATTTAACGTAACATGTCTTCAGGATCCTAAAGGACCCAGAGATTTTGTATGATGATGCCCTTACCTCCTCATCCAAGGAGAGCTATAGAAAGAGAGAAAGAGGTGGTGTAAGACAATGAGGTGTGAAAAATTCCTAACCAGTGGCACACTAGCGTGAATTGTTACTTTGCTTCTGGAAATGACAGTTTCTAGGTGATAAATGTTGATCAGCTTAAAGGCAGAATATAGAGTTCAGTGCCAGGTGTTAACTGGAGGTCAAGCAAAGTGAGCAAGCATGCATGTAGAACTGGAACAGTGATGTTTGCTTGTTTACTAAGACAGGATCTTGCTATTTAGGTCTAGCTAGACTGGAACTCACCATATAGACAAGCCTGGCCTTTAATCTACAAAGATTTACTTGCCTCTGCCCCTGGAGTCCTAGGATTAAAGGCATGTTCCAGTCCGCTAACCAAATCAAACCCCACTCTTCTTTAAATTTGAAATGGAAACGTCATTAGTTTTGGGTTTTGCTTGAGGTATGTCACTACTGAAAGGGGATGACTGGGTTCTGGACATAAGTAGGCTGTATTCAACTGGAAAACAAATATTTCAGTCATTAATGTGAAGTTAGTTTAGTTGCCTTGCTTAAAATTATTCTCTAGTTGGATTAATTTATTAGGCATATGGAGTTTAAGAGAACATGCATTCTGAATTACCTTGCACAACATTGCTCTTGTCTGCTTTTGTTACCATATTGTTTTATTTGTCTAAGTGTAGGACATGGTAAGAAACAGATTCAATACAGTATTTCCATATTGAAGTTGATGGTGCTTAGTTATAGCTATTATCATTCCCCAAATTATACCAGATGTAACATTTAAAAACACCCTTCTTTACCTAAATACACATTAGTAACTGGAGGTGCAACAATAATGCTTGGCCTTTGATTGCCTTAGCATGAAGAAATGAGACAGAAAATTTGAGAGGGAGATATGATCAAATGTGTACTTAGTAAAAATTTCAGAGAGTTGAAAATGGGAAACAGAAAATTGTCTAAACGTACAGTAACATTTAAATAATGGAGCGTCATCAACAAATGACAGAGGAAAACTGCATATTTATATCTAACAAAATGGGGCTTCAGAACACAAAGATTAAATGGAAAAGTGTGTCAGGTGGCATAGAAATGTCTACGAATCTGACTGACTTCTCAAAGCTGCTAGCAAGGTTTGTGTTTAGAAATAAAACAGTGTGGTATGCAGCCTCCAACCTCACAGCACTTCCTATAAAACTGTTTCAGGACACGTTTCTGCACAATGAGGAAAAAAGCACCAGAAAGAAAGAACTCACAGGCATCATAAAGTTGCTGATGCAACTTGAGACCAGGCAAGGAAGTTAATTAGATCAAAGCCACTTAATTAGCGTTCAGGTGAAGGGAATAGTACAAAACAGTGGGGGGATATTAAAAAGCATTTATGTAATTAGCTATGATGTATGGGTAGTATAAAGTAGATGATAATAACGTCAGTGGAGCAAACAATAAGTAAATGGTCTGGAGAATGGCTCATCATTTACAAGCACTGGCTGTTTTTCCAGAGGACCAGTTTCATTTCCCATCATCCACAGGGTAACTGACAACTTTCTGTAACTCCAGTTCCAGGAGAGCCATTGCCTCTATGGCTTCCCGGGGTGCCAGGCACACAGGTGGTGTCAGACATATATGCAGTAAAGACTTCATACCCATTAAGCAAATAAATCTAAAAATATTCTAAAAGAGAAAAGAAAGCTCTTTTCATTGATTAGATACAGATAAATCAACAATATCTAAAACTGAGATATTGTGACACAAAGAAAACATAGCTGAATTGCTAAGCATTTCATTCCTATATATGTACCAATGCATACCTGCATACATACATTTGTTTATAAACATTTTATTTTTTTGGCTAGGGCTTCTAGCCAGAGATAGCTATGTTATGAACAATCAGTGGTTCAGGAATCACAATACAATTTAGTTTCCTTTCTCAAATACAAATAACTTAAGCAAAATGATTATTTATTTTATCACAGGAAATCTGGAATACAGACTGAGGTAAAGTTTGCACGCTAATAGTTTATATCAAAAGTGCAATCTTGGAGCACCAAGAATGAAAAAAAAATGATGAGACTGCGAAATGGAAAATATCCCTACCGCGCTGGTTGTAGACCTTCGGAAAAACGCAGTTGATGGAATGCTTGAACCTTCTTTGTGAGTCTCTGGAATAACTGTACCTCAGAGATGTGTAAGGATAGGAAAAGTACAGGATTACCCAATCCGCTGTATTCTTCACACACCTGCCCCTCATTGCCAAAGTTTGTCTTGAAGAACATGTAGTTCCCTGCACTTCCATGCCTTATTAGCTTCTTTCGGGAATCCAGAGCACTCATGATTTCAATGGTTGAAAGTAGGACAATGGCACAGATGTGTTTCATGCTCAGGATGTGTAGTGTACACTATTTTTCCTTCCTTCCTTCCTTCCTTCCTTCCTTCCTTCCTTCCTTCCTTCCTTCCTCCCTTTCCTCTTTTCTCTTTCCATTTGAGACACAATACTGATATATTTCCTAGGCCAGCCTAGAACTCACTAGGTAGTTCAGACTGGCATCAAATTCTCTATCCTCCTGCCTCAGACTGTCACTTTAACACTTCTGTTTGATGGCATTTTGGAAAAGCAGAACAATAATTAATTTATTATTACAATAAACGTCAATTTGAAGTTGTCTGTAACTACTTTCTATTTTTTAGGATGCACATAATTGTTTTTTGTCTAGTACTTCCTACTTATTATTTATGAAAATATTAATTAGATGGTACTCATGTTTCAGTCTAGCTACTGTCGTTATTCTAATCACCTTCATTATGTTTTTAACACAATTATCTTGTCATCAGGTAGATATCTTGTCAATCACATTTTTAACAAATTTCCCTGCATTTACATAGAGTAATTTTCTTCAGTGTAGTCTTGCATAATATTTCAGTTTTGTATTTGTTTCTCAAGAAAGTCACATAGGAACTTCAGTAGACCTAATATCCAAGTTTTATTTATTTAAAGTTTTAATGGGATGGAGAGAAACAAAATGAGCCCACATATTAAATAAAATAAAATAGAAAGAGATTTTAATTGTACAAAGTGTTTATTGTTCTTCAGTGTTTTATAATTTCATAAAGAATTAAGTTCTGCATGATGGGGATTGTTTTTGGCAGGACTGAGGATTGAACCTGTGACTTATACTTGCATTCTGTCTCTGACCTACACCACACACCCTTAAAAATGAATGATGTTTGAAAGATGGTGACCAAAAGTAGGAATGAAAACCCAGGTTACAATTCTCATTAAGAAAGCATTGCAGTTTATTACAAACGTTTCATATAAATCTCAAGCTAGGAGTAAAATGCAGAAAGAACTGATAATGAGTTTATCAGCTATTATTGGGGATATCCTCATCACAAAATTGTCTAACTAGTATCAGTTATATAAAGCGGGGAAATAATTGATTCATACCCAAGTACTGGCCCTTAATTATTTCCATAGTGTAATGTGCATGTATGTGTGCACATGTGCACAGGTACAGGGTGATAGAAATGGTTTAACTGAGAGGAAGAGAGAGAGAGAGAGAGAGAGAGAGAGAGAGAGAGAGAGAGAGAGAGAGAGAGAGAGAGAGAGAGAGAGAGAGAGAACAGCTATCACCTCCACGGCATTGCCTGAGGAAGCTCGTGGCTGTAGAGCACAAAGTGGCGTGTGAGACAGTCACGTTCCTTCCCTCTCTGTGAGTCAAAGCTGCACAAAATCCAGGGATCAGACTCCTAATATCAGTGATGATTGAGGACGACTTAAAACCTTCCCCCAAACAATTATCTAGAAGAGCAAAGAGCCACCAACAGAGAGTATTCTGGTGTGGACTTTGGCAAACCTGGGCTATGGAAAAGCAGAAGGAAAAAACAAAAGTAGCTTGTTTATAAATAGAAGCGCAGTTAGAGGGGCCTGCAGGGAGTTTCCTAAAAACAAACAAACAAACAAACAAACAACAACAACAAAAACCATTGTGTTCAAACTCTGCTGATCCTTCCAAATTAAAAATAAAACATAGTTCAATTGTTCCAGCATCATTTGATTTTTCTGTGTTATTTTTCTTCCTCCTCCTTCTTCTATCTCTTTCTCATTTTGCCAGACTGAAGGTTCTTGACTGCCAGCTACAGAAGGGGAGGGGAGACTGAACCTTGAGAAGAGGGAATAAATCTCATTTCCTACCTCCCCTTATCTCACAGCTGACCACAGCCATTGAGGGGAAAGGTTGCATACACAGTGAGTCCTTTTCCATCAGTGGTTTAGGTCACTGCACGTTTATTTCCTGAACTTTTAGATACTAGTTGGTTATTCTAATTGTGCATAGAATTTCTTATAATATCCCAACCAACAACAATATTCTAAGACTCCCAGGGCTAGGGAGAGGCTTCACTATCATTCTTTGTCTATTATTGATAACAGTGCTAAAAGGATGGCAATAATGTTCTTTAAGACTATATATGTGAGGTTGGTATCTGAACATCCTGCAGTGAACACAGAAAGCTCCACAACACACACACACACACACACACACACACACACACACACACACACATTGGGGTGGGTGGTATTAGCTTGCCCTTTGATCTTAGCTGGGATATAGGATCACTTCCACACTTTCATTTCCTAAGATAATTTACAATGTCTAGCTCTAAAAAAGACTTGCATTTAGAGAGCTGAGATCACACTGTGAAATACATACTATAATGCATACGTACATACATACGTGTGTGTGTGTGCCTATGTGCATATGGAGATATAATTTGGTGGACACAGTGCTTGCCTAGCCTGTGACATGCCTGAGATTTGAGCATAGCACAACATAAAACTAAATGTGCTGGTGTGTACCTGTGATCCGACTACTGGAGCAGTGGAGACAGGAGTGTCAGAAACTTACGGTCATTCTTTGTTGCACAGCAAGTTCAGGGCCATCCTGGATGGTATGACACCATATCTCAACAATAATAATGACACACTACTTACTTATTTATATATATGGAATATATATAAATATTTCAAGTGATCTATCTACCTACTAACCTACTTATCTAGCTATCTAGCTATCTATTATCTATCTATACATGATAGTGAGAGCCTAGCTTTCTAAACACAAGTCTTTTATACATAGATAATGGAAGTATCTGAGCATGTCAATTCCATGTGTGTGAATTCCAAGATTTTTCTAGTGCTATTATCCCAGAATGAGAATCAGTGAGTTACTCAGCTGAATCTCAGGGCAGCCAACTAGTAGGCATGCTTTGAAGCATGTGGTGGTTTTAGGGAGGATGGCCCCATAGGCTCATATATTTGAATGCTTGGTTCCCAGTTAGTGGAAGTGTTTCAAAGGATTAGGAGGTGTGGCCTTGTTTAAGAAGAGGTGTCACTGGGGGTGGGCTTTAAGGTCTCAAAAGTCACTGCTAGGTTCTCTCTCTCTCTCTCTCTCTCTCTCTCTCTCTCTCTCTCTCTCTCTCTCTCTCTCTCTCTCTCTCTTTCTCTCTCTCTCTGCCTGCTGTCTGTGGATCAGGCTTGAGTTCTCAGATACTTCTCCTGCCCGTCTGCCACCATGCTCCCTGACATGATAATCATGGACTAAACCTCTGAAGCTGTAAACAAAACGCCAATTAAATGTTTCTTTTTAAAGTTGCCTTGGCCATGGTATCTCTTCTCAACAATAGGAAATAACAAAAGATAAAGAAGAACTAAGTCTTCTTGCCACTGATCAAGATGCTTGTCTCAGGGTCTCAGCTTTGCCTTGTAGGTCCGGGTCTGCTCATGAAGCTTCCTGCTGATGTTCCTGCCCACTAAGCTGCTCTAGTGGAAGCTGAAAGGCAGATGCTCTGCTGCTCTCGCTCTCTAGACTTTGTGGATGAAAGGACTGCTTCCAGAGCTCTGTTGGTTAAGAACAGTCACAGACCTGAATGCTGTCTGTAATTCTTCAGAGAAGTGATTGATGGTATATGTAGATTAGAGAGATTTTTTTTCCTTTATTTGCTCCTTATTTTTATCATGAATTAATTTCATTACATACTGTCACCAAGTCAAGGACAAAGGCATGTGGATGGAGTCTAAACTGTCTTTTTTTTTTTCTTAACAATTCCTTATAAAGAGCAGGTAAAATAGCCTGTTCTGATTTTCTGTTGTTGAATAATCCCCCTCCCCACCGCCACACACACACATTGTGATTGAATGTTCCTAGCTTTCATCTTTGGATGACAATTTGCTTTCTTTTATGTCAGAGAATAAAATTGATGGTCTGATATGTTAGTGTATTTTAAACATACCTCTCTGTATATTCTTTCCCCATCCCTCTGAGATTTCTTTTCCAATTCCATTAGTGAACACATACCATGGAAAGATCTTTTGAGGACATGATAAATACAATCAAAAGAAAGCCACTGGGCAAATATAATATTGTACATATTTATGTAATACCACATGATGCTTCAATTCATGCATACGTTGTATAATGTTTGATATATTGCAAATGTATTTTTCTCCTTGAATCCTCATTTCTTTGTACAGCTTTGATCTTGGACTCTCAAAGCTCCAGGCTGTCAGAAATAAAGTCTTTTTCTTTATTTAAATCTCCCATTCCGTGCTACTTAGTTATGGCAAGTTCAACTAAAACACAATAACATATTCTGACTTACTTATTCATGCATCATTTGCTGCATATTTAGGTTGCTTATAATTTGTACTACATGTCCAGTCCTTCATAGCTCACAATTTTGGATTGGGTCATAGACATTAAAATTTGTTACATATTTGGTACTTCCTATATATGTTCTTGGGTTGTGTTCTAGCAAACAGTTGATCATTTTATGGAAGTATAATCTGCTTAACTCTTGTACAGAGTCAGTTTTCATCTATGTGAAGAGACTTGCAGGAAACTCAGTGTAAGAATGCTTTACAAATACTCAAAATTCTTAACACAATGATTTAAAATGTTGTGGGGCCATGATAACAAAAGACTATGTCACCATACATGTGCTATAAAAATAACAACAGTACCAGTTCCAGGGCCCACAATCTTACTTCTGTGTGATATATGAATGCAGATGTCATAGATTTTCATTCTAGTGAGTGAAAAAAGATGATGGCATAAACAAAATGGTGTTGTGTTGAGTTTGGCGTGTTCCAGTGGATGCCTCACACTGAATGCAGATAGAAGGATGGTGGAATTTCATGAATGCTTTCAGGAAGCCGCACAATGCAGATGGAGAACAGTCTTCAGTGGGTGGGAAGTCAGTCTCTGAGGGAAAGGGGTGGTTTTGTGATAAGACAAAAAGAACCCCGCTCATTGGGGATCTCTGAGTTCCAGAAGCTCTCATTCTGAAAGCATAATAATGGGTGTCTAAAGAGGTGACATTGAATCACTAGATGGCACATGGGCTGAGCTTCATAACATCTTGTGTGATGCTGTCTAAACTGTTTTGGATGAACGAGATGCAAAGCCATCCTCAGTGACTGAGAGAAACTGCCTTATCCATTCAGTTAGATGTTTTAAATTTACCTTTATGAGATAAAACTGGGCTTGCCAGGTAAAGCACAGAATATTACTGAGATGAAATTTATTTCACTTAGCAGCAAATACTTTATAAGGCTTCTCAATTACTTCATGGAACATATTTGTACTAACAAAAATAGATTCTAAAATTGAAATTTAATTTAAATTTTATTTTTAGTTAAATTTGCTTAATGTAGCAATTTAAGAGCAGCCCCCAAATAATTACAGTTCACCAAAGAACCATCTTTTATACTTGTTGGGGGTGGGGACAGTAGGGTAGTTACTGACCTTGGCTAGTGAAGAATTTCTGGGACTAGAACACTGCTAACATATTTTTCAATTGGCTTCTGTCTGATTCAGTACATAGAAATATTGGATGACTGTCATGGTACACATACAGTTGTTACAGTCAGATTGTCTGCTCCTTTCCCATTCATGTGTTGGGACTCTTCCCCTGAAGGTTGAGTAATGTGAAGTGAGATATTTAGGACAGAGCCCCCGTGAACAGAATTTGAGGACTTGAAAAATAGGCTTTACCCTCTTGGTTAGAGTTGGCTCAAGATACTTTATATAATTTGAGGGTGTAGTGAAAGGTGTTATTTCCCTGATTTCTTTCTCAGTTTGTCATTTAAATATTAGAGGGCTACTGATCTTTTTGTGAGTTAGTTTCTATCCAGCCACTTTGCTGAAAATGTTTATCAGCTATAGGAGTTTCCCTGTGGAATGTTTTTGGTTACTCATGTACACTGTCATATAATCTATGAATAAAGATACTTTGACTTTTTCCTTTCCAATTTTTATCCCCTTGATCTTCTTCAGCATTACTCTAGCTAAGACTTCAATTACTATATTGAATAGATATGGAGAGACTGAATAACCTTGTCTTGTTCCTGATTTTAGTGGAATTGCTTTGAGTTTCTCTCCATTTAGTTTAATGTTGGCTATGGCTTGCTGTAAAGTACCTTTGTTATGTTTAGGTATATCCTTTGTAACCCTCACCTCTCTAGGACTTCTATCATGAAGGGGTGTTGAATTTTGTCAAAGGCCTTTTCTGCATCTGAGATAATCATGTCATTTTTGTCTTCCAGTTTGTTTATATGGAGATTACAATTTTCAATTTATGGGGATGGATCTAAATGAGAGGGGAGGTGGAGAGGAGATGAGCAGAGTAGAGGCATGAGAACTTATAATTAGGATATATTGTGTGAGAAAAAATTATATTTTCAATAAAAAGAAAAGGAAGACATTTAGAATATGATAAGGAAGAAAAAATAGGAAATAGGCCCAAAGCCTTTTTACTCACTATACCCTGTGACATTAGGGCTAGATGACACAAGTCTACAAGGGACCTGGAACTCTCCAGCACTCAATCTATCAGTGCCTTGATGCTCTATAGTCCAGGGACAGGAAGGAATATATTTTGTTGTTTAAAAAAGATGTCTATGTGTGTCCCTTTGAGATAATGACCCAAATGAACTAAGAGAATAATTCAGCTATCATTTAATGACGCATTTATAAAGAGGCAGTCTGGCCAAGCAGGTATCGTGAAATTTTCTCTCCAGGACATGACAAGCTAACACTAAATGTGTGGTCGGTACTAAGGCTCAACCAGGACATCTGACTCTTTGGGAATGACCGTGTTGCTACTGCCGCTCACGTAGCTGACATTGCATTTTCTAATCCAGAGAATAAAGGCTTGGTTATCACCCAACACCCCTCTCTTCATTCTGGTCATGTGAACAACACTGATAAGAAAAATAAAAATTGTTTCTGAGTGTTCTCATTTGAGGCCATTGTGATGTGTTTCCGCTCCCTCTATTGTTCCATGGTAAAAAGACAGGGTTTCTGTCGAAATGGTAGACAGATATCTACCAAATTAGAAGATTTTTCCAGTCCAGATGAAAGGGATGTTGTAGCCATCATCACTGATCTTTTATTTTGATTGATGTGCCAGAGCTCTGTGACTTTATTCCCATGGGCATGACAAAAGGAAACCAGGGAAGATCAGTGAAGCCTGGATTCCTCAACGCCGAGGCTGGCTTTTAAATATCCACAGTCCTCTGGGCTCATAAAGAGAACATCAGAGTTAGAAGGCAGGAGAACTCATTTCCAGAAGCTAATACTTTATTCTGCCCTCCTTTGTCATGGTGGTCCGGACATGCCTCATCAATTTGTCTCCCCTTTTATACCAAGTTGGTGTTTAAATCAGTAGTGGGCTATGTATAGCTGTACTTCTGACCTACATGTGTCTTTGTAAAAATACTTATGACATATTTGATGGATGTGCCATATACTTTTGTGTGGTTTAGGAATGATACAGTCTTCTAGATTACTAGAAGCTGGCTTTATTAGCGAATTTTCTCATTGCTGTGACAAATGGCCCATGAAAGGAGCTAGGAAGTAAGAGTTCATTTTCTTGCGTTGGTTGGTGGTACAGTCAATCACACTGGTGAGGACATGACATGGCAGTCACAGTCTACTACAGTGGGAGCTGCATTGTCCAGTTTTGCACATTGCAGAGAGAAGGAGCAACAGCTGCTGGTGCTCACACTGCTTTCCCCTCCCCCTTTTCATTAAGTCTTGGACATAGCCAACACAATGGTGTTATCCATTTTCAGGATAGGTCTTATATCTTCCTTTAAGCCTCTCTTGAAATTCCCTCCCAGATATGCCTAGATGTGTGTCTCATAAGTGACTCTAAATTGAGTACTCACACTAGCACTGTTTTTAAAAAAATGATCTAAGATATAAATGAATATTCTTGTGGTGGGCCAGCAGAATTCACTTTTGGCACCTTATCATCTAGGATTTATTGTCTTCCTTGGTGTATAAGTCAAACCTCAAATCAAAGAGCCTGGAAACTGATGGAACCTGAATTTTGACTTCTAGAAACCATGCAAGTGATAATCTCAGTGTTGGCAGCTTCACTTCCTTCGGACATATTAGGCTTACAAAATATTTTTGTATTTGTTCTTCCTAAGCTCAAGTTTTCTACCAAAGTTGCTTCGTGGTGTAAGAAGACAGCTATAGCTCCAGCAAATGCATCTGTATTCCGGGAAGAATGAACAGAAGGAAGGATGAGTTAAAGGTCTTTTAGGAAACTGTATATACCAGTTCTGTTCTTTTACCATTTGCCAAAATAAGCTATATTTTCACTGTTCATGTCAGTGTGTTGGGGACAGACTAAGCTTCAATGGAGGGCCATTAAGCAAACGTTCAGTCTACTATTATTTTGCAGTGATTTTATTATGTGAATTTTCTGTTTTCTTGGCAGGACATTGTAATTGGCATTTGTGATATGCAGGGACGCTGATACTAATTATAGCTCCAAAGGAAATTAAACAATCGTTGTTGAGCAATAACATAATTAACATTTTATCAAAAGTGATCTGTGAGGTCATTTCTGGGTTTCCATAATGCAGGACCCTAGGTAGAATATGAAGGGTACTCTGACTTGAGTAACAGGCAAAAGGGATTCAGGCACTTACAATACGTGGACTTATAAAATGATTCAAATAAAATATTCTTGATCAGCTGGGAAACATTTTAGTTTTCACTGTTCAGATATGAGATTTAGTGGCTCTGGAAAGTTAATCTATTTTTCAATTTAGCATCTTATGGGATGAAATTTTGTTTGATCTTTGCCTCCAGCTAATTTAGAAGGGAATTTAATTTAGAATGATCATAGGCATTTTCTACTACTCTGATCAGGCCTTGATCAAAGAATTTAAAGCCGTGGCCCAGTTATTTTAATTTTTGTGCTGCTCAGGATTGCCATAAGTGGGGATGCCTAGCCTTTCAGTGTGCTGTAGTTCTTGGTGGATTGTGGTGCTATTCAGTTTGCCTCGGTATATTCAAAGTGAAGATTTTCAGGTCTAATCACAATATCAGATAACAAGAACCTCTCAGGTATTCCACTGCAGTGGAAAAAGGTATTTCTTGTATTTAACTCCACTCTGTGAGTGACGCAACCAATTTGTCTTCAAGTATGTTGTCTACAATCAATTTTGGTACCAAAGAATTCATCAGCAGAGCCTTTGTTCAGGTAACACCTCCCTTCTCCCCTCTGTGATGATTTTAAGCTAAAGAATATCTGGTATAGACAGTTTAGTATTATAATATTATTGACTGTCACAGAGAAGCAAACTCCAAGCTGGGCCCTCATGATGATTTCTGAATCACCACATAGAAGCTGGACTATGTGAAATTTGCCTTTTCCAGATTCAGGAAACTGCCCTCCTAATGTTGGCTTCCAGGGCCAAAATAGCTTGCCTGTATGCGAGGGAGGGACACACCATGTCCGTGGGCCCAAGTGTTCCCAGAGGACCACGGGAAAGCCCGCTTCCTCTTCAGCCTTCTGGATGGCGAAGTCTGAAAGGCTGATCATGTTTAGCCTGAGAATCTTATAGTCTGACTTCACAAGCTTAAGAATAAATGTTGGAGAGAAGCCAGTGTACAGTGAGACTAGCTTTACTCTTTATTTTCTTTCCTTGAGAAGTGTGTTTTCAATTCCTTATTCCTCCTTCATAAATAATTTATATCTGTTTCCTGTTGCACCTATATCCTCTTCTGTCCAGGGATGTACTGCAGCTTTAGTGTTTACTTCTAAATGTATATTAATTTTTATTGACTCTACATAAGTCAATGGATTATGATTTCTGTGTATAAAGATTGTTTTCTTCATAATGCTTAGGATTTCTCAGAGAATTATATTTATATTTCATTTCAGTGTTCTCATGTGTTACAAGTCTCTCATTACTCATTAGTCTCCTGAAACACCTAATAAGTATATGCAAGTATACAACTGTCACACATCCTTTGCATTGCCTAACCTTACCATTTTTGCACACTTGCGCATGCCACCCACATTCTCTTACTGCACTCAGTTCGATTGCTACCATGTAGCTCATCCACTTATTCATTTCAATGTTACGTTATTGGTAATTTGAAATTCTGTTTGTTTGGAAAAGTTCTGGGCATTTTTCTGTACTATTATATTATCGCTACTTTAAAAAGATAAATTCTTTTAATTGATTGAGTAGTAATTATTTAATTATTTAAATATTTTTAATATATATTAAAATAGTGTAATTATTTTAAAATAATTTACTCTGTGATTCAACTACATTTTACTTTGTAGAAAGCATACTGGGTTGGTGTATGGATGTCAAAAAGATATCAACCCTTCTAAAGCTCCTGGGGAACTTTAGGACAGGGTAGATAGAAAGAGTGTAAGAGCTGGATGGTCAGGGGAAGGTTTGCAAAACGTCATTCTCTGAGTAAGATAAGGCCTTCACAAAGAGAAATTCAACAGCTGTGGATGCTGGTATTAGGTTTGTCTAAGAACAGATCCATACCAGTAGGCATGGATAGAAAAGGGGCTCAGAGGGTCCCATCCTTCAGTATTGGATTATTTTCTACTGATAGAGTTAGGAAGAGGAATCATTGCCTTCAGTTGTGTGCCCACACACGAATCCACCAGACTCCAATGGACAGTTTCAGACTTTGGTAACATAGATGACCCTGGACAGACTAAATGGGTCACAAAACCAAACCAAGAATTATGACTCTGGGACAGTGACACTTAGAAAGTGGGTAATGATAGAGATGAGAGGATAAGAGATGGGGAAGGATGGAGGAGGGGACATGGATGAAAGGGTGCTTTCCCCCACTCTGTTGACATACCATACAAGGAGGCAAACAGAACATATTACAAATATGAAAAATCATGAAGAACAGAAACAGAGACTTTACATCTGATGATGAAATAAGAACCTCAGGAAAGGAGATCAGGCTAACTTTTGGGGCATGTAACATTACAGAACTCACACAGAAGGGAGAATTAAGGGAGACTGAGGGAAGCACTACAAGTCAAAGGATGCCGATGGCGTCTAAGGCTTGTGAAAGAAAGGTCATATCCCATGACAAAATACCCAAGAGAGACAACGCAAGGAGGAAAGCTTTCTATCGACTGACCCTTTCAGAAGCTGTCAGTCAGCCACTGTGGGAAAGTCACAGCATGGTACGTGGCAGACAGAACCTATACTCGCTGCTCCTAACGTTATAGTGGAGCAGGAAACAAATGCTACAGACTAGACCAAGGGACATGACCTTAATATTTACTTGCTAATACAATCTGTAGTGACCTATCACTGTCAATCAAGTACCACCTCTAAAGGTCTCACAGCTTCCTATAAGAGAGTCACCAACAGGAACAACCAATTAATGGATACTCATACCCTGAGCACCAAACCATTATAGAGACAACATTGCCTAAGACTGTCTAGAGGGAGCTTTGTTCTTCTTCTAGGTTTCTGACCTCTCTGAGAGTAAAAGAAATCTTTCTGTGTTAAATCACCATCTTTGCGGTAACTGGTTAGAGTAGTTTGTTTGTTTTGGTTGCCTCTGGGTGATGGTTGATGAGTCTCTTATGCACTTTGTGCTTTTTAATTATGAGTTGAGATTTGTTAAGAATTTTGTGCAAATGTCTTAAAGACACAATCCTTTTGAAATAATTGTATTTCAATCATAATTGTATGATCAAGGCAAAGAACACATGAGTCATAAAAGGGGCCAGTTTCAAGTCCGTCATGTTTTTTCCCTCTTTTCCTGTGGTGAATAAGTGAATGAAAATGTAAGTGACAATCAAAGTGCAAAGCCCTAAGTGGAGTTCCATGGCTTGGGAATGGCTTTTCTAACTGTATGGACCTTCACTGAGATGCCTGGAGTTTGGGACTGGGCAAGTGTTTGAGTGGGTTCCTTAAACAGTGTGGTGTTTTTATTTGTGAGTTAATTAGAATAAAGCTATTTCATTTAAAAAGAAAAGATGTGCATTTAACTATCGGAGAATCACAAGAATATTACCTGTTTATATGATATATAATATATATATATATATATATATATATGCATGTGTGTGTGTGTGTGTGTGTGTGTGTGTGTGTGTGTACATATGGAGTTTAAACAACTCAAGTAGTAAAGGGTTATGTGTAAGTGACAGAATGGGTTATGAATTTGCTAAGGAGTCATATTTTTCTTACCTTGGCTATAATACCTACACTAGATTATTTCACTTCAATTCATATTTATCATCACCATCACCACCATCATCATCACCATCACCACCACTATCATCATCCCCATCATCATCATCATCATCATCATCACCATCATCATCATCATCATCACCTCATCACCATTATCACCATCATCATCACCATCACCACCATCACCATCATCACCATCATCATCATTTATATATTTTCTTTTATTGAGAATAGTTTTTTGTCATACAAAATAAACAAATCACAATAGGACAAAACAAACAAACAGAAGGAAAAGAACCCAGGAAATGACACAGGAAACTGATATAGATACAAAAATCTACTCCTTTGCATACTCAGGAATTAAAAAAAGTAAAACAGAAGTTATAATATATACACAAAAGCTGTAGGGTAATAAATAAATAAAAGTAAAAATTAAAATAAAAAATCCTTGATACATTATGAGGCAAGGAACCTCCAAAATGCAGTTGAGTTCATTTTCTGTTGAATGTCTACTTCGGGGCATGTAACCTTCTTTAGAGTAGTCTGTTTGCCTCACTTGGAGAAAATAACTTTTCATTTGTAAGTGGGTATCAATTGGAGATAGCTCCTGGGGTAGATATGAGAGTGTATGTCCAGTTGTACTTTCAGCTCCAGGGTGCCATTTTGTGCAGACCTGTGCAGGCCCCATGCATGTTCTCTGAGTCTCTGTTTATCAGTCTTGTTGGTTTAGAGGGATTTGTTTCCTTGGTGGCTTCCATCCCCTCCATCTCTTACACTCTTTCTGCCTCCTCTTTCACAGAGCAGCCTGAAGAGGGATTTGATGGAGACATCCTGTTAGGGCTAAACGTTCCCAGGTCTTTGACTCTCTACACATTGTCTGGCTGTGGGTCTCTGTATTTGTTCCTATGTACTGCAGAAGGAAGCTTCTCTGATGATGGAAGAACAAGGAAGGGAACTATTAATACAGCAGAATGCCATTAGGAGCCATTTTATTATTATGTTCCTTTTGTAGACCATTGGTATTTGTTCCCCCCACCCCAACCCCCGCAGGTCCCTGGGCTATCTAGCCTCAGGTGCTTGGGTATGGATTCCATCTCGTAAAGAGGGCCTTAAATCAAGTTAAATATTGGTTGATTACTCCCACAATGTTTGTGCCACCATTACACTAGCATGTCTTGCAAGCAGGACGCCATTGTAGATCAAAGGGTTTGTATCTGGCTTGGTTTTCACATTTCTCCTTTGGTAGTATGCAGAGTACCTTCCTGTACCAAGAACACTAGCTAGTAGCTGTGAAACATCTAGGTAGGCATCAGATCATTTAAATCACCTTCATTTATGTATATAATTTAGGAAGCTTCTGCTGTAATAGGTTTCCACAAAACCCCTCTAATGGTTTTTAATTTTATCTATTCCTCGCCTTACCCCCTCCCTTGTCTCCCTCTTCCCTTACCTCCCTGTTTGGTACTCCCATTCTACTACACCCCTCATTCATCCATAATTATATATTCTATTTCCCCTTCATTAGGAAATCTGTCCTTCCCTCCCAGTCCCTTATCTATATCTAACCTCTGGGGTTCTATGGATTGTAACATGTTTACTTTTAACTTAAAAGTTAACATCCACATACAAGCAAATGCATACCATATTTGTCTTTTGGAGTCTGAGTTATCTCACTCAGGATTTTTTCTATTTCCATCTATTTACCTGCATATTTCATTTATTTTAGTGTCTGAGTATTATTCCACTGTGTAAATGTTATTCCATTCATCCACTGATTTCAATTTCTGTCTATTATGAGTATAGCAACAAGGAACATGGTTGAGAAAGTGTCTTTGTGGTAGGATGAATCATCCTTTGGGTATGTGCTCAAGAGTGGTGTAACTGGATCTTGAAGTAGATCAGTTCCTATCTTTCTGAAGAATTGAAACACTGATTTCCATAGTGGTAGTATGAGTTTTTATTCTCACCAGCAAGGGAGGAGTGTTCCCCTTGTTATAATGTTTCATTTATAAACTTGGGTGCCCTTGTGTTTTGTGCATGGATTTCAGGAATTGCAATATCCTCTTTTGTGGACTTTTCCTTTGATAGGTATGTAGTGTCCTTCCGAACTCTTTTGAATAGTTTTGATTTGAAATCTATTTGTCAGATATTAAAATGGCAACACTAACTTCTTTCTTAAGTCCATTTGCTTAGAATACTTTTTCAGACCCTTTACCCTGAGGTAATATCTATCCTTGATGTTGAGGTGTGTTTCTTGGATGCCGCAGAAGGAGGGATCTGGTTTTCACATATATTCTGTTAGTCTATGTCTTTTTATTGGAGAATTAAGACCATTGTAGTTTTTTTTTTGTTTGTTGTTCTGTACATTTACTGTTTTGATTTTTATGTGTTGAAGGGAACTTCTCTTCTGGCCCAATCTATTTGGTGTTCTGTATGCTTTTTTTTTTTTTTTTTTAAATCTCAGTATCTTCTTCGTTAGGTTAGGGACACTTTCTTCTATTACTTTGTTGAAAATCTATTCTGTGCCTTTGACCTGGGTTTCTTCTCTATTCTCTGATCCCATTATTCAAAGATTTGTTTTTTATAGTCTCTCAGATTTCCTGGGTGTTTTCTGTCTAGGGATCTTTAGATTTCCATTTTCTTTGACTGAGGTATCCATTTCTTCTATTTTTGTCTTCAATACCTGAGATTTCTCTCCCATCTCTTGTATTCTGTTGACTCAATTTCCAATTTTTTTCATGTTTGGTTTTTTTTTTTAATTTTTATTTTCATTTTCAGGTCTTGAACTGTTTCATTCATTTCCTTCCCCTCATTGTCTGCATTTTCTTAGATTTCTTTAAGGGATTTATTCATTTCCTCTTTTGGATCATTATCATATTTATAAAAGCTATGTTAAGGTCCTTCTCTTGTGCTTCAGCTATGATGTACTTTTCAGGGTCTTCTGTAGTATTGTTGCTGGACTCTAGTGGAGACATATTGTCTTGGATGTAATTAATTGTGCTTTATTCTGGCATCTAGGCATCTGAGTTTGGGATAATTGTGATTCTAGAAGTTGAGATATGCATTTGTGTTTGTTCTGTTCATTGATTTCTGTGTCATCTCTGTTTCTTAAGAGGGTGTGGTGGCTGTGGGTTACCTGGAAGGGAATTTTTTATAGGATCCTGCCAAGTGTGGTCACTGGGGGTTCTATGCGGAATGTGTTTCTAGGTACTGGGAGCTGACATCTAGGCCTGGAGAGCTAACATTTAGTAATGGGAATGGGTTGGGGTTGATGGTGAGGAGGTCTACAGTAGGGAGGAAAGTGGGGTGTTCCAGAATCTCCTTAGTCCTCTGGGAATGGGGCAGAGAGTGAGGCAAAGCTACAGCAGGTAGTCTGTTGGAGAGCTGGGGATGAGACTGGGATTGGATATGGAGGAAAGGAAGGAGAGTGAATATCTGAATCTTCCTGCTTCTCTGGCAAGCTTGGCAGATCCCCAGGAATATCTGCTGGGGTTGGGGACTGAGAAAAAATGATGAATGGGGAGGAAGGTTGGGGAAGAAGATACTCAGACCCACTTGAGATGAAGATAGAGAGGGAGGGGAGGCGGCTGCAGGTAGTCTGCTACAGATCTACATGTGGGACTTGGGGACAGGATTTGGAGGAAAGGAGGGAGAGGTGAAGATCTGCAGCTAGCCCACCTGCTTCCCTGACCTGTTTCAATCCATCCTTTTGTTAAGATGGAGCTGCTACCCATCTTCTGGGGATTCAAGGATACATCTTTAGCTTTTAACTTACCATAAATCCTACTTTTATTATTTAAAGAGACTCACACCTCCCCATTTACACCATGGGCTTTTTGTGCTTTGGGCAGAGGTTGTAATGTTTTATGCTCTCTCTTTCTTTAGTGTGATGATTATTTTCTGCTGTAGAAGAACAACTTCAATTTTTAAGAACTTAAAATATTTGATTCATGTAAGTTTAAGAACTTAAAATATCTCTAAGTAATTTGTGCCATTAAGTGTTTTGCTTGGGACGAATGCTTAGTTTAAGTTTCTAAAAGGCACCCAAATGTTGCATATACTAAAATAAAATACTAGCTAATTTAAAAGTTTGTAGCAGAGACCCAAACTAAACTGCAACTTCCTGGTTGTAATTTTGTGCTACAACATGGATGACATCACCATTGAAAGAAAGTGGCTGAAGGGCATGTGAGATGTCTCTATGTCAATTTTGTGCATGTATATGTACATACATTATTATTGTATCATAAAATAGATTTAAACATAAGAGATAAACTTGGTTAAATACCATATGATTCTATTTCCTTCTCTCTTTTTTTTATATAAGAAAAAGACAGGCTAGATGGTGGTAGCTTAGAGCTTTAAACCTGCAAACAGCTTAGGTTGATTTTGGTTTTCTGCTCCATGATCCCTATTGATAGTCTTTAGCATCGGTACCAGATTTTACTTCAAGTACTGAATTCATTTTCACAGAGCTAATTGGAGCAAGCGAGACAGGCACACCCATTTTTCCTTCTAAACAGGCAGCCAAAATTTTCAACAAATCCTCCAGCCCACTTTACATACCAAGGATTAGTTAGGTGACTCTGTCTCTTTAATGTTTCCTGAAAACTGCTGCTTTCATTTGAACAAGCAGATTCCAGTCTTATACCTGGGGACCCACTTACATTGGAGAAGGGAAATTCTTGGTGACACCTAGAACATTCAGCCACTAGAGTTCCAGAGTTGCCTATATTATTATTATTAGTGTGCCTAACATCTGCTGTACCTTTCTGGTTCATTCATCAAACATCTGCACACCGGTCCACTGTGAGCTCTCTTAGAACGAGACCTTGACTTGTTTTGTGAGTTCAATATTTTGTGAGTTCAATATTTTGTGAGTGCATGCCATACTGTTGCACCTCTATAACACCAGACACATCCTCCTTCTTTCCATATGGTTTACCAGCAAGTCATATTTGACCTTCTTTATCTAAGTGAACAATTATCAGTTAATGATGTATAGCAAATATTAATAAGCAATCAATTCAATTTATTACATTCTGAGTTAGGAAGGTTGAAGATAATTTTTTTGATTTATTGAATTTCTGGTTTGTATATCACCTCTTACTGTTTTACCAATTGTTAGTGAGCAAAAGTCCTAGAAATGGGAACTGGTACAAGAGGTGCTTTCCTGTGTTGTTTCAAATTCTGAAACATTGTTTAGAGAATCAAAAAAAATATGTAAAAAAGTGCAGTTTATTTATGAGTTAAAATGTATGAGAAGATACTTTACGTTTGAGATTTCGGAGGAAACACTGTTTCTTTAGTCAATATTTACACATGCTTTAAAAAACATACATAATTCTAGTGCAAATGAGACATTAAACATCCTTTTGTGAATTCAGAGATAGAAAATGCACACAAACGAACAAGCTAGGAGGGTTTTTTTTTAATTTAAAGCTAGCAATATTTTTTGTATAAGAAGCAGTTTTTATTTAAAATAAAGGAAAGTGAAATGTTGCAGTAACTAAAATTCTCTGAGCATTAGTTTTCAAGTTAGAGGTGATTCAAGATAGAAGGAATCGCACTAGCCTGCAGCTTTCAATATGAGGAAAAGTTGATGAAATTATATAGTTAAAAATGAAAGTTATGAGCCCGGCAGTGGTGGCACATGCCTTTAATCTTAGCACTCAGGAGGCAGAGATATGAGTGTCTCTGTGAGTTCAAGGCCAGCCTAGTTTACAAACAAGTTCTAGGACAGCTAGAGCTACACGGAGAAATCTTGTCTCAAAAAAGAACAATGACAGCAAAAATTGAAATTTATGAAACTTAAAAATTTTAATTTTTCTACTGAGAATTCTGTACATGTATACAATACAATTCATCACCTCTGCCTACTCCTCATCCCTCCTGCTTCCCAGAAACTCTCAATTTCTCCTCCCATCTTCATATCCTTTTTCTTTTCTTTTTTTACATGACCCATTGAGTCCATGTAGGTGCATGCTATAAGGCCATCTACAGGAGTCAAGCAACCTACATGTGGCCACACCCCTGAAGAAAACTTGTAGCATGAATCTTAAAAAGTTCTTATTAATAAGAACAAACCTGGAGCCAGGTATTGGGGTGAATGCTGGAAGATTGGAGATGTAGAACAATCCATAGCTTTCTCACCTTGCTGGTTCCTCAGCTGATCCAGTTTCCTCAGACTGGAAGCCTCTGTGTCCTCATCCCAATGGGTTTCAGCTGCAATGCTGCTCAAAAGCCTAAAAGCTTAACCAGCTAGTTCCTGGTCCTCATGCCTTACATACCTTTCTTCTTTCTGCCATCACTTCCTGGGATTACAGGCGTGTGTTACCATGCCTGGCTGTTTCCAGTGTGGCCTTGAACTCACAGAGATCCAAGTGGAACTCTGCCTCTGAAATGCTAGGATTAAAGGTGTGTGTGCCACTACTTTCTGGTCTCTATATCTAGTGGCTGTTCTGTTCTCTGACCCCAGATAAGTTTATTAGGGTGCACAATATTTTGGGGAACACAATACTCCCACATTTCCTCCTCTAGCAGCGTGAACTGCCAATAGCTTTCATCTAAGAATGGGGACTCATGAGCCTCTCCCCCATCTATGTTGGAAATTTAAATGGTTTGATCTTGCGTATGTCTTATACAGGCAACCACAGCCGCTGTGAGTTCGTGGGTACAATGGCTCTAATATAGTCAGAAGACACTATTTTATAACAGTCTTTCTGTTCTGACCTCTGACTCTTGCAGTCTGTCAACTCCTTCCTCAAGGATGTTTCCAGAGCCTTGAGGGAAAAGGGGTACTAAACATGTCTCACTTGGAGCTGAGCACTCCACAGTCATGTATTCTCTGTGCTTTGACTAGCTGTAAGTGTCCATGTTAAGTGCTACCCACAACAATAAGAAACTTCTTTGAGAAGGTGTAAGAGAAGTATAAGGATAAGTCTTTAGAAGGCAGTGATGTTATGCCCATGTAGCAAAGTAATAACTCCTATTCTCGCTTAGGGCATATGGAATTCCAAGTCAGATTTACCATTCCTTCCTCTGCAGAGAGCCTGAAATTCTATTACAACATTGGGCTTATCTAGGCAGGCAAGTTGTTTTTGTAGCTGGCAAAGTCTACAATTGAGTAATACTGTTGATGACTTTCTATCCCTGCAGCCTGCATAGCACCTTCTGGGACTATGAAAACTACCCAGTAAGAGGAAGCTTCCAGGTCCATACCAGCTTGATTTCTCTGTGTATAAAATACTAAATCACTGAGTATAGAAATAAACACCAGATACTTTTTCGTGAAAGAACTCTGTGCATATGCTCCAGGAAATCGTAATGATCAAAATCATGAAAGCTTCTAATGTCACACTGAGTATGTACTGTTGTTCTTTGGATACTGAAATCTATTTTGCATGAAAGTAAGGGAAAGGAGAAGTGTTGTAGTTATAAAAAAAAATCTCAAAAATATAAATTAAGAGAAAGAAACCTTTCTTCCTAGGATTTCAAACACACATGCTTTCATTCTCCATGGCAACTGAACGGAAACGATGGCCATCAGCAGAACTGGCATCATGTGATAAAGATGTGGGGGTTAGTTTTCTTTCCCTATAGAGTAGAATTCTTAGTAGCTAATCAAGGTATTGTTCCCTTTCAATACATGTTTGTTACATATATATTAAAATTGGAGGAGGTGGTCTTGCTTCACCTAGCTCTGCCTTGAACGTGTTTTCTATCCAAAGGGACATCCTTTCATTACCATCAACCTGGCTACATGTGTCTAACTGTCCCATGGCAAGGAACGACTTGTACAAACCTCTTTATTAGTCATTTTATAATATTAGAAATGAATATGCTTCATAAATAGCAATATTCTGTTTAAAATGGGAATTTGACATTTGATGTATTAATGTAATGAAGCATGTATAAAAGCAAAATAGTATTAGATGGGGGTATCAAAACCTGCAAGTGCATACTTGGGCCTTACTGTATTTATTTTAATGGAGACTTTATTTTGGTAATTAAAATACACCTTATCAAATTAATTTGGGCCTTATTGCATCGATTTAATGGGGGAAATAGGTTGCCTACTGAGTATGCTAAAATGCCTTTTTTAAAGACTGTTGGCAATTATAAATAGGTGTATAGCACCATGAAAAATAAAAATTGGGAATTATGAAATTTTTATCGTTTTAAAATTCTATGAAAATATGGTCATAATGACTTTCATAGCATGTTTTGGGCTAGCTCCTTAAGGAAAACAACTTACAATTTTATTAGTTCATTAGATTTCACAGAACATGGTGTGTATTCTTTACAGTTTGAAATAAAATTTGAAATACGAATATCATAGTTAAAGTCAAATAAGTAGTATATATTAGGAAATATACACTATATGAATAGGTGGACTGAACACACACACACATACACACACACACACACACACACACACACACACATATAATTTTCAAATGATACATACATAATTTATCCAAATGAAAAGATATACATTTCTCTCTTACTTTGTAAGAGAGAATAATGAAACAATGGTGAAAGTTATAAAGGTTTAGGGAAGGTATATGGACAATGTTGTTACTATTATTCATCTTTTCTGTTAGTTTGGTATAATTTTACAATAAAGTTAGCAGCAACAAAAGACCTAAAGAGCAATGAAATGTCTGTTTTATCCTCGACCTTTACAGATGATCTGAAGAATAGGTCAAACACGTGGTACCCTTCAGTAACATAATTAGCAGCAAATCAAGAATGTTCTGCTTTACGGACCATGAGAAGGACTTAGGGCAGGCACTGTTTTGCTGACTAACATATCAGGTGGGTTAAATTGTTCTTAGGTCATTCAATCAGTTGTAAATCATTGATGTTCCTGCAGGGTTTTTTTTATTCCAAATTCATTTTTCTTCCCGGCGCTTAATGGGTGGGTATATACAAATACAACATAGATGTGTCTCGTTAAAATAAAGATGGTGTAGTCCGTTATTTTTTTTTCTGAATTTATGATTTATGGTTTTTATCTCCAGAACACACACACACACACACACACACACACACACACACACACTCACACTCACAAAACACAGTCTATCATGGTAACCTTCCTTGAGGCTTACCAACAGTAGAATTAGGATCAGATATTACGGATTGTGTTCATCCCAAGTAGGTGCTAATGATATTCTGTATATAAATTCACTGCCTACTGATGTTGAAGGAATGTAACACAAATTAGAAGTGGAACTACCCTGGGCAGTGGTGGCTCACGCCTTTAATCCCAGCACTCGGGAGGCAGAGCCAGGTGGATCTCTGTGAGTTTGAGGCCAGCCTGGTCTACAGAGTGAGATCCAGGACAGGTACCAAAACTACACAGAGAAACCCTGTCTCGAAAAAACAAAACAAAACAAAAAAAAATGAAGTGGAATTACCTAATTAAAAGTCAAAATTTTACAGAATTAACATCTAGTCAACATACTACAGAAATATTTGCATATCCGTGTTTAATTCACTACTATTCACAATAGCACAGAAATGGAACCAGCCTAGATATATCGGTATATATCACCATATACGGTACGTATACATAATGGTATTTTATTCAGCCATATTGCAAAATGAAATCATGACATATGCAGAAAAATGGATGAAACTGTAAATCATTGTGTTAAGAGAAATAAACCAGACTCAGGGAGAAAATACTGAATGTTTTCTCTCATATGTGGAACACAGATTAAAATTGTGTGTGTGTGTGTGTGTGTGTGTGTGTGTGTGTGTGTGTGTGTGCTAATAAGGGCGTAGGTCATCAAACTAGAAAGGAAATCACAAAAGGAAAGAAAGATTATATGGAAAACAGAATAAAAGAAGATAATAGAATTATTATAAACATGATCACTGTAGGAACCTAAAAATAGAAACCAAAGCAATCTACATTGTTTTATGCAAAATTTAAAAGAAAAAGCAAAGACATAGATTATATATTTTTAGAAAATGTAATAAGTATTCTACAATTGTTAAGATATTATCTAACAATCAAACTTTGAAATAAAATCTACCACAACTCTAACTCCAAAAATAAGTCTAAGGTTTAATTTAATTGGGTTAATTCTACTCCAGTATTTAATTTGTTTGGGCTTCTGTGACTTGGAGGGACAAAGCATTCTAATATGGACAGGATTTTTTCATTTCTCTTCCTTTAAAGAGAACTTTTCAGGTAAGCCCATTTTATTTGGGAAGGGTAATCACTGGGTAATCATGGTTCTAGAATCAAATCCCACCAGATCTGAAATATATTTCTATGCCTTAGCATAATTTCCCTTCTCATCTCATTTTCAAGTCTTTTTAGTCATCTCACGTTTTAATCCAGTTGAGTGAGACAAAAACATATTAAGGATTACCAAGAAAAGTTAGATGTTACTATTCTATATTTAGTATACCACAGACGTTCAACAAATGGTTATGAAGTTATAAACCTTCTTATACATATGTGCAGTATGCATACATGTACATACAATACAGGCCTGTACGAGTAAGCACTTGAGAGAATTCAGAATACAGTAGCACTCCAATCAGTTTGTTGAAATCCTCGCCATTTTCTTTGAAAGGAAAGTCTTTCCTTAAGTATAGAGATTAGGCTACAATAGAGGGATTTCTGTTAAGTGTGGATTCAACCAATTTAAAAAGATATCTAAAACACAGCTATGCATTCACCTTACATGCTTGGCTTTCAGAAAGACCATTGCTCACAGCCCTGGTGCTTCTACTGTGGAGGGCTGTAGGGGGTCAAGCCTTTGTATATGACCTTTGTTATGTCAGAAGTGTTTCCAAGGACTGTGCATATTTTAGGACGCATCTGCAGTAGTGAATTTCCATGCAGTTTTCCAACAGACCCTTAGTGTTAGTTGCCCTTCAGCATATTCGATCTTTACCTTTCTCTCCCATTCTTCTCCCTGTACAATCCTCCTAGTTCAGTTTCCTCTTTAACTCTCCATACCACTACATTCTACTGCCCAAGAGTGGAACAAATTGACTCTGTAAGTAAGAAGTGAGTAGGATCTCATGTCAGTGAAAATGGGCATTTTAACATGGTTCAAACAAAAGGAAACAATTCCCATTTAAAACAAAGGAATCTGGAAGGGTGAAGTCCTGGGTCATGCAGAGAAATCCACAGTACCAAGAAAGATGCAGCTCTGTCGCATACTAGGATGACTTTGGGAGCTGAAGTCTGCCCATCTGTATTTGTTCTTCTCCTTTATCCTGAAAGTACCCAGAACATCTTCCATAGAGTTCTGCAGCTAGAACTCTATTGCTTGGCCACACCTAGTTCCTAGCTTTTAAGGAATTCAGAAGTTAATGTCTATCATTTGTTGCTGTTATCCTGGTTTCCCCCCATCTCCTGTCTCCTTTTTTTCATCCTCTGTTTCTGTCTCTCCTGCTCTGTCATCTCTTCTCTCTGGACAGATCCACCTGAACAGTTTGCCCACAACTTTTTCTGATACTTTTTTTTTCTTTTTTTTTTTTTCAAACCAGAAACTAAGGAAATACTTCCATAAACCGAACTTCTCAGAATCCATATAACTAGATATAATCAGGCTTGTCAATAAGATTCATTCCTTCAAGGCTTCAGCTCAGAATTCAATGAGGAAAAGCACCTAGCAAACATGCCTAAAAATCCTGTTAAACTTAAAGCAGTCAGTTTACTCTCTGTTCTCTGCAATGCCTAACTTCAATCAATGAACCTAAGATAGAGTAAAATATATCATTTAAGTGGATAAAACAAATTATGTTTCTCCTCAAATCTGGGAATTTCTAACTGATACATTTCACACATCTTTACTTTTACAATAAACACTTAATAGAAAGTCTCAAAAAACATGGTTTAAATATTTAAATTTATTTCTGAAAACTGGGAAACACATTTTTAAAAAGTTAATGCATTCAAAATGGAAAAAAATTTCAAGAGAATAATAAATCATCCTAGGTGATTGTATAAATGAAGCAGAAAATTTTCCAACCGTAGAATTTATAATAAATGTCAATGATTAAATCCTAGAACTAGATAGAAATCATAGACTCAACAAAATATATTAATGTATACTCTTTGGAATGTATGCATGTAAAGGAGATTACATAATTTTGTGAAAAGTAATAGATTAAAATATAATATGAAATAAAAAGAGAATCAGGGCATGGAAGGATTGCTTTTGTCTCATATGCTGAAATCTGAAAGAAAACTCCTGTCTTTCTAGAACAGTGGTTCTCAAGCTGTGGGTCACTATGATTGGAAAACACATATTTCCGATGATGTTAGAAACCCCCAACCATAAATTTATTTTTGTTGCTACTTCACAACTGTAATTTTGCTACTGAGTTCCTGAAACCATCAGAAATACCTATTTTTTGAAGATCACAACCCACAGGTTGAGAACCACTACTCTGGGATCTAAGGGGAAAAAAAGTCCAGAAAAATTGCCAACTTATTTATGACTTTCCAGGTTGCAGCTCATCACTGTAAGGAAGTCAAGGCAAGAATTTCAACTGCAAATCACACCTCACACAGGAGCTAAGAGAGAACACATGGAATGGCATGCGTTGGACTCAGTTTTCACTAGTTTTTATTAGACAGTCAAGGACCCAAAGCCGGGGGATGATACAACCCATAGTGAGCTAAGACTTCTCACCTCAGTTGACCTAATTAAGCAGCATCCTCACAGATATGCTCACAGGCTATCCCATTCTAGGCATTCCCTTCCTGAAACTCTACACTCAGGTGGTTCTAGACTGTGGAAAGTAGACCACAAAAAAATAGTCATCAAAGCCCAGTAGAAAGTACGCAGATAAGAAGTTGAAGTAAATAGGTAAACTTTGGATATCCATTGGCATGAGACTATAGAATTTCTTTAAAGCATCAAAAAATGGATTCACGTTCAATTCAAACACAACAAAAGAGAGAAAAAAAGTTTTCAGGAATAAAAACAGAATAAAAATAATAATAGTGAAGAAAAGCAATTAAACCAAAAGCTGATTCCTTGATCAACAAAGCAACTTCCTTCTGCCCTTTCACTGTTAATATGTGCATAGGTACCTTCATATAGTATTTTCCTAGCTTTATATATATTTGCCATTAAGTAATCATCCAGCGTAGCGCACAATAAATACAAAAGAAGTACATTGCAAGTACTAACAAAATGAAATTGCAACAAGGGACAAACTAGTTTAATTATTGATTATGACTTCGTTCCACTTCTTTTTACTAGGACTATATTTCTATCAGAATCATGCACATTTATCTTTTTTATTTGTTTGTTTATTTTCATGTATCACCAATTCCGGGTGAATTGTGGGCATCCAGTACACATTTAAGTTAAAAAAAAAAAAAGCCAATGGAGGGTCTTAGAATTCTTACATATTTTAGGACAATAGATGAAAATACGTTTACACTTAAAAAAATAAGGCATCTTTCCCCAGTAATAGCCTTCATCATATTCCTAGAAGGAAGCAGGCACTTTATATTATACTACTTTTAGCAGGGGTGTGAGCTTCCAAATGTACTTGTAGACTGGATCCTATTTCTTTCTATTACTTTAAAAATGAGTGTCTATTGACTTAGGTTATAGCAGAAGTACAGAGCAAACAGGCTAGACATAAAAGGAACAAGGTTTCTGGGAGAAAAGAAATATGTAATTTGAATTGGCAGGAATCAAGATGAAATGGCCTCTCAGAGTAGAAAATAAGATCGATACACAGAATTTTCTTTGCAATTCCAGTACTGTTGCTTATACCATGTGTGCATTGTACTCAAGTATAAGAATTTAGAAGTGTGTGCATGTGGGGAGAGGCATGTATTTATCTGATCTTATGTGAGCAGGTATGTGTGTGTGTGTGTGTGTGTGTGTGTATTTGTAAATACAATAGTGCTGATAATGTATGCATACACATGTGTATGTGGAGGCCAAAGGTTAACCTTGGGACCAATCCACCTAGTAGTTGAGGCAAAGTATCTCATTCAGGTCAGGGCTAACCCATTAGGATATACAGGCTGACTATTGAGCTCCGTGGACTGCTCTTTCTTCATCTCCTTAGTGCTGAAAATACACGATGTCTGACTTTTTAAAACAAAATAAAAATGTGTGCATGTGTGTATGTGTGTGTGTGTTTGTGTGTGTGTGTGTGTGTGTGTGTGTGTGCGCGTGTGTGTGCTCAGGTGAGTGCATGGAGGCCAAAGTTGACATGGGTTTCTTGTTTTATTGCTCTCACCTAATGTTTTGAGATGATATTTCACTGCAACTATAACTCACTGATTGTCTCCACAGGCTGGTTAGGGAGTCTTTGAGATACACTTGTATCTGACCCCTCAGCACCTGGATAACAGATGTGATCCATGTGTATGTGAATGTCGGGACTCGGAATGAGAGCCTCATAGTTGCTAGCGTATTCTTAGTTCCCCAGTTGTTATATATTATTGTGTCCTTGTAATTAGTAGTTCAAAGTACAAAATACCGAAATTAGACTTTAATACCTCCCGAAATCTCCCTGTAACGCCAATCACTTCATTTGAATGCACTTACTCCTATGTGAAGCTGTCTGCAAAGGGGAGATGGAAAACATAACAACAAAGAACTATGATTGTTACTCAGAATTTTTTGGCTGAGCATAATATACAAGAAATCTGGCCTGGAGATAGTATCTGCAAGATTCTTGCTGTATTTTTCCCTTGGAGATTCTAGAAGCTGCTATTTTGTAAAGCTAATATAGGGTTATGAAAGAAGGAAATTAACGATGTATTAGGTAATTAAGCTTCTAGAGTGATGGGGAATACATGAGTTGCCAAATCTCCTCAGCGCTTTATTGCTTTTTCTACCATGCCTTCTAAGCTCCTGAGAAAACAACACTATTGGAAATGTGTACTTAATAACGAATGGTATTAGTACTAAGGTATAATTAATATCAATGTTCCCCTTCTGGCGACTAAAGAACTTTCTTCCTAAACTTCTACGTAATAAAATTCCTGAACATTTTAGGCAGATATCCAAAATTTAACATTAGAAATTCTACATTTGTAATCTTCCTATTTATGGAGATTTTGATATGGATTAATTCTGATGAACTTTCTGGAAAATGCTTCAAATGTTTCTTATTAGTAAACAGCACAGATTTTTCTTCTAAACACCTAATGCACATTTTTATAAATTGCTTTTATAAAATGCAGAATCTCTTCAGTAATGTAAAGATTCTACTGAATGTAGAGTTTTGCCATTTGTTTGATCATATGTGCTTGCCTTTATAAAATGATTAAGCTGTTTCTTGTCTAAGGAGTTATTCATCTGTTTTAAGAATATACATTCATACAGGTCAAATTATCTAATGCAGAATGAAAAAAATAATCTTGCTAATATTGATTGCTGCTGTCTTTGGTGATTAATGATGGTCAATCCTCACTGCTCCTGGAACCACAATCCAGAATTTGCCACATGTTCCCAAAGTAATTTAGGTGGACTAATGGGTTCTACATATTAATATTCTATACTATTTGGGTTTTTTTTAACAATTTAAGAAATCAAGAAAAATGTGCACAGAAATTGCTGTATTATATTGCTTGATTAAATACTCCAGTTTTAAAATTCAGTTTCTTACACCTTACAGGATCTTTCCTTTATACGTTGTGCTGTAGATGTTATGAACATGGGACTTTGTCTTCTCCATACTGTCGTGTATTCAGTGGATACAGGAGCTATTCAGTCTGTGTTTGTGGACTACACCAGACATCACATTCCTCTCCTATAAATACTGACTAATCTACTCAGATAGATTTGCTGAGTCTATACAGACACATTCTATTGCTCCTTTGAACCTTTGCCAGAAAAGAAAAGAGAAAGTAAATGATATCTACTATTTTGTTGTCTCAAGAGGATGATGAAAGTTAATAAATAGAACTTACACAGGAAGATATACTGCTTCTTGTTCTTCAGGAGAATAAAACACTCACATAAATACAACTACACTTTTATAATATCTAGTATCTTAATGAAATGAACACAGTACTTTCTACTAATGTATTTCTTACCTGCTTCATAGCCAACTCACCAAACAGGATTAAGGCTTGAGATCTTCCTGTTACAGTAACCACATCAGCTCAAGACTTATTTTGAGTGTATCCAGTTAAATGCTGAGAGTATTAAGCCTTCATTATAACATGAGAATGACTTTAGCCCAGGTTTTAATGTATTATTTGAGGCTCCAAATACAAAGTACTTTGTGTTTTGGCATTAGTATCAGCTACAGTTACTTTTGATACAAAATGGAGTCTAATGTTTTCAGGTGTTCATTACACCTCTTGCCGAAGCAAGACTGTGTCCATTCTGTACATTTGCCATTCCTTTTCTCTAGATTGCATACTGTCTACCATCTTGCTTTTCAACTTAAATCTTGAGATAGAGTTGTCTCCATCTACTGCTTTCCTCCCTTTCCTCATGCTCTAAGGCTAAAAGAGAAATAGCCTTGGCTTTGTCCTTTCCGTTATTGATTCTGGTTTCTGGAAGGTCAACCATACATTTGGGATAAATCCAGAACTTTTTTGCTTTTTACTTGTTTTACTCTCCCTATCCTTCTTCTGCCTTGGTTGCATTTACAGTATTGATTTTGGCTTGCTTCTTGACTCATGTTATCTATCTCCCATTATGCTTCAATCCTTTTCAATTTGCTCTCCCCATCTCTCTCTACTCTTCCTAGTGTTTGTTTAACATTCGCCTTTTGAGTAATGGCTTCAGAGAAGGTTCATATTTCTATCTTATTCAAGACACCTTCAGCCAAGCTGTCTTTACAGCCATGATGAATTATCTTAAATATAAAATGTTCTTGTCACATTCAAACATTCCTTGAATTTCATTATTTCCTCTTACTTTAAAAAAAATCTAGTGAGTACAGGTGGAAATAAAGCATCTAGTAATCATTGACAGACCTGAGTGCACTGGTATGTCTGCAATTAATTGATTATAGATACAAACATACATTTCCTAAGCAGTTGAACATTTGTCTAGCTCCCAAGTCTTTATTATTTCCAGTCCTGTGAGCTGCTTCTTCCAACACTTCAAACTTTCTGCCAGTATCACAGTATACCAGAGGGCTGCATTTTAACCTCTTCTGTAGATAGCACTTAAGTGCATTTTTGTGTAACTCAGTGGGATCCTGGCTCGGGTGGAATCACGGCCACAGTGTTTTCTGAATCAGTTGCTGTCCTTGAGTCACTGGTGGACACCTTTGCTGCCGCTCTCAGCTCTCTGCTGTCCTCCAGTGGTTAGGGGTTGTCCTCCCTAATTTGGATCATATTAAGAAGATAGAGTCTAGACACCCCACGGACTGGACTGCCTGGCCAATATGGCTGAAGGAGCAGATGTGTGCCGACACTAAAAGACAACTTTAGATTGTGGGCTTTGAGCCCTTCTAGTCTTCTTTTCGCATCATTAAAGGCAAGGTTCGCAGAGGCCACAGCCTCTCTGTCACCCTTTGATCTCATAACAGGAAGGTTTCTCTGTGTTTGATAATACTGATCAGTGGTATCTAAATCATACCTGCAAACAAAGGACCTTTCAGTATCTTTGCACATTCATGTCCTTAATAAAAGAGGGGTGGAGTAGTAATCTTCAGGGGTCAAAAATGACTGAATTGGGATGAAAATTGATGAAGCCAGTATGTTTATAGGACTGAGGAGAATGGCCTGTAGTCCGTTAAATTACTATTGTATTTTGAAATTCTCAGCGATTAAGAGAAAGCCCTCAACTGTATGATATGCTTTGGGTTTGTTGTGTGGACCTTGTCTGTTCAAAAGATCCTAGTGGAGTAGCCTTACTACTTAGTTTATTCAAGTGAGACTTCTGTTGACTCAATCTCTGTCCTTTGTTAAGATTATTTTAGCTTGATAGCTCAAACTCTATGGTAAACTGATTATAAGGTTCGCTAACAATCCTCCAAAGTTTATTTTTCTTTACTTTGGTTCTTCAAGATGATTTGAATCATAGAAGAAATCTATTGAATTCTAGCAAAATTACAGCTGTGAATTTAATTTAGGCTGTACCAACTCCAAGGATAAATTTGGAGAAATTGGGTATGTAATTGAGTATTTTGATCCATGAACATGGTATACACCCTCATACATTTCTATTTTTAATTGCACTTAGTACTGTTTCATAGTTTATAATAGTGTTCACTTTTCCCAAGTTTCATGTTAAAATTAATTTCAAAACTATTTCAATTTCTGACAGTTTATTTCAAGCCTACATATTAATTTGTGTATTTTGTATATTGCTGAAATATATTAAAATCATCAATCTTTAAATCATTCTTTAGTTTTTGTTGTCTTAAATATACACTTTTAGTGGTGCTTTAAGAAATATTGTGTTATTGGAACATAAGGACAGTTTTACTTCTCTTTATGATCTAGATGCATTATTTTACTTTACTAACAAAGTCTAATTGTACAAACTGCAACCTGCAGAAAATGTGTGGTAGACGTGAGAGAAGAATTCCTGACTTGTTTCTCATGTTGGGGCATTTCCACATTTGGTCTGAAAATAGATTCATGTTTTTTAGAGGGTCTTGTCACTGTGGTGAAATTTCCTTCTGCTCCAATCTTGATTTTTTTTTATAGATTTTTTTTATAAATTTATTTTATAATTTAATTTAATTTTACATATCAGCCTCGGATTCCCCTGTCCTCCCTCCTCTAGAGCCCCCCTGCCCTCCCCTCAGCCCACCCCCCATTCCCATCTCCTCCAGGGCAAGGACTCCCTTGGAGATTCAGCTCAGCGTGGTAGATTCAATCCAGGCAGGTCTAGTCCCCTCCTCCCTTCGCCCAAGCTGAGCAAAGTGTCCCTACATAGGCCCCAGGTTCCAAACAGCCAGCTCATGCACTAAGGACAGGTCCCGGTCCCATTGCCTGGGGGCTTCCCAAACCGTTCAAGTTTTGTAAGAGTGGATATTGTTTTGGTTTCAGCAGCCTGACCCTGTTACACAAGAAAGGGGAATTTGAATCATTGGGAAGAATGCTATAGATTGTCAATACTCAAAACTTGATTTCTCCAGGAGTTTCTCTGATGTGTTGAATACTGTTCTCTTTTCTTCTCTGGACCTCAGATGATCTTATTGGTACTTTTCTGGAGGAAATATAGCCATGAAAAACCATATTACATGGTAGGAATCTACATTAATTTTGTAGATTTATCAAATGATTTATCAAATGTTTAACACATGTCTACTTTAATTGATGCTGGGAAGAGAAGATAAATAATATATCAAACCTTCGGAAGTGATCTAGTCACAAACATCCCTAAACACATGTACTTATGAGTACCACTAACAAAATAGACTAAATGTAAATTTTAAAGAAGAAAAGGTCATGCCGGGCGGTGATGGCGCATGCCTTTAATCCCAGCACTTGGGAGGCAGAGGCAGGCGGATCTCTGTATGTTCAAGGCCAGCCTGGTCTACAAAGCGAGTTCCAGGAAAGGCGCAAAACTACACAGAGAAACCCTGTCTTGAAAAACCAAAAAAAAAAAAAAAAGGTCACAAATTCCAGAAAAAGCCATGGGGCAAAGGAAGAGTTGGAAGGGAGAAGGGGAGGGTGGAAATAGTGTAAAAACAGTACTCATATATGAAATTCTCAAATACTAAAAATAAACGAATTAAAATATTTTACAAAACAACAGGGACTTTATGCAATATTTTGAAGGTAAGGAAGGAGGAATGTGGGTGTTTGTGTGTAAGTGTGTACGGTTCAAAATAGTCTATATTGGACAACAAACTCCCATGGGGAGATACTTTTAGAAAGTAAGGATTTCTTTCACTCATCACAGAAAGGAACTTCAACTCTATTTCACATGAAATATGCAGTCAAGAATGCCATGGATATGTTTTAACTCACTGGAAGAATACACTATGATGGGATATTTTAATAACTCTACTTTTGGACAGTGCTAGCTTCTTTCTGCTTGGTGGGAAGGTTCATGGTCCATGGGTTGTGATTGCTGAGTTTTAAGTATAGTCTCTCAGAACTTGGAAAGGTGCTGGCGATGTTAGAGTGGACCTGGGCTATGTTCTGGTTCTGAATATATGAGCACAGTAACCACGTGAAAACACTGAGGGAAGGTTGCTTGCTTGACTCTTGACAAATCAAATGATGGATGTGAGCATGAAAGTACAATCTGCAGCAAAACATTTTTTTTCACCAAATCAAAGAAACAGATGCAAATGAACAAGGCTTTAAGATAGACATGCACCCCTTTGGGTTTTATTTTTGCCTGGCTTACTCCTGTCCATGAAATAAAAGTCTCCATCACATATAACACACTAACTATCACCTAGTGGAACCAAGTGATGAATCAGTCCCTCCAAATGGAGAAGGGTGCATGAAGCTAGTTATTACTGCCGTGCAAAAGAACCAACCAAGTCAAGGCTGTTCAAAGATCAATGTATTAATCTTGCTATTCTGCATGCAAACATGTTTACTAAACATACTCCATTCTACATTTCTTCTTACCAATTTAACATTATTTTTTGTCTTTCTGTTTTCAAATAAGAAAATGTAAAATGTCATTTTTTGTCTCTCTCACCTCAGCCTCCCACCAATGTTTTCTCTTACACTTACCATCCTGTTGGTATTTAGAATGTAAAATAAAGTGTTTTATTTTTTTAAAGTGATGTGGTTTTCTTAAAATACAAACCAGTAATCAATGAGAAGAGAAATATGTGAGATAGTCAGGTTGCTGGTGGATTTTCCAGGCTTGCAGAAGCCTGGGTGTGTGGGAGTGATATTTAAGTGATTAAATTCTCTGATGTCCTCATTCAAATAATAAGTGATATTATTGTACAAGTGAGTGTTCTATAGCAATGATATTCCTTTTGTTAGCTGACCTTTGAAGGAGTGGGAAGACTGTGAGTCATTCATCTATGTGATACATAATTCTTCTGGTTCCTTGAATTATAAAAGTGATTAAATCATGGATAAATCTGAAATTTTCTTTTTTCCGGCTATCATGACTAAACAATTTATCTGGAGTCAGTGTAATAGAATCTGATTATATGTAATATTCTTCCCCAAGAGTTAGGAATGTCTGCCATATGCAATCTTTAATTTATAATATTTATGTTATTCTTATTTGTAATTATCAAGAATATACAGACCCTTTAATTTTTTCATTATTTCAAGTACAAAACTCAAATGGAGTTGACATTGGTTTCAAAAGCTCCTGGAGCATCACAATTTCCAAATGACAAGTTAAAAGGACAGATTGTTACTTTATGTTTGGCAATTGTTGAGCAAGGCTTGATGCTGTCATGATTCCACAGAGCTTAAAGTCAGAGAAGTGAAATCACAACAGTTAAGTGTGGAAAAGAGTCAGTCTCTAATGAGTGTGTCACTCACAGAATGAACAGTAAGTACTTATGCAGACAAGGGTCCCAGGACAGGGGTAGAATGCATTTTGGTAAGGGTTAAGTCGTTTTCAGGAGGCCTAGTCACCTGGTGTGCTAGCTACAAGTCTCCCTTTGCATTGCCCCTCTCCTTTTTATGTCTCCTTAATAGCTAGCTGCCCTTTGCTGATTTCACTGCGACTATTAATCATTATCATCAGCCTGTACTTATGTGGAGTAGACCTCTGAAAAAAGAAAATGTCAAAAACAGAACGCAAACTGGCAGCATTATATAAGAGAATACAGACATGCATGCACACGTGTGTCTGTGTGTGTGTGTGTGTGTGTGTGTGTGTTTATGCATGTGTGTGATATGTGTGCAAGAAAGTGAGTTACCAAAAGTGGTCAAAGGGGCCTTTTGACCACTGAACTATATCACTGAACTACCCATGGAACTGGAGAAATAGCTCAGCAGTAAAGGGCACTCACTACTCTTCCTAGGAACTAGAGTTCAGTTCCCATAGCTGATTCCATTTTTGGCCTCTGCAGGCACCTAAACACACACACACACACACACACACACACACACACACACACACACACACACCACAGAACATTTAAAACACTTAAAAAATAAGAAAGACAGATATTTAAGATTCCATAAGCTGAGATAAAGTTTTAATTATTCTTCTATTATTTGTGTCTAATACCAAGGACAAAGCTACATAAGCAGAGAAGGATTCAGTTTGCCAAAGAGTGTGAACCATTTCAGCGGGAGGTTATATCAGGAGGAGTTTGAGACAGTGGTCACGTTGCATCTGCAGCCACAATGTGGCCAAGCAACCAAACCTGAGGTCCTCCCTTGGAGGCTTACTCTAGTGAGATCCTACCTCAAGGCCCATGCGAGATGGGGACCAAGTATTTAAACATATTAACTAATGGGGAAATTTCATATTCAACCACAATTGTGACTTTGAACATGGAGAGGGAAATCCAAGGAAAACGGAATTGTATAGCACTTCTGGTTTTATTGAAATAAAGTAAAACAAAACAAACAAAATATTCAGGACAATAGATTTTAAGTGTTAACATTATTTATTAATTACACATTAGTGTTAACAATGAGGACTAAGATGTCAATGGAACAACATGCTGCTCCATGTAGTTTGGAAACTTCTCAGTAAATGTCTGCCTGGTAAATATTTGATAATCCTCTTCAGTAGGGATTGAAATGTGGTGGTATACTGCACTCCATTACTCTCAAATCTCCAAAATAAAACAATCTGTCATAAAACCCACTTTAAAAGTAAATGAAAGGAGCTAGGTGTGGTGACACACACCTTGAACCCTAGCATGTGGGAGGTAAAAGCAGGTGGATCTCCAGGAGCTTGAGGGCAGCTGGATCTATGTACACAGGGAGTCCTATGGCAGATGGGACTACTTACATAATTGGGATATCAAAACAATAATGAAGTTTGAGCACTTCTCTGGAACCGCTCCATATCATGTAAGCAATTCTGAAGAGTCAGATGCCCCATGAGTAAGGTTTGGCTATCCATTTAGAGATGGGAGCTCATCATTATGTCAGTAAGTATATACAACTAATGTGTTTAGTCATTATGTCAATATTGGTAACATAAGTTAAATATGACTGGGGAAAAGAATCACTGTGTTGTATTAATATATATATGTATGTATTATGTGTGAAATAGGTGCATATTAATATTAATATATTTCATTAATATTAATTTTAATACATTAATATTAATAAAATAAATTGTTTATTAATATTTTATTAATATTAATTTCAAGATTTGAAATGAAAACTGGTTGTACTTTTGACTGCTATTTTATCGAAAAATTTGGACTCTAAAATAGTCGGGAATTTTTTTAAACACAAAGTTTAACTTATCTTTTGGTTTAACTTTATCTTTATTTCTTTCTATGCCTGTCATTACAAATTGAGAGGCACTCTCTTTTAAAAGGAGTTGTTGGAGTTAGGCTGGAACGTGAGGTTGGAAAATGGCTATGTGGAGCTTACCTTCAGAGTCTTGACATCACCAGGTCTCTCACAAGTGATGCAATGGTTATCAGTCAAGATCCTGTGGTTCAGAAAGAAAAAAGATAGCTGGAGCCCCCAACTGGATCAGGCCCTCTGAATAAGTGAGACAGTTGGTTAGCTTGAACTGTTTGGGAGGCACCCAGGCAGTGGGATCGGGACCTGTCCTCAGTGCATGAGCTGGCTGTTTGGAACCTGGGGCCTGTGCAGGGACACTTCCTGAAACTACCAGGTTGAGCTGAATCCCCAGGGGAGTCCTTGCCCTGTAGGAGATGGGTATAGGGGGTGGGCTGGAGGGAGGGGGGAGGGAGGAGGGAGGACAGGGGAATCCATGGCTGATATGTAAAAATAAATCAAATTATAAAGTAAATAAAAAAAAGAAAGAAAAAAGAAACTGATTGTAGCAAACATGGACAGTTTCTAAGTGAAACTGCTAACGAATAGTTTCATTGTAGAGACTTACTTAAATCCATACACAGCTTAGGAAAGTATTTTTAAAGGTAGCCTTTGTCACAACACCACAGCATGTTATGATAGTTTATTTTTTTAATTTTATGATAAATGTAGTTACTTTGTGAGGAGTTGATTTATCTAACGTTTGTGAATGATCAGGAAAAGACATCCTGCTAAATAGAGTCCACATGTCGCTCATGTCGTCTGACCAGTTTGCTGTTCAGTGTTTGCACGTTATCAGAGTTTGCATATGTGGTTTCATCGCATTGGATCCCAACATCTACATTAGATCAGCTGAATGGCGCGCACGGTGGACCCTTGAAAAGCTATTTCAGGAGTTATTCAAATCTCTATGTATGGATTTAGCTTTGAAAGTAAAAATAAAGTCTTTTACATATGATTTGTAAAATATTTGCATTGCAGTTTCTTAGAGACTTGGCAGCCTTTGGAAAGGACTTCCCATTAGTTACGATTAACTGACTACAAGGTGTCCTGGTGTTTATTCTAAACCTAACCCAGAGTCCTCTGGGGCAGCGGACAAACCACAGTCAGGGAAAAGAGCTACCACATAGAACAGGACAGTCTTCCCTCTCACGGATGAACTTCTCTCTGTGTGTCTTGAGCTACTTCATGATCATAGATGCCCTACAGTTATTCCAAATCTCCACCACAGGAAATAAGAGATGTTGGGGGACGGACGAAAGGTATGGCACAACAGATGGATGTCCGGATAGCATTTCATCAGGTACAAAACCTATCTGGGCTCAAACAATGTGGGTTGAAGTCCTGGACCTGTGAAATGAACAAGCATGCCTTGTGGAAGTGTGTGTGTGTGTGTATGTGTGTGTGTGTGTGTGTGTGTGTGTGTGTGTGTGTTTGTACATGATATGTGCATATTTGTATGTATGCAAAGTGGGTCCATGTGTATGATCAGAAGATAACCCCAGGTGATCGTCTGGGGATTTTCCTGTCCCCTTCTCCAGTCTTCCCATTACAGATGCTTGCATTATGCAGCTGGGTTTTGCATGGGTCCTGGAAATTGGAACGCAGGTCCTCACATTGGTACCTTTGCCACTTAGCTGTCTCCCCGTCTCCAAACGCCCTTGTGAAACCTAAGTTTTCTAACGTGTCCAATGGAAATCCAACAGCCCCTTGTACAACGGCTGTGGTTAAAACACAACGTGATTGTTTACTGTTTACCTGCCTTGCAGGCTCCTACAAAAGCGTCCACACAGCTAATTTCTCTGTTTTCATTCCAGCAGATTATTTGTTCCAGTTCGAACCCTCTCTTCTTGCAGATGCCAAAAGGAAAAAATTCTCTCCTCTTCCAGAGACATTAACAGCTCCCAACACCTGCTGAGCCTCAGTGCTGGAAGATTCAATTTGACTTGTTTATTGACGATAATTTGAGAGTTAAAAAATCCAGCTACACACCACGGAGTAGTGCTTAGTCCTCAGCTGTAATTGCCCATAATTTCTCTCGGGAAATTGTGCCAAACATCAAAAGATCCAACTGCATTCATTTTTAAATCTCTGTCGTTTCTCCTCAGAAAGCACCAACATTATTTCCCCCAACATTCTTTGCTGCTGCTCACATTTTTGTTTGTTTAAATTCTAAGCCTTTTGGGTCACCTTGAACAGTCCTCACCAGCAGAGATTTTTTTCCCCTGCAAAAAAAGAAATTTATCCCATGGTGACTGCAAAATGCTGTTATCATCAAAGCCAAATTTTTAAACAAAGTAAGACCAAGCGATCTCTCTGTGATGTCGTTCTTACTGTGAGACTGATGGACTCACTCTCCAGACACCAAGCTGTTTCTCCTCTTCTGTTTCCTCCTCTTTTTACTACAGTGTACATGTCACTGTGTCGACCTGTGTGAAAGACGGACAGAAGTCATACTTTTCCTCCGGGAATGTTCAAGGATGTGGAGCAACTTCCGGTAAAAGAAAAGCTATTTGGCTCATTGTCCAAGATCGTGAACCATTAATAAAATATATGCAGCCAGGCCCCTCTGCCACTAGAACACCGAGAAAATGATGTGGTAAGGATGACATGAGGGACAAGGAAAGATATGCTTTGTATCATTTTGACTCAAAAACAGGTGATGGGCACACCCTACTGCCCCTGTTCACACTGTTTTCCTTTTTTCTTCCCAATTTGCTCTCTTCTAAGCAAAGAGATGAATTTTTCAGTGATTGGTATATAGCAGGTAGGGCTGCCAGTGTATCCAAATCCCCTGTCTTCTCTACTCTGTGTCCATCTTTAGTTCGAATCTCTACTGAGCCAACTAATACTTGCAGGGAATGGTTTCACCAGATATGTTTGAATTAGGCATTGCATGTTGGATAGGGAGAATGCAGAAACACTACCAAGGCCCAACTGTCAATCAGCAATGTTACCCTGAGACTTGAGGGACAATACCATATACTTTAATATAAAAAACAAGTGTGATCAGGATCCATCCCAGGTGCATGAGCAGGCTTTTTGGAGCCCACTACCTATGGTGGGACACCTCAAACAGCCTTGAGGCAGGGGGAGGGGCTTGGACCTGCCTCTACTGAATGTACCAGGCTCCGTTGACTCCCCATGGGAGGCCTTGCCTTCTTGTAGGATATGGGGCATGGGTTGCGGGGAAGGCTGGAGGAGTGGGAAGAGGGAAGAGGGGGATCTGTGATTGGTATATAAAGTGAATAAAAATTGTCTTAAGAAAAACAACAACAACAACAAAAAACCCAAGTGCATCTTCTAGTGAGATGTTATAAAATGCTAGCAAACTCTTAAGACCACTATCTCCTACAGAGGCCTTGTAAAAGTCAATAGCAGAATTGCTGAAATTTCAGACTCTCATTTAGAAAAAAAATCTCTTTCTAACCTTTATTATTTATTTTGACTTATTTATTCATTGAGAATTTCGTACAGTACTTTTCATTATATTACTTTTTGTCTCCTGATTCCTTCCAGATCCTCCATGCCTCCCTGGACACCCAGCTTTATGTTCTTTCTCTTAAGAACAGAACAAAACAGAAACAAAAGACATAAGGTCTAATGTGTTTTGGCCAACTGCTCCTGAGCTTGTGGCCTGCCTGAGTGTGGTTGATATACTCATGTCACTCCATTGAGAAAACTGTTTCTCCCTCTTCTAGTAGCTATTACTGGCTAATAACATCTCAGTTGGTGGTGGGACTTGGTGCCTACTTCCCTTCCTCCATGCTGGGATTTTGTCCTTACCTCAACTCATTTTTCCTTCACTAGCCAAATGCTGATTAAAATATTACCTACTTTATCACTGTTTTGTCAGGACGAGATGAGACAGATGACAGGGCTTTCCATAGAATGAACTTAATCGAACTTAGATATCACAACTTCCCTTTGGCTATCTAGTTAAGTCATCCATCTCTCCCAATAGGTAGGATTTTATGTTGTCGCTGTATTTTTGTTTTGCTTTGCTAAAGTAAAAAAACTGTCACTGATAGACCTTTGGAATAATATGGAATAATGTAGATATTAATTCATAGTTCAAGAAGCCGCTGAGGATGTCTACATGTAAGCAATCTAGTTATTTGCTACTCACTGTGATATATAATATATAAGAGACTGGTAGAACATGGCAAAACCAAGTTAAACTGAAAGTATTGAGCACTGTGGGTAATTGAAATAATTTATGTGTTTTTGAGACAGGAAATAAAACAATATAACCTATTACCTCTGTATAGCATGTATTAAATATAAAAAAATGTATGCAATACATATTTAACATCTTTTACTTTAAATTTACATCTGTACTACAAAGAGACCACTTCCATAATTCAAGGTCACAGGTTAAGAAAATAAAATGAACCTAGGACTTAGGTCCAGACTATAGGCCAGAGTTCAGCTTTCTTCATTCTACTGGTAATTGTAAGCAATTTAGATAACTAAGTAATTAGGTACACATTGTAAGTAAAATGTCATTATGTATTTATTCATTATTTATTTAATGAATACACTACTGTATGGGGTTATGCACACAATCCTAGTAATAAACTAAATATGCTATATAAAAATAATATATACCCACAATATAATGTACACATGTATGAACATTATAATTCCAAAGAGATATGATCCTCCTAATATAAAGTTAAGAGTTCCTAGTTTTTGTAAGAGGTAAAGGGCAGCACCTAAGACTAGAGATCTATTTGTAAAGAATAAAAGTGAACCTAAAGTTACAAGAGATGGGATTCAGAGCAGACAAGAATTTGAACAAAAGAGCAGTATTTCAACACGTATCACAGAAATAAACCATTCATACAAATAAAATCAATATTTAAGAAAATCAGGGAAGTTAGGGAGACACACTTAAAACACCAACAAGAAGTAATATATACATTAAGGAATTGCTTGAAGAACATAGGAAGGAACTTAAGTTTATTTAAAGGGTGTGCAGGAGGGCTGGAGAGGGGAATTCAGTGGGAATCGCCCATCTTCTCTTCTACAGAATTTGAGTTTGGTTCCCAATAATCATATCAGGCAGTTGTGAGCTCTAAATACAAGGAATCTTCTCTGTCTTTTTTGGCCCCTATGGGCTAGAAATAAAATAATTAAGAAAAGTTAATATTTAAAAAGAATATGAAGACTATCTTGCAATTTGACACAATGTTTATAAAACATGGAGATATGGCAACTCAAATAAGTCACACAAAGGCAAAAACATACTACATGATCTTACATGTGGAATCTGAAAATACAAAATAAATTCTACAAAAACAGACCGTGGAATGGTGTCTACCAATGGTAATGACTTGAGAGAAATGAGAATTTTATAAAAAGATAAAGTTGCAGTTCTATAAAAGGGATAAGTCTAGGGAGCCAACATAATTCTGAGGATAAACACCAATTCTGTAATCTTTATGAAATGTTCAATAGCTAACCTAGCATGTCAAGTTGACTTGAGGGTGGACTTTCACAAAAATTATATAATTAATAAATAATAACTAGTAACAACACAATTTACGTATTACAAGACTTCACCCTAAGGCATTGTCTTATACTTACTTTCTTAACTATCTCAACATATTTTATAATCTTTGTATTATAATTAGTGAATAAGGCACATGAAGCAAAGATTGTGGTGATATTTTATTCGTGCTGAAATGTGGTGATAGTTTATTTGCATGTTAATAAGTAAAGTTTACCTGGAGATCAGAGGTCATAGCCAGCCATAAACAGAAGTCAGGCGGTGATAGCACATGCCTTTTTAATCTGATCACATGGCAGGCAGAGTATCTGTGTGTTCAAATACATGCCTTTAATCCCAGTACCAACCATAGAGGCCTGGAGGTCTGTGTAGACAGGCAGTGATGAGGAAGTGAGGTGGCTGGTTTAAGAGCCAATGAGAAGGCAGAACAGCAAGGCAATAAAGGCACAGGTTAGACAGGAAGAGGTTCTCTTGGGAAGCTATGGCAAGGTGGTGAGCTAAGGTTAGTTGATGGCTCTCACTTTGACCTCTACAGCTTTCACCCCTGTATTTGCCTCTGTGTTTCTTATTTAATAAGACTGTTTAGAAATTCGTCTACAACAGATCTCAAACCCTCTTCTTCATGATTTTGAAGCTCCGGTATGAATAAACACTGTTTCCCAAATAATGGAAGATGAGCTATGTACTTCTCTCTTCTCTTCCTGCTTGCCCCCTTCCCTTTTTCCTCCTTCCTCTCTGTTTTGTTTTTTTGCATTCAGACTCTGTTTTTGCGTGCATGTGCATATGCATTAAGGACAGATGAAGAACCTCATTAGAGTAGGCTATCTCCAATAACATTACTGATGGGAATAATATACACTGGCAGTTAGTTAATTCTTTGGTTTCACTCAAATGCCTTATTTTCTCTGTTCTGCTTTGTAATGATATTTCCCTGAGTATGTAGAGTCAAACAATTAAAGAGAAATAGATCTATAGTTGGATTCAAGATAGACACACACTTTCCAAAACAATTGTGGAAAGTATCCTGTTCTTTACTGTATAACACAAACAGGCCCGAGAAGCGAGGGGTGGGTGGTAGTGGTGGTGGTGGGTGTGCCCTAAAGCACATAGTATTTCTCAGTGTCTGGGGTGCCCACTGTGGCTAAGAATGGACATGGACTGGTAAGGCTGGAGATATAAAATTAGCTCATAATCTCAAGGTATCATCAGAAACTGAAATCATGCCTAGTTTTCATTTCTATTTTTCTTTAATTGAAAATAGATGTTATTTCCATACACTATATTCTGATTACCATTTCCCCTCCCCTACAACTCTGATTCCTTCCCACCTTCCCTCCCATCCAGATCCACACCCTTTCTGTCTCCCCTTAGACAATAAACAGGCATCTAAGGAATAATAATAAAATTAAATAAGAGAAAACAAAACAAAACAAATTGTAATAGAATAAAATAAAGAAACAGAGTAATAGAACAAACCATACAGACAGAAGGAAAATAGCCAACGAAATGATGCCTACTTTAATACTACTGTTTTAGATAAGTACGAAAAAATAAACACTTCAAATAAATGCAGTCTCTTGTACCTTGTTAAGATTTCCTTATCTGTGTATCTTAACGACCAGAACTATTTTTGATGCCAAATACATTCTTAAACTAAGGAACCATAAAGTCAAGGTCTAGTAAAATGCTGGAAGTAAACTCAAGTGCCTATGAACTTTCCAATCCAATGTGCTGATTGCATTCCTTTTCTTAATGAAGAATCAGTTCCAACCGAAGTTGCCCATGGTACAGCTTCATAAATGCAATGGGTATGCACTAAAAATGTTACCTCCAGAAACTACTGACTATAAAATACATGAGTTGATGTTTTGGTACGATAGAACTCTTTTTATCATTAACTTCTCTCGTGGAAAACTTAAGGGCAAGACCATACAAGATAGATTATTTAAGATACTATGTTTGATAGGAAATTGTTTTGAATGAGGGTATTAAATTCCTGAGACATTATTCAGATATGAAGAACTCATTGTAATCTAGGTCATTTAAATATATCTCTATCTTGTCCTTGTCTCCCTTCCTGTTCGTATACGTTTATTAACTTTTTTCTGACTGAAATTGATCTCTTTCAACAAATTGATGCAATAAACAAAGTAGGTACTTACATAAGATGGTTGACCTTCTACTTTAAATTAAATATGTAAGATTTAATGTCATTTTAAAAGTGTTATGGAATTATACTCTGAAAGCTTAGAGTGATTTTCCACCAGAAATATTGAGGCAAAAGGGACAGAAATCATAGACAAACAGTGGATTCTGGCTTCCAGTTCACTGTCCTTTCACAGCCTTCTGTTCATTTTGTCTCAAGGGATGGTGAATTTAAGACAAAGCAAAAATTATTTGCATGAGATGTTTTCTTTCTGTATGATTGGCATGCTACTGTGTGGATCACTAACACTGTGATTCTTGTACTCTCACCAGGATCTGAGCTGTTTGCAATCAAGAAATCACATTCAGCAGTAACACTATAGATGATCATAAATGAGCAAAAGCAGGTGGAACTTATAAATTTGGGGGCTTTAGATCCAATTAAGCTTCTTCCTAACAGAGATGAGGAACATGTAACTTGGGTCCATTTGTTTTTATATTCATCTAATAAGCCCAGTGACACATAAAGTAACTCTTTGTTCATGATTAACTGGACAGCAACTGGGTGCCTATGGGATTGGGGCAATTGTGTTTGGTATTCTCCATTGCATCTTTCCCCATAGCTGTGATTATTATATGAGTGCTGTTAAAGCTGATAAGAAAATTCGTAATTAATGACTGACTGTCTATTTTCCTTGCCTGATTTCATGATGATAGAATTTACTCTTGGGACTGTCAAAGTGATAAGAAGTAAAAAAACTTTGAACAGAAGAAAAAGAGCACACTGAACAGAGGTTCCCCTGCTGAAAACTCAGCTACATGACTAAAAAAATCCCTGTCTTACCAAAAGCAACTGGCTGGTAAGTGGATGTGTTCCTTCTTCCCTATTAAAGAACTGGCCATCCACAGAGTCAATAAATTTAAACAATGGGCTCTTACTTGGCCAAAGAGAAATGAACTTGTAGATATGATTATATTGACACAACACGTGCAAATGTTCCTCATAGACAGTTGAGGAATGAGAAGCACTCAGCAGTTGGTAGGACAGCACTTCCTGTTCTACTAAATTTCAAGTCTCCTTTACATAGGAGCAACCAGAACTCTGTTCTTTGTGTGGATTATGCATATTGATACTAGAACATAAAACAGTGGTATTTAATCTATGTGTGTATCAAATCATTCAAACAAACATCAGAGCCATTCTATGTCTATGTGAATAATGTTTGGTATAGTGATTGTATTTTTGACAGTGAAAGTATGTAATGAGAATGTGACTGGGAATCTGTGTCTTTTTATAATAAGGAACATCTTAGGCCATAAGGTTGTTTCTGGTACTGGTTCAGAGACTTCATTCTATACTTGTGGGAGAGGTGAAGAAAAAAGAAAAGAAAATTTATATTTATGTATGTGTGTGTATGTGTGTTTGTGTGTGTGTGTATGTGTGTATGTGTTTGTGTGTGTATGTATATGCCATGGCACACATGTGGAGGTTGGAGGACAACTTTTAATGTTGATTCTTTCATGGTACAACATGGATCCAAATCAAAATTAACTTGCCAGACTTGGTGGAAAGTGTCTTTAGTCACTTGGCAATCATGCTGGCCCATCCTCATTAATAGTCTTAATATTGTTCAAAATCTTTCTACCTACATCTTCAACCTATCAGAATCTATCTATCAGTTTGTCACTACCCTTTATTTCTCTTTTGAAATTCATGGCAAAGTCTTAATGATAATTATTTAAAATTAAATACTTCCAGTATACTATGGCACAGAACATTCCCTTTCTAAAAGGAAGAAAGCAGCATAGAGTAAAGACCAAAGCAAGACTGAAACCCATCAGAGAAACACCACACCTGAAACTCTGCAACTATCATCTGGGCTCCTATGGCCTTCTGCTGCTCTTCGGCTTTGGCTTTCCTGTCTACCACATCTCTAGCTGCCAACAGCTTTGTTCAGTAGGTAGTCAATGATCCTGATATCTGAAACTTACGCTTCAACTTCCTATCAATGACATTAGTCTACTACCAAGACTAAAATATTCTCATGGATCCAAAAAATAAATACTCTCACTGGGTTAGGGAGATAATTCAACTCAGTCAGTAAAGTACATGCTGTACATACATGAGGATCTGAATTTAATAACCAGTACTCACATAAAAACTAGGCATGATGATATGTCCTTGTAATCCCAATGCTTATAAGATAGAAATAGCAATATTACAAAGACTTCCTGACCAGGTAGACTAACATAACCTATAAAGATGCAGGCCAATGAGAGATTCAGAAAAAAACAAGGTGGATGCCACCTGAGGAGGAGTGATATCCAAGGTTGTCCTCTGGCTTCCACATACATATATGCTCACTTACATAGACATAAACACACAAAAAATGTTTTTATTAATTCATTTATACATAAATTTATTATTGATGGTTATATCTAAAATTAAGGATAATAATCTTAATTTTCTGAGCAGCAAACTTTGTATTGACAGCTAAAGATACAGGGATATTTAAGATAAATTTCTATTTCAATTCCAGATAGATTTTACTCCACCTCCAGTTATGAAATTCTCAAATGTTACTCCCAAAGAATCAATATGTGGCAGTTCTTTGCTCTGGGTAGGACCAATCATGAATGAAATTATTGTTCGTTTTGCAGCTTGAGAACAATTTAAATGAGTTTATGGAGAAAGAAACATGGCATCCAAGCTGTAACCTCAGCAGCCACCTCGAGGAAGACTATGGACAAGAGAAGGAAGAATGTCATGCTGTGTGAATTAAACTGGGATGGAGGTCAGACACATGGTGAACAAGCAGCCACATGGCCAGGAGAAGGCCATAGAGAAAGAGCAAAGAAGCCTAGGCTACGAAGGAAAACATACATAGGCTCTGACCAGTATCTCAATGAGAAACAGAAGAGACAACAAAGAAAATTGTACAATTAAGGACACAATGTTGAAAGAAAATCTTCCCAGGCATAAACCCTTGTTATTAAAAACAACAACAACAATACCTTTATTAAATCTGTAGGTGAAGTTTCAGACAAATGTTCAACTATTTATGATTCAGTTTAACCTTTGGGACAATTTGTACTGCATTTGCCTGTTTTATATTAAAAAATACTTAAGAAAGAACAGGAAAAAAAAGATGATAGCTACAATTTTAGCCTCATTTTAACACTGTCTCGCACATTTCTTCCCACCAATTACTCTTACTTCATTATTCAGATGGGGCATAAAGTTATTCAGTCATGACTTCCTCCAGTGTTCATACATTACTTTCCTGACATGACTCTGGCTGATGGCAGTGTTGATGGTCAATCCCATTCAAAATTATACATATATGGGTGCAAAAGATGAAGACAGAGACTGCCTGTCTTGATGATGATCTGATCCAAAGGAAGATAGAGATGACAAAATTTATGTATTTGTATATAAGTACCCTTCCTGCATCAAAAGGCTATGTTAATTGCTACAAAACAACAGTAGTTACAGACAGGTCCCAGTAAGATAGACATGACTTCAATCTGCAAATTGCCACTGAAAGTTACTTTAATAGCTAAATAACCTCAAAACTGCTGAGGCTAGAGAGTTTTGCTTCCATTCCCTTGCTTTAATAAAATTTCTGTCCTATAATGATGTAGAATTATTGAGGTAATACCCAAATTCCAATGTTGTTGCAATGCATTCCTATGCTAAGTTTTACACACGAGTCATATGAATATTTATACATATATATAATTAAACATATATATATAAGATTGACAAATATATATGTACAAAATTATTGATAAATGTTACAGTGCATTTCTATGCTGCCTTACACATGAGTCATATGAATCCTTATACATACATATCTATATGCATATACATAATTATTGACAAATAAACTCAGCCTTTAGTCTTCCATGGCAATTTGATAATAATGATCTAGAATTATTTATCATCAGTCATTTTTACCAACAATTATGTGTTTTTAAAAAAATTAATGCAATATCCATCTGTAGACAATAGCCCTTTGAATCTAGGAGTTAAATGTGTTAGGTTTTGTTTGCCACAAAGGAACAAAAAAACAGTTTCAAAAAAAATTCAAGATTACCTTGAAGCCTAGAGATGGACTTGGCAGCTGGGACATCAAGACCTTGAATATTTTTCAGGAGGACTTTCATTTGTTGAGTCACATGCATTAGTTTGTTTGTTACCCATGTTCCCAACTTATGTCAAGACAAAGAGCCATGAAGCAGAATCTTGCCTGCTGATCACCCTCAGGCTGATAAAGCTCTGACAGAAGGAACATTCTCTCTCATTCAGATTCCGTATATAAAACATTGCAGCAGGCATAAAGGAATCTTGTGTCCAGTACAAGATAATTATTATGGCTAGGGGGAAATTACTATGGCTGACTTCCCAGACTATCCACACAGATCATAGGTCAACTTAGTCAGCCATAACAACAGATACAACAAACACCTCCTGTTGAAATTGTGCTTTACTGGGTAGCAAGCCCTGGCTTGTTCAAGATCTCTAGTAATATCTTAGATATTAGTGTTGTGTTCTTTCCTACACACTATTCCTTGGTTGATAGGGAACCAACTGTGATTACCTTGTAAAACAATTGAAAACAATTTCTGCTTACTCTTCCCCATGTTTTTTCTACATAATTTGAGAAACAAATGAAAAATAACAACACATATGCACACACATATACGCATATAGGAGCCCCCACATACTTCTGTTTACAGGTTGTTGAAATTCTTATTGATGACAGATATTTCTTTCAGGAATGTTAAACATTTAGAAAATCTGGATTTAAATGGTAAATGACCATGAGAGCAGGCATTTTGAAATCATGCTCTCATTGGAATAATAATCCTTGTGAAGAGGTTCAGCTAGTGTCCTAGAGGATTAGATAATTTTATACTCCTCTGTTTGTTTGTTTTTTTAAGATTTATTTTATTTATTATGTATACAGTGTTCTGCCTACATGTGTCTTTGCAGGCCAGAAGAGGGCACCAGATCTAGTTGTGGGTGGTTGTGAGCCACCATGTGGTTGCTGGGAATTGAACTCAGGACCTCTGGAAGAGCAGTCAGTGCTCTTAACCTCTGAGCCATCTCTCCAGCCCTATACTCCTCTGGTTTAAGTTGACTAGAGCCTCATTTTAATTCCCTGTCTTCCTCTAAGAATTAGTGTGTACCTTCATTATAAAACAATATGGAGGTTGTATAAAAGGAAAAGCAAAGCAGGGCTTTCAGGAGTTCGCTCACACATTAACTCAGGAAATGATGGGGTCTGGAAAGCCTTGACATGTGGAGGGTCAGGGAGTGAGGTGGGGCTGCAGGAAAGGAGCTGACATCAGGCCAGTCCAAAGATGCGTGGACTTGAGAGCAAGAACTTCAGTTTGCATGTGGAGATGGCTGAAGGATAAGGCTCCCATTATTAAGCAGTCAGGCAGAAGGAGTGTCTGTACTCCCAGGGCAAGCCTTTCCATCTATCTAGGTCATTAACTGATTGGCTGAGGCCAACTCACATTACACAAGATAATTTCCATTATCTATTGAGCAGATTTCATTCACAATGAAATGAATGAGGCTTGAACATCATTCAAACATACCATCACAGAGACAAAAATGATAGTTGATTGTATCTGAGCACCTGGTGGCCTAGTCATGTTGACATAATACAAGTCCAAGTGTTTGAGTTCCTTTCTATGAAGAGAGAATAATTTCAAACCTTCAGTATTCTGTCTTTCCAAAACAGTTTGTGAGAAAAGTTGGAAAATGAAGTTTTAAATTAAATATTTTTCAGGAATTCAACAACATTCCGATACACTCCTGAAGCACATTCCCTATCCCATAAGCATAGAAGATTCTTGTCTCCTTAATGGAAAACAACTCCCCAACCTGTAACATGTGACTTGTGTTACTTGGCACAGAAAGGAACTAGCCGTCTTGTGCTAGCTCAAAGTTTTATAGCACTTTCTCAGAAGGTTTGTATTCCAGTAAATCTGGGTCCTTCATTCCTCACAGCTGTGTATCCTCTTCTATTTTGGTTACTGGAGAAGTTCAGAGGTTGATACATATTCTCTGGAAGGGAAGCCTTTCTAGGGGCCTGTTTATGGGTGACTACATGCTACTTCTCAGTTATGTGGTTAATATTTTCTAACAACAGAATTTGCTCAAATTGGAATCAAGTGTTCTCTCTCTCTCTCTCTCTCTCTCTCTCTCTCTCTCTCTCTCTCTCTCTCTCACTGTGATCCTTTAATATATATAGTTCCTCATGTTGTAGTGATACTCAACCATAAAATTATTTATGTTGTTTGTTACTTCATAAACTGTAATTTTTGCTACTGTTATGAATTGTAATGTAAACATTTGGTATGCAGGATATCTGATATGCTACTCCTCTGAAAGGATCCTCTGACCCCCAGGTTGAGAACTGTTGTCTTAAAAGCAATCTGCAAGCTGGGAGTGCTGTAAGAGAGCTGATGGGAGTGTCAGGGGGAGGGGAGGGGAGAGAGAGAGAGAGAGAGAGAGAGAGAGAGAGAGAGAGAGAGAGAGAGAGAGAGAGAGAGAGACAGGATGGGGGAAGAGACAGGAAAAGAGAAAGAGACAGACAGAAGCTGAGAGAGATGGAGAAACAGAGACAGAAAGAGAGACAGAGAGACCTAGAGAGACAGTGAGTGAAGGAGTTAGACAAAAGGGAGAGGAGAGATGAAAGATGAGTGGAGGGTGGAAGGGTACAGAAGGGGAGGGAGAGAATGAAATCCCATACTCAGGAGACAAATGGCTAGATTCAGCTCTGACCCTGCTGGTGGAGACACTTTCAATACCACTACACTATCTGTTTTTGTCTGTCAAAAAAGTTATTTAGTGTATGTGTGCTGGGGGGTGTGCATGTGTGAGCAGCATGCTTATGAAGGTCTGAGGACAGAGGACAACATGTAGGAGTGGTTGTCTCATTCTACCATGTGGGTTTTAGAGATTGATATTCTGTCATCAGTCTTAAGAACAAGCACCTTTACTTACTGAGCCATCTTGGGAATTCTTGCTTAAATATTTTAAAAGAATTAAAGGAAGTTTTGCTCCATTCCATGACAAATATCAATTAGAATAATTTGTTGTTACAGATAGTGAGTTCACCATCTTTCTGACACACTTACAAAATCTACTAAAGGCAAGGTTTTATTGCAACATGTTGCAATTTAAAGAATAGTTTTTCATAGATATTTACAAGTTTAATTTCAAAGACAATAATTTATTTTAATTGGGTTATTGTCAGTTTGCTCTGGTGCAAAAGGTAAACTATAAGATTTCCCAGGGTCACACTTTCATTGCTAAATATAGCCTGATAGTTTTCATTCAAAGTTCTTTTCCACAGGAATCCTTAGAGTAATCTTCCTAAGTGGGCTTTGTTTCTACCTAGTTCTTTATGCCTGCAAGATGCTCCATTCATGTGAGTTCTCACCAGTGAGATCCATCAGAGATGAAGAATTCAAAAGATGTAGTTTATAAAAGACAAAATTGAGTGTGGATCAAGACACAGGTCTTGGCATTATCCTGGGTTCTTTGGAGCTGCTTATCTGAAATGTCCATGAATAAATGTATAGTTTTCTCCTATGACATTCTGTCATGTTTTATTCCCATCTTTAATCTGCCAATCTGGTAAGTGACTTGCCATCACACTCCCTTTCAGTGAACCAAAGACACATTATCCTTCTGATTCTGGTTCTCAGAACAAATCACTGATTGAAAGGTCAGCCTGGCTTAAGATATGTGAATTGCTAATCCATTTGATACTTTATTGTATTCAGTTAATGGAAACTCACCGCCTTCTCAGAAACTGATTCACAAAGAAAATAGAACAAGAAGGGAATGTCTATTTGCCATCGGATAAAGACTCGGAAGGACTTGGACAAGCTGCATCTTTTAGTTAAAATTGACAGAAAGGGTTTGATCACACAGGAACTCATGGGAATCTGAGTGTTGACTACTGCTTCTGCATGGTTTTTGTTGCTGTAATCTGAGGTTCTGCAAATTCAGTTGGACCTTAATAAACAACTTCTTGAAGATATGTGGTCCTTTACTCTATTTGCTTTTACATGACAACAAAAAGCTTGAGGTATTTCTTTATCCTAACCTTAGAAATCTCACCTGCTGATGATCATCACCCTGCACATACCCTACAGACTACAAGGGGCATCCACACTGGACAATGTGATGACATAGGTAGTCCAGTGGTAAGGTAAACAGTAGGTACTCTTTGCTCTAGGCTGAACCCATCTATGTCTCCATGAATTTTGACACATCATTTCACATTTATAAAAGGTGAATTATTAACACGTGCTCTAGAGCTGGGCTTTCTATTCCACTTCCTCCTTGTCACTGTTGACATCAGTCAGCTGAGATGTATGATTGGAATTTGTGTAATGATTAAGGTTCTGCAATTTGTATTATAGACTATTTTCAGAATTGGCTTCTAGAGATTCTAACAAAGCAATGATTTTCCCCTCTAAATTATTGCTGATTTAAATCTAAATCAAAATAACCACAGTTGTCTGTTGATTACCATAGTGGGCAGGGCAGGCCTAAACATATTTTTACACATCTTTCCTAGAGAACTCCCAAATTTAAGTACCAAATTTATAATTTCTCTGTAATTATGAGGTTTGCCCTGGAGCTGCCCAGTACTTCTAATTAACTGGAATAATAATAATAATAATAATAATAATAATAATAATAATAATAGTAATAATAATAAGGAGGAGGAGGAGGACGAGGACGAGGAGAAGAAGAAGAAGAAGAAGAAGAAGAAGAAGAAGAAGAAGAAGAAGAAGAAGAAGAAGAAGAAGAAGAAGAAGGGGAAGCAAATTTTGAAAGATTCTATCATCTGCTATGTTGTAATGATGATCTTAAAGGATAGTACATGTATTTTAATGAAGCAAAATATATACAAATACTGCTTATTGCCTCTTTCTGCCTTTAGGTTTGATTGTGTACATTGCCCGTGCCATTTAATGATGAAAACGTGTTGTAAGTGGTGAAGGAAGACTTGCAACTCTTAATATGGTCTCTAAGCCTTTGGTACTCCAGTTTCTCTGTCTGAAATGAGAATAGTTTCCAAAGTTAACATTCCAGAGCATGGTGCAGATTAATTTGACAATGCACAGTGAGCTACTCCTTTACTGGCTTTCATTAGCAATCTGGGGAGCCCTCACCTTTCTTCTATGAATACTTAAATTCATATACAGACAACCACTACCCTTCTTTGTTAAGACCTCTAAGATTTGTCTTTGACTAGTTTGCTCAAAGACTTCATTCAGCAAGAGTTGTTCATATCTTTTTGATAAATATAGAATTTATTATCCAATAGACACATTGCAATCTCTGATTTCTTGAAAATCTACAGCTTTTTCCCAAAGAAAGCAGAAGTACTAGTTTTTAAATTCTCTGCGATTGGTGTATGTTACCCTAAACTCATGCAGTGCATTCACTCAGTTTAAGACTGGACCTAAGCTGGGCGGTGGTGGCGCACGCCTTTAATCCCAGCACTCAGGAGGCAGAGCCAGGTGGATCTCTGTGAGTTCGAGGCCAGCCTGGGCTACCAAGTGAGTCCCAGAAAAGGCGCAAAGCTACACAAAGAAACCCTGTCTCGAAAAACCAAAAAAAAAAAAAAAAAAAAAAAAGACTGGACCTACTTTCTAGTTATCTTTATATTTATACTTTGCCAGCCTGTTTAGAAAACTCTCTTAAGCACAGAAACCTAGACTAGTTAACTATGAGCATCGCCTGCCACCACTCTAGAGATGGTGCACCTGAGAGAATGAAGCCAATAAATGAGGCAGACTAACATCTTGTGCAATAACTAACTTTATTCAGAGCATTGGACAATTTATTTTCCATAGGTTAAAAAGAATCATGTAAGTAAATTGTACAATCACAAGGCCAAGCTGCATGGAGTAAAAACGTATTATTCCATCAAGGTATATAAACAAATAACAGTAGTCTATTGTAATGAATAATCTGAAGTAAACTCACACCTATCCTCTCTACCTGGGAGGAGCATGTAAACACATTCCAAGAACAATTTTGAAGAAACTGAGGTAGCAAGATTCTTGTCTTGTTTCTTTGGAGTTTTCTCACAAGCATTCAGAATTTTCCCCTCATGACTCCATTCTTAGACTGTATTCTGACAATCACCTTTGTATTTTTAATTTTACCAGTCCTGTGGTTTATTAATACATAATTTTCTATTCTTTCATTTATTCATTCTATACACTGCCATAGATTGCTGCTTCATAAATTTAAATAACATTCCATATAATGAAGACAAAATTCTGTTCTCCTGTTCCTCCTCATTTTGACTTCTTATACCACCTGGGGATTCCTCCTTCACTCTCTTTACTCTTCCTTTCCTCCTTTTCAATTTAGCCTAAATTATTTCTTTCTTCATAGATAAAGTTTTATTACGTCTAGCTTTCTAATGCTTGACAATTTCAAGTGGAACTGCTTTCTGCCCCATTTCCTGACTTGTAGCATAATTATAATTCCTTAAGCCAATTTAGAGTCCTTTAAAATGCTAAGGAACACAGGATGAAGGACAGGCTTTATTCACTAACAAGGACCAACCAGCCCACAGCGCCTGATGCTCTCAGTCATCTGAACTCTAACTGCTAATGCAGCTGTGCAGAGAACGTTTTTGGTAACAAGGAACCCTCTCTGCATCAGGATGCTCCAGATCCATAACAAAGTTACTGCTACAGGAAACTGTGACATAGAAAGAACTATGCCACGTATCTGAGAACATACAAATTGCAAAAGAAGGAGACAAATTTTAATGTGGGATGATTTGGTTTGAGTTTTCATGGTGCTCTGATGGTTCTCTATTCTTAAATCCATTAAACCAAAGTTTTCAAGAGATGGAGTCTAGAAAACAAAATATTCCACCAACTTAATCATATTAACTTCTTGCTTGTACAGAAAGAACCTGGAGCTATATAAATTTTCATGAGAACTAAGGTCTCATGGAGTCACACACTCTCAATTCAGACCCTAGACAAAGTCCCTACATGGTGCCAGTCAAAACCCCCCTTTATATGACTGAAACTAGTATAAAAGTTTAAAGTCTATGAAAGTATGTATTTGTTGTATTTCCAATCCACCCTCAGTGGTGGAATTACAAGTTAAGGAGTTACTGCAGGTCTTAATGAGTGGGGACACAAGGAGAATGTTCTTGTGGTAAGTACGTGTTCAGTACCTAGCCTCTCTTTTTGCTTCTGACCTTGATTTTTCAATCAACATATGAGTTTTGTGGCCACTTGATATTTTTAGGACTTGTAATACTTGTGTGTATGGGAAATTGGGCTTTATTCTTGCAGTCAAGATGAATGGTACATAGCTGAGTGATTATTGCTCCATCTACACTATTTATCAGTCTTTCATACACTGACTTGGACATATACTGCATTCCAGATGATTCTTTTTTGCAGAAATAGAGAGACAAAAGAAAAGGCTACATCATAGGTACTTCTTATATTTACTTCAAATTTGAAAAAAATTTTTTTCTGAAGATAAAAGCATGAAAAAATACCTGGCCATGTTGGGACAGATAAGAGTCCAGACAATGTGGATGTGTAGTTTCAATATGGACAGTGCTAAAACCTTGAGGTAGAAATAACTGTGGCAGTGTTCTGGCCTTAACATGTCGTATAACTGACAATTCTATTATTCTGTCCTGTGAAGACAAGATAATTCTTTCGTTACATATCAGTGAAAGACATAAATATGGTCAGGACTATACAACAAGGAATACTAGTTCTCAAACTAAAATCACGTTTAAGGAAAAAATATTTTTCTGTGGTACAATGCAGATGAATATATTTATCAGTGAGATAATTAATTATTTGAAGAAGATGTAGCACTAAAACACGACTTTATTTTAAGCAGACATAGCGAATAAATACCTCCCATGCAGAAGTATTTTCCTTGATAGGTTTTCCACATTAAAAAAAAATAGAAGTTTCCTTTGAAAACATTATTTTGGCAAAACACTCTGGAAAGTTTTTGAGAGACTGTAATAGATCAAACGCAGACTACTCTTAGCTGTTACCCAAATTGTCTGTATTTGGAAATGGAAAACACAAAAGGAGGAACTGGTTCCTGGCTTTTACACATCTTTAAGATACAAAGCAGGAAAGGGATTCCCCTAACACCTCAAATAATGTGTTTTTCTATATATTTAATAGTGATAAAGTGAAGCAGTTCTCAACAATGTATTTGCATTTATAGAGGTTATTCACATATATGCTCATGTGTCTATATGAGAGAGATTAATTTATAGCTCATGCAGAAGTCTTTAGGTTTTATTTAGTTAATTGGTTTAATATGTTTGATTTTCTTAACTTACATTATATATAGTGATTTTTTTCCTCTCTTTTACCTTCTTTTATCCCCTTCCCCATTCCTGCTAATTGCCTCTTTGTTTCTCAACCAGCCACCCTCTTATTTTCATATTTTTCTTCTTGTGCCTGTCTTGTGTAGGAGGTCACGGGTCACTGTCATGTCCTACCCAGACAACAGCACTTTATAGTACTCATCCTTTGGTTCCCACAGACCCGCTTCCTCCCCCCACAACAATATCCCCTCATTTTTAGAATGGGAGATACAGATGTTTCTTCAGAAGCCTTACTTTCAGCTACCAACAGCTGACTTTTGACCAGGCTGCCAGAAGCATACATTGTAGAAAAATGAGGAAAATTGAGTATTCACATGTAGAAAAATGGAACCAGGCATCTTTTGCCTGTACAAATATTAATTCTCCGTGAATCAAAGACTTTAATGTAAGACCTGGAACTCTGATATTGTTAGAGGGGAAAGCAGATAAACAGGTTTCCTTTCTGAAAATGATTCAAATGATTCAAAACATCAGAACAGCTATAAGATTTGATTTCATAAAATTAAAATGTATTTGCACAAAATATACAATTGAGTGAAGACTGCCTACAGAATGGGAATCCTTGCTAGTTTCTCAACCAAAAGAGGATTAATATTTAGAATATGAAAAGAATTAACATAAAAATCCAAATAACAAGAAGTCAAATTATTCAACCAATAAATGGATTACTGAACAGACATTTCTCAAAGGATTAAGTGCAAATGTCCAATAAACATGAAAAGCGTTCCAAATTACTAGTCATCAGAAAAATACACATTAAAATTTCACTGAGATCCTACCTCATCAGAACATCAGTCATAAAAGCGAACAAACAAACGAACAGAAAATGCTGGTGAAAAAGCAGACAAAGGGAAACTTCTAAATGCTGCTGGTGAGAATGTATGTCAATTTCAGAAAGATGGATGTGACAGGTAATTGCCTAATTAAACAAATTAAGGTAGCCCCCCAAAGATACATGTCACACCTTTTCTCTCACTGGTGGAGCCTAGATTTGATACAGATATGGAACACTTTGCATGTAGGACAAGAAAGCAAAGTGAAACTGCCTAGGGGAATGAAAAGGACTGATAGAGGAATGCTGTGGGATGTTCTATATGGCAAATGTGTTGCTGATTAGTCAATCAATAAAACACTGATTGGCCATTGGCTAGGCAGGAAATGTAGGCGGGACAAGGAGGAGAATAAAGCTGGGAAGTGGAAGGCTGAGTCAGAGAGACACTGCCAGCCGCCACGATGACAAACAGCTTGTGAAGATGCCAGTAAGCCACGAGCCACGTGGCAAGGTATAGATTAATGGAAATGGATTAATTTAAGCTGTAAGAACAGTTAGCAAGAAGCCTGCCACGGCCATACAGTTTGTAACCAATATAAGTCTCTGTGTTTACTTGGTTGGGTTTGAGTGCTGTGGGACTGGCAGGTGAGAGAGATTTGCCCTGACCGTGGGCCAGGCAAGAAAACTCTAGCTACAAATGGCGTCCAACGTGGTGGCAAGAGTTTCCACCTAAAAACTGAGAAAAAAGATTCTAAAATGGAGCTAAAAACAGCTTCCTAATTGTCTCTCTCAAATGAGCAGCAGCTGCCAGTTTGAGCTTATGGCGGGAATGAGGACTCTGCAAGTGGCAGATTAAGCTGCATGGTGGATTTAGACTTTGCTAGCACACACACACACACACACACACACACACACACACACACACAAAAGAGGTTTCTGGACTACATGCTGCTTGGATAAAAGCATAGACCCACGATAGCTCCCAGAGCTGGTGGTAAATGTAGCCATGTTGGGAAGCTGAGGTGGGCAGAGCCAGCAGCCACAGCTGCTGCAGTTTAAAGTGATAGATTCACAATAAGACAGATTCAGATGTAATAGTTTACAATGTATGTAAAAATGTACGTAGGCTTGGAAGAGAGAGAAAAAGGAATATATACAGTTGTATAAAGAAATACATCGTTTTTAAAAATAAAGTCTTTAAAGAGACAGTAAAATTAATATAAAAAAATAAGCCACATAAAGATGAATATTACACAGAGAATCTGGATTGTGTTGTCTTTGGGATTCTTAACTGCAGAGAGATATTTGATTGTAAAGGAAGCTGAGTTAAACCAATATGCATATTTTAAAGGTACCTTGACTTCAAAATTTGGATAAAAGGATATGTTGCTTTGGAAAAGAGTCTCTGCTTTTGTTCCCACAGAAAGCCAAAGGCTCTGGATTTGTTCAAGATTAAGATACATCAGGTTTGACCAGCCAAGACCCCCTGAAGGTCTCCAATGACACCATGGCCCAGATGATCCAACATCCAGAATGGTTTGAAAGCATCTGGCTCAGACGATACAGCCTCATGGACTATTCCATAATTCTAAAATTTTCTTTGTTTCCCCATAAGATACAGCGCCCCCTTCCAGCAGGAAGTAGTAAGAGAAGCTACTCCCAAATTCCCAAATTATATGTAATTTTACTTTGTTAAGGTTAAAACCTTCCTTTTTGAAAAAAAAAAAAGGGAAGTGCTGTGGGATGTTCTGTATGGCAAATGTGTTGCTGATTAGTCAATCAATAAAACACTGATTGGCCATTGGCTAGGCAGGAAATGTAGGCGGGACAAGGAGGAGAATAAAGCTGGGAAGTGGAAGGCTGAGTCAGAGAGACACTGCCAGCCGCCACGATGACAAACAGCATGTGAAGATGCCGGTAAGCCACGAGCCACGTGGCAAGGTATAGATTAATGGAAATGGATTAATTTAAGCTGTAAGAACAGTTAGCAAGAAGCCTGCCACGGCCATACAGTTTGTAACCAATATAAGTTTCTGTGTTTACTTGGTTGGGTTTGAGTGCTGTGGGACTGGCAGGTGAGAGAGATTTGCCCTGACCGTGGGCCAGGCAAGAAAACTCTAGCTACAGAGGAAGTAAAAAGAGAGGAGGAGGGCTATGGAGGAGAATATGATCAAAGTACATTATAGAGTTGTATAAAATTCGTCATGAAATCTAGTACCTTTTACATTGAATATACACCAAGAAAAACTAACTGACATCCATGTCTCAGTTTCTCCATCTGTCAAGTGACATCAGTGCTAGCACTAGAAAATTCAATGGGGTCAATACATAAAATATCTAGAGCAGGGTTTTGTACCTGTGTGTCAAGACTGCACTATGGCACCTTCTGCTCTTGTGTAGTGCACAGTCTGTGTGATTAAATACAACCATCTTTTTGCCTTGGGTACTGTTATGTGACTGTTAGCTATTATTCCAATTACTACAGATGTGAAAAGAAGAATTCAAGAGCTCCAGTAAATTTCTAATAGTCATACAACTATCAAGTGAGAGATTAGATTTCAATTCCTGTGAGTAATCCGTCATTGCCTTCCTTTAAGATGGTGATGAAATGCACAAACCTGGCATGATAATGCATGGCCTGGTTTGGACCTTTGACATTAAAACAAATTCTTAGGATGACACTCATGGTAAAAGTCTGCCTGTCTTCTATGCAGACAAAGGACAAGGGTGTTCATTTTGTTTCTGGTAAGAGAATAACAAGTCTAACAGAGATCTGAGGATGTTCTTCAAGACATAAGTAAATGTGATTGATGGCAAGCATAGTACTTACTGTGAAACAAGAACAGGCTTTGAGGTTACACTTAACACCATTGCTATTGTGCCATGTGTTCATTTGTGGTGGAAAACCATGTTTACAACTCTTGTGGCTTTAGAATTAGAATGTGAGAATCTCGTCTTGCCAGTTTTTACATTCGCTTCCTTGTTAGGACAATGCTATATGTTGATATCTTTGAGTTCATTGACATTGATTCCATGTCTAAATTCTTGAAGTGCCAGATATTTGAAGCTTCTCTTGTAATATGTTCTTGCCAACATTTAGCATTTCATACTTTACTGTTTTTCTTTTCTAATTTAGGAGAGAGAGAGAGAGAGAGAGAGAGAGAGAGAGAGAGAGAGAGAGAGAGAGAGAGGAAGGGGTATAAAGGAAGGGGAGCAGGAAGGAATGGAAAGAAGGGGGCAGGGAGACTCATTTCGCCTGTTTTTCTTCTGGTTGTGAGTTAGTTCAGGCCTATGATCTCAGCATTCAAAAGATTGAAACGGGGATGATGAGTTTGAGGCCAGCCTGATTTATAGATTGTGTTCCTGTCTTACTGTATCCCACTCCATTTTTCCTTCATTTCAAGTTCTATGTACTTTTTCTAATATAAGCATTGTCTTTTCACCTACATGATCTAATTCATGATAAAACATTGTCTTATCACATAAAAAGCATGAACTGACTTAAAATGCTTTCCCCTACTTATGGATCTCAGTACAACTGACCCTTATCCAAACAGTGCCCTAGTGATTTAAAAAGATTTTCTCTTACTTTAAGGTTCTCTTTCCTTAGTTCCTAATGACCTAAGCAGTCACTTTACAGCAGGAGTCAGCTCAGTAGGTGAGTGCCTAATTATTTCTCGCTGAGCTTTGCCACCTGAAGAGCTCATAATGAAGAGTGAGCTGTCTCAACCAGGCCACGGAAACAAGAGCATCAGGACAAGCATCTTGGTTAACCCAATCCCTGGATGATTCTGAAGATCAGGTCTCAATGATGCATTCGAAACCTCACTATGGAGATACACAGACAGTGACCGTTTCAAAAGAATGTTGCATTGTCTTGTGCAGTGAAGTGCAGAACTGATTGCTTAGTAGGGTAACCCTCACGAATTACAAAGGAATGGTGAATTGATACTTCATATCTAGTTCAATGGGATTTGCTAAAATATACCTCTGATAAGTCAGACAAGAGGATTCTTTGACATATTGAAGTTGCATTTCCCTAGATGAGGAGTGTTGACTGGAAAGGCTAATGTTTTAGAATGAGGATGAAGCTTACTCTGTTTGACAGACTCTCAGGCCTCTAGATTCTCCCAATCAGCTCAGCTATCCTGTCATTCTTGGCCTGGAAATTGTCAATCCTGGGAAAGGCATGGTCACTACCGTTGTCCACATAAACCTCATGGTTTTATAAATCTTATTTGAGTGAGTGCTCCAGCCAAGGCATATCTCTGATTGATAAGGCTGAGTGCTCCAGCCAAGACATATCTCTGATTGATAAGGCTGTTTTTGAAACAAGATTCACCTGAAATTCTGGATTCAAGATGTACCAGCTCTCTATAACCAGAAGAACATTATTTAGCATTGATGTCAACTGATTTATCTGAGCATGAAGGTAGTAAAGTCTTTCTCACTGAGGTGAAATGGGAATTGAAGACATTATGTAGGCATAACTCACCATTAAGTATGTATTTCACTCATAGCTTGCTTCCTGTTTTCTTCATGCACTTAAAATCGGCACACCACACAGAGGTGAAAGAGCAGAGATTAGACAAAGGAAAGTTTCAAAGAGTTCATTTTTCACTACAGTTGGAAATATTGCTACTGAAGTCTTCTGATTGTCTTATGACTTGTATCCTCAACCTGTAAGTCTAAGATTGTGTGCTTGGTAAGAGTGCACCAAAATAGAATATCAGTATTCATGTCATTTGTGTGAGAGAGGATCAGATTAAATTAAGAAGGGTCTATGTAACTGTTCAAACCAAAATTAAACAGTGTGGAAAGCAAGAGATTTTCCAAAAGTCTTCAGTTTTCTCCTCCAGGTATTTTACGTGCCCCTGCCCACCAAGTCCCATACACAAGCAAGCACATGTACTCATAATCATAAAGCCGGGGTTGGTGGCATATGCTTTCAGCCTTGCAGTCAGGAAGAAGAGGCTGCCTTCTGTGCCTTCAAGACCTGCCTGATCTACATAATGTGTCCCAGGCCAACCAGGGCTATACAGTGAGACCTTGTCTCAATAAACAAAATGAAAATTAAAAGAACTAAACGAAGGCTTCTGCTAGATTTCTTTGTTGTTTGGGTGTAGAGGAAGATACCAGCAAGATCTATGTGCCCTGTTCCCTAGGTAAATGTCTTCATTTTGAAACACATAAATAAATCTCCCTTTGGATTCTTTTTTCTTACTTTATTACACATTAATTGTACAGATTAATTTTTTCATTGTGACATTTTAATACATATATACATGTGCTTTGATCATAGCTGTCCCCACCATCCTTTTCAACCTTCTTCTCGATGTTCCTCATCTTCTCTTCTCTGATAGTCCTGTTTTGTGTTCTCCCTTAAATTGTACACATGAACGCAAACATGATACTTCTGTTCTTGAAGTTAGCATAGTACTCCAGAGAAGGAACGTGTGTGCATATGTACACACACACACACACACACACACACACACACACACACACACACACATTCGTTTATGTTTTAATTGTGTGTATGTGTATATGTATGTGTCTGTAAGTGTGCACTTGAGTGTTGGAGCTCCCAGAGTTAGAGATATCAAACCCCTGGAGTTTGAGTTTACAGGTGATTGTAAGCTTCTTGATGTGGTTGGTGGGAACCAAACTCTACAAGTACAGCAGGAGCTCTTAACTGCTGAGCCATCTCCCCCATTTTCATATTCCTCTTTATATGCATATTTCCCTCAATCTTTCTCTGTTAAAGGTTCTTGTATAATATGGTTTGGTATGAAAGTGTAGGTATTTGCAGCACAAATTATCAGAATTTCACTGCAAAAAGACATATGAGTTTTAATTTTGATTGACACTGCCAAAATAAGTCTCTAAGAGCCTCTAAATTATACTAGTAATATTGTCGTATGGGTGTGCTAATGCCCCATAAAGTAACTAGCATACTAGTATTTCAGTTTATGTCTAGTTATGGGAACAACTATGACTTAAAAAATAATTTTGTATATTTTGGTACTGTTTACATTTACTCTGTTTTGAAAGACATGTGCAGATATTTAGAGTACCATAAAAGTAACTATACTGATTTACAGAACTTTCTGTGTTAGGAATATGTCTGTATTTAGTACACTGAATACTGCTTGCTTAAATTTTGACTTTATTTTTAATGTCTTCTAGTGCTAAGGTTTTAAATTATCATGTATTATGATTTGACCTTTTAAAAAATATCTGAGTTACATGTTTTGTTAGGAAATAAATTTCTGTGTAGATTTATTTATTTGTTCATGTTTTTCTATTTTAATCCACTTTGAAGCTAGAAAATAATTTCCTAAAAACAATTCTGTAGCCATTTCAGAATTAGTAGTCATATGTCTAAGGAAAGAGCTGTGTATGTGTACACGTGCATTGTTACTTATCAGATCTTTAAAAATTGTTACCAAGTAAATCAACCACCATATTCTCAGATACAAAATAATTATAACATTATTTATTAATCTTTAGTTTGGTATAAGATTAATAAATCAGTCCATGTTCATGCTATTCATTTTTAAATTTCTCTCATTTTGATTTTAAGACAATTTCCCAATGAAACTCTTTGCTCCTAAGACCTCCTTTATGACTATCTAGAGTGGAAGACAGACATCAATGGAAGTGATTTGAGACAGGTGGACAGCAAGTGGAAAGTATAAGAATTCCTCTTCATGTCCTTGTTGATACTCTGAACCATCACCAAAACACCATCGTAGAGATCTCTCTTCTACACATCAGATACTCAAAATCAGTACTGTGCCAGTTATTGGGATTTCAGAAGAAAGGGTTAGTATTCTCATTAATAGATAATGTAGGATATGTAAGCACAGGCATACAACACACACACACACACACACACACACACACACACACACACACACATACACAACCAGAAACAGAGAGATTGTATGCTTTGGTATAGATCTACAGTTTTAAGAATACATGTATTTGATTTACTAATTCATCTTCATTTCTATGTTTAACACTACCAAATTGAATAAAGAATATATGTAACATATTGCCTGCAGTGAGGTATCTCAAATACAGCAAGAGAGATAATTTTGTGTAGGTGAGCACAAAGGAAACAAAGACTGTAGATGAACAGTCCTTGTAGGGTCTGTAGATGAACAGAAAGGCTCCAATGATAAGTGAGGGATCAAAGGCTGCTGGCTGCATGGAGATCACTGCTGTCCAAAACTGTGAGAGCTTAAGAGGAGTGGGCCTTGATATGCATCTTCAAAGTACAAGAATGCTAAAATAATAATAACTAGGAAGACTAAAGAGACCTGTAAGAGCAGAAACAAACAGGGAGTCCATGATGATACAAGGGAAAATGCCGGGGGATGAGAAATTAAATGCCTAACATTCTTCATTCTTGAACAAAGGATAAACAGAACAGAGATCAGTGATAAAAACTGTTTTTTAGTCTCCCTTTGAATCCTTTTCACTTAAAAAGTCTGTCTTTATCTAAAATCCCAAAATTCAGTTCCATGGAAGGGGCTTGCTTCATCTGTGTGTTCATGTGCTGTTCAGACATTTAAGAAGTCATCTAAAGACACAGATTATAAGTTGCACGAATCTAATTGGTCTTATAATAAAAACCCAGAGCCAGATATTGGGGGAAATGCTAAAAGATCAGAGAGACAAAGGAACAAGCCATTAGAGAAACTTCTCACTACTACTGAATCCTCATGCCAAAAAGGAGGCGAGAACCTGTCTCCACGAATCCTCAGACTGAATGCCCTTGAGTCCTCAGGCGAAAGGGCGCTGAAATCCTGTCTTCTCCTGCCTTGTATTCCTTTCTTTGCCCAACCATATCACCTCCTGTCTCAACCTTTCTAGTGCTTGGATTAATTGCATGTGTGATTCCCAAGTACTGGTATTAAAGATGTGTGTCACCACTGCCTGGCTCTGTTTCTCTTTTAGACTGGATTGATCTCATGTATTCCAGGGTGGTCTTGAACTCACAGAGATTCAGACAGATCTCTGCCTCCCGAGTGCTAAGATTAAAGGTGTGTGCCACCACTGCCTGGCCAATATGTCTAATCTAGTAGCTGGCTCTTTCCTCTGATCTTCAGGCAAATTTTATTTGTTAATGAATATAAAGCATCACCGCAATTAGTATTATTTTCTTCCATTGGAGAAATAGATTCCAAGGGTCTAATTTAAGAAATTTTTATGTTAAAGATTTAATATTCCTAGGAGGCCTGCTTTTTTTGAAGGGAAACAGGAAGAGTAAATCTGGGGAAGAGGGGAAGTGTGGGAGAGGGAACTGGAAAGAGTATAAGGAGGGGAAACTGTGGTTGGAATGTCTTAAAAACAATAAACAAATAAATATTAATTGTAGTACTAAGAAATGAAGTAAATATTTCTGATTTGTGTTTGGAAGATATAATTTTACATAACCTGGGAAAAAGTTGACAAAGGCAATTCTGTGTTGCAAGAAATGACTTTATTATGTAACTATCTTTAGTTCTTCATGACCTGATTCAGTAAGTAAGAGATGGTCTGATAGATCTTGTGGGGGAAAAGGAAGACATGGTGGGTGATTACATATATATCTCTATGTCAATACTTCTGCACATTCTACAGACATCACAAACTCTCAGCAAGTTAGCTCAAGAAGAAGTTTGTCCTCCAATTATAGGTATACACTGTATTCTGCATCTCAGTAGGTTTCCAGTCTTAAAATTCTTGAGCAATCCCACAATAAAACCTCCCCAGCCCTAATCCTGTAACTGCACTCCGGTGTGTGTCTCACTACCCCTCTTCTCTTACATGTTCATCTCTTACTCTGTGAACTCTTTCTACACAGGCCAACTGAGCTTGAGACAGAAGATGCTGATGTCTGAATACCTGTATATCTTGAGCTAGCCCAAGAAACTTAACAATGACAATTCAACATCAGACCTCTTACATAAGAATTTCCAAAATGCAATTCAAAATTCCTGGCACTAAAAATTTATAAGAGTTTGGAAAAGGGGTGGCAGCAGGCAATTCAGCAATAGAACAGACACTGCCCCAATGTACTAGACCCACAAATTCTAATCAGGAAGTATTTATCAAAGTAAAATCTGTATTTTTCTTTCTCATTATTAAGTAAATTTTAGACACATAAGGGACTGAAAAGCTTTAACACATTCTAAGAGAGTTGATAATTAAAGAAAAGAGCTGTAGAAAATTTGAGTATAGTACTTGTTTTCTAAATACAGAAGATAAAACTTATTGGTTCTTGGTGCGGGGTTGGGGGGGCATGTTTTTAAGGAGCAGTATTAGGTAAACAGTAGCCTCTGAGTCTGACAGGCAAATGTGTTAAGGAGACAGACACAATGCTTTAATAGCAATTGTACTTCAAGCACTCTGGCTCCTTTTTGAAGCTTCGATAGAACTGGATTTAATATATGTCAGAAATACCTTCAAACTGTGCTTTAAGAAGATGCCAGAGTCACAATTAAACATCCTCAACTCTGAGCAAATTGTGGATCTATTTTGTAGATCTGGAGTGTAGATGATAATACTGGTTATTGAGTTGAAGCATTATTTAATTTTTTTGGATGAGTTGCCCTATTGAGCAATTTCATATTAATCCAGAGCTTTCCAAGAGTCATTCAAAAAGATGTATATTCCAAGACCCATTATTGGACTACATTATAATTACTGAGGTGGGACACTGTGGTGTCTATTTAAAGTTTCCCACATGGTTCATATGAAGCTTTACAGCATGCAGGTACCACTCATGAGCTGTTCCAAGGAATGTATTCCAAGAGGCAGGTTCTCTGTGGAGACTCAACCCAAACACTTGAACACTTAGACCTTGTATCTTTATAGGGACATATTTGTCTGCATAAAGTCCTAATTAGGCACCCTGAGAAAGAGATTTCTGGCTTTGTGTTATATGATACTGTGTCTGAATATAACCAGCCTCATAGTTCCTAGGTTCTTTGCTTTGAAGATATATATACAAATAAGAGATATTTAAATAAGAGATATTTAAAGCTCTGTTTAATGCCAAATACTAAATCAGCTACCAGTTTGAAGGTTAATCTAAACTGTTGCCTCACCAGCATGTGTTGTTTCTACATAAATGTGAATGATAATCAATCAATCCATAAAATCACACTAGACTATGAGTAACACACTGAGGGAAAAGTGCAAGAGTTGACACCACCACACAGGAATAAAACTCTAGCAAAATAACATAATACAAAAATATACAATACACTAAACACTCTATTTGGATTTTTTTTCCTTCCATATAGTCTATGGTATGGCTTTAAGGAATGGCATAGCATTTATTCTGAGACATGCCTTCTTCCCTAGATCAGTTCATTGTAGTTATTTTTATTATCTTTACATGACCTTTTTTATGAAGCAGATAGTACATCGTACACTTTCTCTCCATAAGTAGAAATTTATGTCACATTTTACCTGAGTTTCTCTCTTAATTGATGACTGAATCAGATGGATTTATTATTGCTCTAGCATTGGCTACACACAAGCATGAAAAGTGCATTATAGCCCATGACACGACATAATTGGAATAGACCTCTGCTTTCAAGTCAACAATACACCCACTATACCATTTTTGTATCTCTAAAAACGGGACTAAAAATGCTACATAGGAACTCCCCAAGAAAATGTTCTCTATGTTGAAATGAACTCAGGCTCATCTCCTATGCTTCTCCATAACCAAAATGATGGAAGGATTTTCTGTTTCTGTTATGGAAAGATGCTGTGGTGTCAATTGAAGATGGTCAGTAGGCTGTTTCATGGATGTTTATTATGACAAGGTCAAGTGGCACATAGAAGAGGAAATGCATGGACTCAACTGAGGCATCTCAGATTCTGGGGGAAGATGGAGTAAAATATACACTAATTTAAATTTGATCATGTTCTTTGATTTGAAGAGTGAAAGAACTGATTTTCATCTTCGTACCTCTATATGCCTTTCCCTTTGTCTGTCTAATTCAAACCTAGATTAGTGCTGCAGGCAGATTGTCACAACTTTATTTATTTCCTAATTGAAATGTCAGATTTTACACATAAAATGACAGATATTTGATTCTGGCTTGATGCTCAAAGAGGCCCTGGTATAAGTGATGCACTGAACTCAGACACGATTTGTAATGTCATTAGTATCAGTTCTAACCTACCTGGACAATACATTTTTTCAAATTTTTGATTTATGCTAGTATATTTAGGAAGACTATTATATTAATCTAACAACATGCTTGATTTGATTTTAGGAAAAACTTACATTGCAGTTTTTATAAAGTTCATTAAACAAAGCTGTACTCATATACAACAAAAATATACTTTTGTTATACATGGAACATGGCATTGCACATGTAAATATCTATGCAAGAAAAAGAAATGTTCAGGTTTCTTTTTTTTTTTTTTTTTTTTTGGTTTTTCGAGACAGGGTTTTTCTGTGTAGTTTTGCGCCTTTCCTGGAACTCACTTGGTAGTCCAGGCTGGCCTCGAACTCACAGAGATCCACCTGGCTCTGCATCCCGAGTGCTGGGATTAAAGGCGTGCGCCACCACCGACTGGCTTCAGGTTTCTTAATAATGAGATGAGCACTCTTTCCACTAAACTGCCACAATTAAAACTGTAATTAAAGATATGTGTGTTTATATATCATGATATTAACTTTAGTTATAAGTCTGTTTTCAATATAATTTGGTTTAAAAGAACGTAACAAGGACACAATTATTTCTCAATATTATACTTTCTCTCAGATAAATCATGGCTTTCATTTTTCTTTCAGAATGGAAATCACACCACTTCAATGTTGCCTTACATGGCCTTTTTGTGAAATAGAGTAAGTTTAATAGTCATGGGACATAGGCATTGGGACAAGGACAATGTCTTGCGCCTGTTACCAGCTTGTTAAACAGCCTGAGATGGTGAATGATTGGTAAATCAATAGTGTTTATATGAGAAGAGTTAAGAAAACTATCTGTATGTACTTATAATTATATAATAATAAATATTTAATATAATGTGTTATTTAAAGTTAATTATAAATTTTATTTTTTTACAACTTGCCTAGATTCAGAATGCCAACAAGTTTCAGAACGGTGGCGAAATCCTTTCTGGTCTTCCTTATCCAATCACCTCTTCGAAAATATTGGAGAAGTCACAAAGTGACTTGGGGGGCTTGGGATTCACATCACTCCTCTCTGGAGAGGCGGGGGGCTTTATTTCTACAGACATTTTTCAATTGATGAAGACCCCAGACGGACCAGAGAAAGCATCTGGTTTGTTTCTGCCTGTTTTCTCTATTATTTCTTGTTTATACTCTTCCGGTTTGTGTTTTCCCTGTTATTTGACATTTGTCCTTTCCTTGAATTGGTTTTGATGGCTAATTACAGAGACGATTGTGCTGTTTGAAGTCCGGCTCCCAATAGACAACAGCAGCTGCATTTCTATTGTCCCGCTGCTTCTGCATTCATCTCCTGACCCACCAGCCACAATGGGCTGGAGAATTACGTAAGGACAACACACTGGCTTCTCGAGCTGTGATATTTGGAGTACTGCAGCCTGCAGATGTAACTGATGTTAGCACTTCATCTTGCCTTTCTGTGGTAAAACCAGTTTTCTAGGCTGCTCTAGCTCTCAGGGGAAAAGAACATCCCAATTGGATGGAATGCTAATTGAGAAGTTTCCCTTATTGTAAGTCCTATGCCATGTTCACATTGTTCATCCCCCTGTTCATTCCTCCTGATATCTTGGAGATTCACCCCCCCTTTTCCATTGTCCTTTATTTCAGCTATGTACCATTTCTATCTGAGGCTAATATATATCTGTCTTTTCTCCTTAATCAGTACTTCATTGAAAGTGCTAAGATCTGAAGTGTCAAGATCTTTGATAAAAGGTTAGTTATTTATTGATTGGCTTCTGAACACTGAATATTTTCAACATATATTGAATATGCAAACATACATGCGTTTTATAGCTATACCTCTTTGGCTGCATAATGATGTATACTTCATAACAATGATAAGACCCAATTTTTTTTTCCAAAAGAAGAAAGTAATATTTATGTCTAATGCACGTGGTGGACACGTTGTATGATTTAATTTTAATTGTTCTAGTTTAATATTTTCATTGATGTTCTTCTGTGCTATCGAATTCTATTAATTCTTGAGTGTTTTAAGGGAAACATAATTTATTCCTAGTTTAACTAGCACTAGCTATGGCAGCACACATAATTTCATTAAAATCAAAACTCTTAGGAGACATAAGTGACTTCCACATAGCATGAAACAGAATAGATACGGGGCAAGGTGGTTTTGTGAGGAACTTACTGGAATGAATTGTGTGGCTGGTGACTGGAAAGGTAGTGTAAGCTCATGTGCCTATCCTTATTAGTAGCTCAAGGTTTCTGGAAACTGCCACTTGTAAACAGTTTTAAACAGGAGTTAGTTCATGATATATAAGAGTTCTTTAGGGTCTTGAGTGAATGAAAGACTTTGGTTGCAAATGATGGACCCCACACTCAATTGCCAGGTCTATCTCTATGAATGGAGATGTTTTTAGGTACCATCAAGTACAGCAATGTGGTTATATTGCTGCTTGGTATCAAATCAAACATAGTTACTAGCTGACATGGGAACACAGATATATGGTCAATTATATAAAGAAAACTTATAGATAAGATGCCTAAAGAAAAGAATGGCTCTGGAGTTGAGAAGCGAAGTCATTCGTGATGCTTGCTTAAATAAGAAGATCACGATTCCCTCTTACAGTTATCATGCCTTCCTTGGAGCTACATATTGCTACCACATTTGGAAAAAAATAGAAATGGAAACCAAGGAACAGAAAAAAAGGATTTTTTAAAAATTTGATTATCATGTAAATAATTTCAGAAAATCTACATTTTAAACAAAATACATATTTTCAAATACTTCGTTACATTGCTATGTCCTCTGAGTTATGTCCCTCTTTCTTGAGGGAAGAGGGGCTCATCATGCTGAGGAAATTCATGACACATGCAAAACACACCAGGCCCCTCCCTCAGGCTGTACAAGCTGTGAACAAGAGAACTTCTTCAGTGGCTCTGCCTGATAGTTGTGTGGAACCTCAGGGGTGCAGATTCTGTAACACACCAAAACCTAGGGTGATACAGCTGCTGTGGAGTTACCCATGTGGCTCATTAGTAAGACCATTGTTTGTGGAAGCTGCCCTTCAATGTAGTAATCACTCTGGTACATCATTAGTGCCTTATCTAAGATGAATAGGTGTTTGTTCATAACCTCTCAGGAAAAGCCCCACAGCAATACTCCATCACAGATGATAAACTATAGAATTCGCTACTTTTAAGTAGATTCTCTTCTGGGTAGAGAATTTTTATTAATGAGAATATTCCATAAGCAAGTATGCCACCACACCACAACAAACGTCAGCACCTTACCTAAGAACAAGAGCCATCTCTATCTACTACTTCTAAGGAGACAAACAAAGTGGAAATGGGCTGTAGTGGGCACAGGACAGCAGGGTTGTTTAAGGGACTATGGGAGGAATGCAACTGCATTAGTTACACAAATTACAGGGACCGAATCCAAGAAAGGTCTTTGGGGGAGAGAAAGACTACAAAAGACTCAGCAATATTGTCAGAAGGACGCATCTTGAGTTCTAGATATTGCTCAATATGCACAGCTGAGAAATGAAATGAGACTTAAGGTTATGGTTTCTTCCTATTTCAGGGGTGAACTTGGGGGGAAAAAAGGCAAGGTGCTTGTGCCTGTGCTGGAGCTCAAGATGCTGAATTCTCCTCACTCTTCAGGGGGAAGATGAAAAACATACTTATATCTCACAAAAATGTATACACACAAAGGAAGCATGAAAAGGACACCAGAGACAAAAGGAAAATAGTGAGGAAGAGGATGTGATTTCATAAACAATAGTAAATATGCAGACATTCCTGACAACAACTGCAGCTGAGAATAACCACATGGACAGGAGAGAGGGTAGTGTTGGAGCAGAGTGATTGTGTGACAATGTTAAAAGACATAAGAGAAGAAACTGATAACACATATAGAACGAGGTGCAGTTAATTTTTCCTTGTATGCATATTTGTGGACTTTATGTGAAATAAGCCCAGGTTTTTGAAACCTCTGCTCCACATTTGATGACCAAGTCTTAGAGGTTCTAGAAGGCAAAAGGACAGTAAATATACTCAAGGGGCACAGAGCCACGCTCCACTCAAATGATCACAAAACAAAACAAAAATTGCGATGTGCTCTTGAAAGATTACATTTTCTTGTGTGTGTGTGTGTGTGTGTGTGTGTGTGTGTGTGTGGTGTGTGTGTGTGTGTGTGTGTGTGTGTGTATCCTTGAGCATAGAGGAGACCTCATTTCAGGTGGGTTTAACATGGGAGTTGACAAAACTTCAGCCGTGTTGTCTCAGTGTCCATTCCTGGCTAGTTCAAAGAATGAATTTCAGGGACAAACAACGGGGCTTTAAAGAGGATCTTTTATCATAGGAAGAAAGCTCAAAGAGAGTTTAGATTGATAACAGCAAGCGAAGATCCGGAGGGGACCAGAACGAGGCTTCAAACTAAGCTTCCCATTGAGAGCTGTTTTGTTTTGTTTTGTTTTATAACAGGACTTCATTCAGAAACTGGATAAAAACTGAGGTACTGTCTGCTGAGATTGGCTGATTTACTGAACATACCTTGAGCTCAGCCAACTGAAGAGCTCCATACTCTGCATGTGGTCCTCAACCTCAGCAGACAGATGATCATGTGCCAATCACAAGTTTGCCATCCAATCAGAGGTGGTTGGTACCCACTCTGCTCATCTCTGGCGCTTGAATTGTTAGTGGCCCACCTTGACAGCCAATGTCTGCTGGTCATTTGTTCACCCATTGTCACACTGCAGGTATCCTGTCTGCTGATAATTATAGCATGCTTTCTATGTTCACATATTTATGTGGTCCGCCCATTGTCCCATCACCAGGCTATTTCGTATCACAGCTGCCAAAATGTAGCCACGGTTGTCAGTTACAACATATCTAGCTTTCTGTCCGTAGGATGGTGTGGGGTTGCTCTTTCCTGACATGGGTGGAGGCTCCTTAGAAGCTGCGATCATTCACATTTTAGTGTATTACAATTAACTGCATTAGCTGTAGGAATACAGGAACTTGCTCTCATTCCCCAGGGAAGAGAGAAATATAGGAACTTGTGCACGTTCCTCGTGGAAGAGTTCCTTAGAAGGAGCAAGATTCCTGTTCAATTTTGCTCAGGGCCTTTTCCATCTTGAATCTGATCAGCTTGGTGTTTTCACCCTCAGCTCTAAGCTCTTTTGTTTCCCATCCTTAGTGTCTCCTGCTCCAAGGTTGACAAGTCTTCCAAATACCCTACACAAAGAGTCAAAGCATCCATGACACCTGAATGAAAATTTTAGATCAGGTTGATTGAAAGGCTCAATTTCTTTTTCTTAGAAGGAAGGAGTTTAAAAAGATACTTTGCTGTAATTCTTAAACACAGCGTATTTTCTGCAATTAGATACTTCACCAAATTTGAGATAATATTAATCAAAATTAGGCTAATGATAATTTGGTTCATGTTTTTAGAACTAAAGTATTTTAATGCTAAATAAACAAAGTTAGGTCATCTGGAGATATTTTCCCCTGGATAATGGATAAGTACAGCATTATTTATACTTTGAATTCAATTAAATGAAGACCCAGAGAGGACTGCCAGTTGTATAAGGCTGTGAAAGTGATAGGGGTGGGTGTCCAGCCACAGCATCTATTCATTTTGTTATGGATGCCACAGGAAATGGTTCCATCTACAAATCTGCACAGAATGATGGGTTCAATCATTTGACTTTGTTTCTGAAGTCTGCTCACTTGTAACTTGATGTACTGTTTAAAGGGGAAGTTTTCACGGTCAGCCACAGAGTTATTTGAATTTTTATTTGTTCCAATATCCTCCAGATCTATTTTATGGACATTAAAATTTGGAAATAAAAACTTTCCATGTTCTAGTCTCACATATAAAGAGTTTTGAAATCCTGATTCTAATCTCCGTAGTAAGAACAGTGCTGACACGGCACAAAGCAGTGTAAAATAAAAACATTCTTATCCACCAAGCATCAGAGAAATGGATGCTAAAAATCTCCCTGTAAACACTGTGAGGCAATATTCCAGTGAGAGGAGAAATAAATCCAAGAGTGCTGCTGTAGTAAAAGCTGGGGGAAATCTACTTTACTAGCATATGCTGCTTTCTAAAACAAAAAAATACCAAAAAGGGAGCTTTATTGGTGAACTCCAATACTAGGAGACTTTATGACCACATTAGATAGCTGTAATTACTTACAAACAGTTTTTTAATCAACACTGAGTACCCTCCCAAGTCCTTGTCATAGTCAAGATAATCTCTCCAGCCACCAATTTTTTATGGTTTTCCTTATTTTCTGATTTCATCTTCAAAGGGGTCTTTTTAAACATGATATCAAAACTTCCATTATTGAAAACTACTGTTGAAAAGTTATTAGTAACTTGTTCCTTGAGAAAAACGAAGTACAGCACTTTTTCCTGCACCCCCCACCCCTTGAAGTTTCTATATGGTTCAGACATAGTCAAAATAAGACTCTGAAAGTTGGAGAGAAAGCAGTTGAGCCAGGATCTTGTTTCCTGAGAAATGATGCAAAGGATACCTTGGTTTCCTTTTCATTCACAACCTCATTTTGTGATGGAAAAAAATAGCAATTAAAAAAAAAAACAAATAAGAACAAAACCTTCCACTGTCTTTAGTCACAGAACAATGAAAAGACATCATAACAAAGCAAAATAAAACAAGAAATAAAAATAAATACACGTAACATTCCATTTCTTCCAAACACTGCAGAAAAAGCAACAACAAGAACCACCCCAAAGCCAAAAGGTGTTCTTTAGTCCATCATACCAAAAGAGTTGAGTAAAAGGCTTAGATTCCTACCTTTGTCAAAGTTCTCAGTCATTCCACTACGTGGAATGAGACAAAAGAGGGAAGTGTGATCCAGGACTGTCCTTTCAGACCCATGATACAGCCCTGATGTGAGTGCGGTTAGGCTAATAACAACACATGTCTCTCCATCCCTGTGGCAGTGATGTTAGAAGAGGTCTTGTGGGGAGTCAGGAAGCTCATGCTGATTATTAGAGATAGCCCCTCCTTACTGTGAGAGGAGGCCACTTCAAGAGCGGTGACTAGGAATCCCTTCTTCTCCCAGCTTACTTGGTGTCAACAAACCCTTGTGTCATTCATAACAGTAACAAGAATCCCACCATCACCCTGGATATCAGTGGAGTAGTGAGGAATTTGAATTTCTGCCTCCAAGCAGGATGGGGGAGAAATCCAGTTCATTGGTTCCAGCTCTTTGGAAAAGGTGTGTGTAAACACTATATTTAAATAAGATTTATTCACATACAACATCTAAATGTAAAGATGTCAATTGAACCAGTTAGGCATCATGCCAAGAACCATGAGGAATGTAACTGAGAAATGTATCCAAACTTGGCTTTAAAAATCTATAATAATTATCTGACAAATCTTTTTAAATAGGCCTTAACAAAATACTTACGAATGAGCAATTATGAACATACTCATAACCAATTTAAAAATAGAAACTATAAAGGAGATACAAACAACAAAGGAAAACCAAATGGAAAATTTAGAAATAAAATTTACAAGAACAACAATAACAAATTCAATGCATAAAAAATAGACAAAGATAGCAAAACGAGACAAAACAATGGGAATTACCCAGTCAAAACAACTAAGAAAAAATAGACTCTGAAAACAAAAACTATTGCAGGGACAAGGGGATTACAGAAAAAAAAAATCAAAACAAAAGCAAGTTTTGCAAAGAGTTGGAGACAAATAACTCAATATATCAAGGAAGAAAGCAATTATAGCAATTATGGATTAAGCCAATTCCTACACAGAAACCATGGAAACACTAAGGAAGTGTTATGTGTGTGTGCGGGGGGGGGGGGGGTGCCAACTCAGATTTACATGCTATTTCTAAACTAAGAAGAAATTCTATTGGTTTTGAAGTAGTGTACACACCAGCCAATTGGCAAACGTCTGGTTTTGATATTGTACTAGAGTTGGAACAATGATTAGAGGAAAATGGTTGAAGAGTGAATGATACTTACCTATGTTACCATTGCAATCTCCTATGAACATTGATATTATAAATACTAAAAATCACTTATAGCTGGGCAGTGGTGGTGCACACCTTTAATCCCAGCACTCGGGAGGCAGAGACAGGTGGATCTCTGTGAGTCTGAGGCTAGCCTGGGCTACAGAGTGAGTTCCAGGAAAGGCACAAAGCTACACAGAGAAACCCTGTCTTGAAAAACCAAAATAAAAAAAAAAATCACTTGTTAAATTGAATCATTCAGATTCAGCCATAAATAAAGCTTGAAAGGAACAGTTACCATGCCAACAGGCTTTGTCCACTAGAGTTGACAGAAGTTCCGTTCCAGCCCATCAAGTTTAGTGTTTCTCTTGAGTGACTTAATCTCAGGAATATTCCTAGGGAAAAGGAATTTTATCTGCCTTACTTTGGGGAGGGATTTGATAGGATTGGCATACTGCCAATTCATTGTCTGTCCTCAGATTCACTTGTAAGTGAACATAAGTATATTCACATACATATATATATGTAAGAATATAAAGTAGACCTGAATCCCACTTTATAAAATTTTTTCTTGGAAATACTGGTTTTCACTTCTTTAATATGTATTTGGAAAGCAAGTGTTGAGCTTTGCAAACCCCTTCAACTCTATTTTTTTAAAAAAAAATGTAGGCAGTGTCTCATTATATAGCGATTGTTGGCTTGGAATTCTATGTACATACCAGACTGACTCTGGACTTGCAAGTACTCTCCTGACTCTACCATTCTAGTGCTGCGATTACAAGTGGGGACCATGACATCCATCAATTTTATCTGTATTGCTTTCTTTATGACCCTTAGAAGAAGGAAATGGAAAAGTGACTCATGGTGCCAACAAGACCCCAGTTATCCTTAGAGATAAACAGCAAGAAACCACAAAACCATGGGGTTGATCTATGATAAACAAAAGAGGATGCAGACATCAAGTTAGTGAGGAGGGTGGAGTACATGAGCAGAGGAGAGATGTGGACTTGATGTAGAGAGTTAGGGGAGGATGCTCATGTCCATGTAAATCTGAATTCAGTTTTTAATCATTACTGATCTGTATCCCCTTCTGCCTATTTCTGTAGTGTGGTGGTATTGTATTCCCCAAAATATTGTGCACTCTAATAAACTTATCTGGGGTCAGAGAACAAAATAGCCACAATATTAAACATAGAGGTTAGACAGTGGTAGCACACACCTTTAATCCTAGCATTCCAGAGGCAGAGATCTGCCTGGATCTCTGTGAGTTCAAGGCCACACTGGAAACAGCCAAGCATGGTGACTCATGCCTTTAATGCCAAGAACTAATGGCAAGAGGCAGAAAGGTATTTAAGGTGTGAGGACAAGGAACTATAATCTGGTTAAGCTTCAGTCTTTGGAGAAGCAGTTCAGCTGAGGTCCATTTGGATAAGGACACAGAGGCTTCCAGTCTGAGGAAACAGGATCAGCTGAGGAATTGCGAGGTGAGGAAGCTGTGGCTTGTTCTGCTTCTCTGATCTTCCAGCTTTAACCCAATACCTAGCTCCGGGTTTGTTTTTATTAATAAGACCTTTTAAGGTTCATGCTACACTGTAAGGGGAAACAAGTGTCTATCACGGGGTTATTAAGTGTCTCTCAGAGTATAGTTTGGAAAAGACTTAGCTTAGCTATCATTGTGGCACTGCCGTGATGTCATGGCAACTCTAAGGGCTGGGTCTTAGTAGGGGATGTGCTGGTCCTTGGGGACACACCCTCCTAAGAGACAATGGGTCTCTGAGCTTCTTTCTTTCTCTGAAGTTTGCTTCCAAGTTTGGGAGTGAGTGGGTTTGGTCTGCCAGTTTCTCTTATCTGTGACAAGAGCTTCCCTAGATGCTTCAAAGTGACAGGTGACAGCACTTCAGACTTCAACTCCTGGATGGGGAGAAAAACAGGAAACAAAACAAAACAAAACAAAACTGTCAACAACAATAACAACAAAAAGCACCCCACCACAAACACACACACACACACACACACACACACACACACACACACACACTTACAAAAACTAAAGTTTTCTATTTATAAGTTTAAAAGTTAGGGTTTGTTTTTTTTTTAATGTAACTGAGTTTTCAACTATATTTTTGGGATAGTGTAAATTTGAGTGATGACTATTCTAAGTTTGAGAATTATATAAATATTTAGCGTGAATTTTTCGCTTTGAATGTGTTTTGAATGTGTATATGAGGATGTACATGCTGTATTGGTGTGCCATGCACACAAGCATATGTTTAGGTGTGCATACCCATGTATACTGATGGAGGCCAGAGAAGTGTTTGAGGAGTCCTGCCCCATCTCTTTTCCTGTGTCTATGTCTCTCTCCTCAGCACCGAGTACATCCATGGGTACCCATGACAACTTTTTAAGTGGGTTCCAGAGATTTGACCTTAGGACCTCATGTCTGCTTAGCAAGTACTCTCACCTGACCAGCCCTTTACCCAGCCCGTTTGTTTATAATGGGTTGTTTAAAGCCTTTCCTGGTAATTGTTAATGTATCAGCTCATCTGCAGCAAATTCCTGTCTTAAATCACCTGTAGCTCTTGGTGCCCTCTCCCTACACTACAAGAGCACTTCTTAAGACTACTTGACATGAGGCAGTGGTCCCCAAGGCATCCATTGAAATTTTTAAAGTATCTCTTGTAAATAAGATGCATCAAATGCAAAACCAGAGAAAAGGCAGAGTTATAAAATCACCTCTAAAGAGAAAATGGTTTCTTGGATTTCAAAATCAAACAAGCAAAGAAACTCAGTTGTGAATGTAAAAAGTGCAAATCGTTTTTAAACATTATTGCCTTTCTAACATCAAATGCTGGATTGTCTCAGTCAAGAAGCATTTGCCTTACAAAACTGCCACTGAATTAACCTCAGGAGCCTAACTCAGTTCAAAGACAAGAATGGAATATGCTTGACTCCACCCCAATCTGTGATTTTTATCTAATGAATATGTGAGTGTTTTCTACTTTTGTGGAGTACAATTGAAGTATATGTAATTCAGTGTCATTGTTATTTCACCAAGGGGAAGTTAAAATTGATTCGCTGATTTTAAAATACTTTGTTAATCATTTGGAGGACATTAGCAAATAGCTTGTGTGGACCCCTGCCTTTTTTAAGTAGGCCACCTGTAGAGCTTCCGAAGGTTATAATTTATATTAGTTGTAAGAACGGGACAATGAACCTTTTAAGTCTTAGATCCAGGTAGTACACTGAGTTGAGTGCTTGGGTGGTTTCAAAGGCTATGTCATAAAAGAAGTTTTACATGGTTTTTGTAGGTTCTACCTAAGCCATTGTATTTAATATGAAAATTGGAAATGTTGGTGGGAATTCGAGTCTTTTGAAAAGGAGATACTGGACCTTTATGATTTTCTTGTCTATCTAGCAAGTCTAGGCAAACAGGAGTCTACAGAATGAATAAACTACCCCTTTTCTTTTCTCAAATACTAAACATAAAAATGTTATAGTCAGAAAAGTTCTTTAAGATTTATATTTAAAATCCTCTAATTATGTGTATTTGTGGTCTGTGTGCAGGTATGTGCTCATTAAAGTCCATGCCCCAGGACCAGAGGCATCTGATTCCCCTGGGGCTGGAGCTGTGGGTTGTTGGAAGTCTATGGTGATATTTTATTTGTGCTGAAATGTGATTTTATTTGTATGTTAGTAAAGTTGCCTGGGGATCAGAGCTAAGAGCAAGCCATTAAGTAGAAGTCTGGTAGTGGTAGCATACACCCTTAATCTGATCACATGGCAGGCAGAGTCTGTGTGTTCAAGGACACAGCCAAGTGGCAGCACAAACCATAGAGACCTGAAGGTCTGTATAGACAGGCAGTGATGAGGAAGTCATGTGGTTGGGTTTACAGCCGATGAGAAGGCAGAACAGAAAGGCAATAAAAAGAAAGGACACAGGAAGAAGGTCTCTCTCTCTGAGGGGAAGGACAGCAGCGAGTGGTAAGATAAGGTGGTCTTAGCTTTTGGCTACTGCTCAATCTCTGGGCTTTTAACTCTTTATTTAGCTCGTGTTTCTTATTTAATAAGACTGTTTTGAATTACATCTACAGAAGTTAACCTAACTGGGTGGCTGGGATATGAACTCAGGTCCTCCTGAAGAGCAGTGTGTTCTCTCAACTGATCAGTCATCTCTCCAGGCTTCAGAAAATTCTTAATAACATTGTTTATGCTTTAAGAATGCTCATCATGAGCCAACAAGTTGGTTCAGAGGGTAAGGGGACTTGATGTTAAGACTGATGATCTGAGTCTATTCCTGATGCCCCACATGGTGGAAAGAAAGAAATTATTTCTGTGTGTTGTACTCTGACTTCCATAAATATGTCATGCATAGACATGTGTGCGTGCATACATGTGAATACACACACACACACACACACACACACACACACACACACACAACCCATTAAAGTGAAAATAAAATTCAAAGTCATCTCATCTGAATCTATGGGTTTCGTAGACTAATTTGTAGCTCTCACATATTCAGTTTGTGTGGTAAACTTTGCCTTTGCCTTCATTTTAACTCATATGATTTCATTTTATTTAAAAGGTCCAGGGAACACTGCTGGACTCCTGGAGTGTGACTAACCTTCAGAACTATGGGATACTAAACATGTATTGTTTATACTGCTAAATTTGTGCATAAAGCATAAACTTAGTCTTGTGACAGTCAGTGAATTTGCTGTGAAATATTTCATCATTGTCATTTTTTACAGAAGAAAAATCAACAACATAGTCAAGATTCATTTAAAAACATCCAGATATTTTGTAAAATTATTAGCAAAAATAATAACTAAATAAATAACTGGAGAACAATTTTACATTGCCTATCTTGCAAAAATATTATATTAGCCAATTTATTTGTGAAACATAATAACAAGGGAAGTATTCTTGAAGCATCAGTTAATTTTTGTATATCTGGGTATATATTTGAGAAATATATACATCTAGGGCATCTCTCAGCATGTTATGAGATACTTCTAAGCAATCCTCCATGGTGGTGTGTGGGTTTACTTTCTCATGGCAAGCAGATGATAACTCTCAAGCTATTGATTCAAGTCAATTTCAGTCAAGTTTTAGACTAATTGACATATAAGCATTTACAGATCTAACAGCACAATGTGTAACATAAATTTTTTTTTTGCTTTGTGGTTATAACATATTTTCTGAACCTAACCCTCCATGAGATTTTAAATATTTTTTTTGCTTTGTGGTTATAACATATTTTCTGAACCTAACCCTCCATGAGATTTATTAACAAAAAAGCTTTTAATTTTTTATTTTATTTTTTTCTCATTTTTATTAATTTTATGAGAATTTCCTACAGTTTGTTTTGACCATAAGCTTCCAACTAAGAAGTGTCAATCTGCCTTCATTTTCTAGATGGGATGACATGTGAAATCTTTTCCTTGCTTTTCTCTCCAGCTACTGGCATTATAAACTTTTTTCTTAACTGGATGATAAACAGATAGCTCTTTTATACACTCTTCCCTTTCCCCAAATACCTATTTTACTATTTTTGTATACATATTCAGCATTTAAACTAAAATGATCTAGTATTTACATTGGACTCATATAGATTTAACTTCCTTTTGAATAACTTTTCCATTAATTCATTATTCTTGTCTAGATAATAATTTCCCACCTATTTATTTATTGCTATGCATTATCTATAATTAACCCCCAAACTCTTTGAAAGTACTCCAATTTTGCTTTAATATGTTAAAAAGCATAAGAACACCCTAAAGAATAACACAACTAAAACTGAAATAAAACATATACATAAGAGACACAGCTATCAGTCTCTTAATCTAACACAGGTCTACATCCTTGTGGCCTGGGGTATGGAAACGGTGTCATCCGTAGACATGGTATCAGAAGTGCAACTGACTAAAGGGAAAATAAGTCAGGGTTTAGCAAAATAAAAACCTTTGTACCTAAAATGATGTAGCTTCAGTGACATGAAGTAATGGAAGAAAAGATTTGCATACTGTATTATGATAAGGGATTTCTGTCTAGAATACAGTAAGAGCATCTTCTATCTCCGTAATGAAAATGTAATGCATTTTTTAAATGGGTAGAATTTGTGATCAGCTTTGCTCTGAGTAGCCACGTTGAGTTTTAATGAGCACATAAAATGTGCTCAAAATCATTATTCATAATGGAAACTCAAATCTGTCATGTGACTTATCACTTCACTAATTCAAAGGAAGAGAGGAAGATGGGGAGAAATTAAACCTTCATTTACCATTGATAGATTTCTAAATGGTTCAGCCACATTGGGAAACAATCTTTAAACTGCTCAAAATTTAAACATGGATTTCCTATCTGACATAGAAATTTTATCTCTGCATATATTCAGAAGAAAATGAAAATAAAAATACACAAAATATATTCACAACATTTCATACTATTTACCACTTATTGGCAGCATTAACAGTAGGCAAAGTTGGATGCAATCCAAGTTACCACTGATTAATAAATGAATGAATAAAGAAAAAGTTGTATTTCCACACATTCATCTTGCCATGAGGAGGAATATGGTTCTGACGTGTATTAGGATGAGGAAGGATCTTGAAAGAGTTGTGCTGAGTTTAAGAATTTAGTAAGAAAAAGAAACACATTCTTATGAGTCATTATGTCTGAAATATTCAGAATGGCCAAGTTATTGAGATATGTAAATTAATTTCTAAACAGTTTTATTAAATTAGAAGCACACAACCAAATACAGGGGTGAAAGCTGTAGAGATCATAGAAGTAGCAAGAACCACCAGCTAACCTTAGCTCACCATGCCACAGTAGCTTCCCTGTCTAACCTGCGCCTTTATTGTCTTGCTGTTCTGCCTTCTCATTGGCTCTTAGCCCAGCTACCTCACTTCCTTGTCACTGCCTGTCTATACAGAACTCCAGGTCTCTATGGTTGGTACTGGGATTAAAGACGTGTGTCACCATGCTTGGCTGTTCCCTAGTATGTCCTTGAACACACAGAGACTCTCCTTGCCATGTGATCAGATTAAGGGCATGTGCTACCACTGCCTGACTTTTGTTTATGGCTGGCTGTGTCCTCTGATCTCCAGGCAAACTTTATTTATTAACATACAAATAAAATATCACCAAAGAGATAGGAGAAAAGATTTAGTTGCCCAGGGCTAAGATGGGTGGGGGTATTGAAGGATTGTGAAACATGGGTGTTTTGTGTGTGTATGTGGTTGGGGTAGGGGAATGAACATGCCCTATGCCAGGAAAAGTTAATTGTTCTTTCTAGTGTTCAAAGACAGTGTCATCATCTATGAACCAGAGAACAAGGTTCTCGGGGAAACAAACCCACTGTTGTCCACTGCTTACCTCTCAACCTCCATGACTGTGAAAAAGAAATTTCCATTCACACAACAAGCAACCAAATCATGGAAGAAAGAAGACATGAGAATATCAATTCATGATGTTTGTCCAGTTTAATGGTTACTAGTATTAACATGCAGAGTCTGTTATGTGGATTACATATCAAGAAAATCATTATCAAAACTGCACTGGACACACCATGTCTGGAGAACTTTATTCAGTCTGCAGAGACTCACCAGCCTTGGTATCCAGTCATCATTCTGGAACATTGTCTCTTGGTCACTCTGGCCATTTCTGTTTTTGTTTCTCTTGCAACTTTGCTCTTCCTTGTGCATCTTCAGGCCTTGTTAGACTGCCAAGGATGGGTTCACTTTTAAACATGTTTGACTCCACCAAGTGTTTATTGTATCCTGATACATCATGGACAGTTCACCTGAAAGGTTTGGGTAACTTTTATTTAAAATTCTGAAATTTCCCTACTGTATTTCTGTTTTCAATTCTAAGGTAAAATGCCAAGCATGAGTTCTTGGATCATGTTTATGTTACTGTTCTCCTTCTGTAAGCATTTGGAATTATGTCTTCATTACTCATATTGCAAAATACGTATTGGATAATTCAAGGAACTCCTACCCTATTGGTTTCAGGGATCAAACTCGGGTAGCCAAACTTGGTGGCTCGCATCATTAATCACTGAGCCATCTCCCTGCTCATCTTTGTTTTTAATTGACATAGTTTAAGTAACATACTAAAGTACAATTATTTGATATCTGTATACAGTATGTCATGAGCAAAATCACAGTAATTATCACTGCCTTCTCTTCAAACATTTGCTATTCTTTTCTAGTCATTTTAAAATATGTCATAAACTGTTGAGGACTGCATTTGTTCTCTGCTACAAAGCCATGGAAACATTTCCTGTTGCCTCCCTGTATTTTGGTTTCTTCTACTTAACCTCCATTTGTATCCACTTCCTCCAGGAAGTAGCTTGAGCTATTGGTCAGGGTCCAGTTAATGATGGTTGCTTTTCACTTCTACTTTCTAACTAACAAGGATAGGTAAATACTGGGAATAACCTTCATAGTAAAATTACAAATCCATTTCCCATGGAAGGGTGTAAGTTTCTGGATAGAAAAGGCCAAGCAAGGCTGGGAAGGTGGCACAGTCAGCAATGTGACCAGACAAGCGTGAGTTCCTGAATCCAGGTCTCTAGGAACCTCACAACAAGGCATAAAGAGGCTGGATATGGGAACCTGTGCCTGTAATTCCAATTCTGGGGAGGCAGAGACTGGAGACTTTTGGGCTTGCTGACCAGGCAGTATACCTAATTGATAATCCAAGGTGAGGGGCTCTGTCTCAAAAACAAGGTGAAGAGTAATAGAGAAAGACATATTACATTGACATTTGGTCATTACATGCATACAAATACATGCAGATACAGTTACACACACACACACACACACACACATAAACAAAATAAATGTACAGATAAAGAAACAAATGAACAAAGATAGAAAATAAGCCATCTATAGACTCATTAGTGAAAGCACATGTGATTTCTCCTTTGGCAGAAATATAAAATAGAACATTTTAAAAAATATTATCATCTTTGCATTAACTAAACTAATAGTCTATATCCATTCTGAAAAGAACACAAATAGTTGGTAGATGTGTTAAACTTTAGAAACACATACAATGTTTCACTTTCTTCAAATGATTCGAAAGACATTTTCTATTTAAATTTTTGGCTCACTTTGCAGTGTCTTGTTAGATAGCCTAGGCTAGCAAAGAACCTACTCTGTAGCTCAGGTTGGCCATTAACTCATGATCCTTCTACCTCTGCTTTCCTACTGTGTGGCTCTATAATGACCATTAAAGGAAAGACAGTTTTCTTCTGGCAGGTGGTCCTTGGTAGGCTGTCCGCTCTCCAATGGATGGCCATACATTTGTGGATACATGAGAGCATTAATCAGACTCAATGTGTTAACAAAGAGTAATGAAGTTGTGAGGGAGTCATTGTGGGGTAGATCAAGTAGGAGGTGAAGATGAGGGAGTTGGAATTTGGCACAACACATCTAATACCTGTATGAAATTCTCAGAGAATAAATAAAAATATGTTTTCAAAAAGTCAGCCTTGATGTTTACTTGCTGCATTAATACTCTGGGGTATTAAATCACTATTTCTCACTGTGACTATTCCCAGCAGCTACAAATAGCATGTATAATGAACACAATCTCAGACATAAATTAAATTCCTAACAAGTGCATGGCATGGCTACTTAATCTCAGCAAGGAATTCAAGAAATCCTAGTGTCTAACTGTATATTTTGTGTTGCTTACAGACAGGACTGAGCCTTGAGCAGCATCCAGTAACCACTCACCAAGCTGGTTGACCTTGTATTGAACCACAGACATCCCATCCCACCTAGTTCCACTTATATTGCTGTGGTACAACATCCTGACCAAAAAAAAAAAAAACAAAAAAAAAAAAAACACTTAGTAGAGGAAGGGTTTATTCTAGTTTACAATTCCAGATTGTAGTCCATCACTATGACAGTTGAAGGGTCTTCAGGCAGCTAATCACATCACACCCACAATCAAGAGCAGAGAGAAAGAAATGGATCCATGTTTAATATTCAGCTAGCTTTCTCTTCTCTCTCTCTTTTTTTGAGATTATCATTACAATATTTTCCCCTTACTTTTCTTTCTTCCAAACCCTCCCATATGTCCCTCCTTGTTCTTCAAATTCATATCCTCTTTTTTTTACTAATGATTATTGCATCCATATATGCATATTTCTAAATATAACCCTTTCAGTCTGTATGATGTTACCTGTATGTATGCATTCAGGGATGACCATTTGTCATTGGACATAGTCAAAGCTTTCATGGCTAAGGAGTGATGCTACTCATAGTAGGCTGTATCTCTTTCCATGCTAATCCATGAGTAATCAAGACAAACACTCATTGGCATGCTCGTAGGCCAAACAGATCTAGACAATCCCCACTGAGACTTCCTCCCTGGGTGTTTCTAAATAGTCAAGTTGAAAGAAATTTCAAATATCTCTTTCCTTTTTATTTTCTCTTTGATGATATTAATTTAAGAAACAATAGTTTACATTTCCTTATTGTTAAAAATAAACTCTAAAATTCATAATGTAGGAATTCTGAATATTCCAAACAGCCTATGAGATTCATAAATTATTTGGCTTTTTGTCATGAATAACATACAACCCTAGATCATTCATGTTCAATTCCATTCTTAACTCTCTTTTATTTTGTTAATATCTCAAAATCTTGACAGTCCTACTGTAGATTTGTCCTGATCCCAGTTGAGGCCTGAATATTTAGACTAAAGGTGGTGAAGCGGGAAGAATCTCCATGCAGACAAGAGTTACCCACTTGAAGAGGGAAAAATCACATGAAAATGTAGATTTCAGAGCACCTGGAATCTGTCTGAACTCCAGCACCAGACCAAGCTGTACTACCAGGTGCAGATTTTTTAAAAAAACTGTATCAAAAAGACATACTGAGCACTGTTTTTTTTTATTATTTTTATCCCCCTCCCAATATCTAGATGTGTTTTATTTTTCTTTAAAGGACATGCAGTATGAGTTTCCCACCACATTTTTTTCCTCATACAGTGAACAGTAAACGTTATCTCTAATAGCAAACATAGACTGGACAACTGTTGTTTTACTGCTATGGCCAGTGAATCCTTCCTTCCAACGTTGCTGAACCACAGGGCAGTGGAATGGACTAGTGTATGGCATGTGTTTTTGTGCATGCTCACCAACCTCTGTAGCCACAATGGGTAAAAGGGTCACAGTGAAAACGTTTGTGACACACACCGACTGCTGTTGGCCGACAGAGTTGCTGCGGGCCAACTCTGAAATCCATGCTGGCTGACAAACACAGTTTGCTTTTTCAATATTGAATCAGTAACGCACACGCTAGTGAATTCATATCATCTTGGAAAGTATTTGATTTGTATTGCTTTAGATGAAAACAGGCTGCCAAGACGGATGAAACAGAAGAGGTGACAAAAACACACAGTGACTCTCCATCTTCCCAATCCATGTGTAGAGATAGACAGCCTGTGGAAGTGTGTCTCTTCCTCTCTTACCCCAGATAATAAGTGACGATACGTGATAGTGTGAGGCTAAGGAGCTTGCAGAAGCAGCAGAACCATGTTTCATTCTCTTTGGGGGTTAAGATGGTCTTCATTTTTCTCTGTTAGGAAATGAAAGCATTAATAAATATAAAATTGCCATTACATCACCATGAAATAATGCATGGAACAAACCACTCAGGCAAAGCTCAAGGTATAGTAAAATTTAAAAAGCCAAGAATCAACATCACAGAGAGGCGACTGCGCAGCACCCAAGGGTGCCTTCCCTGGCACTGGCTGCCACTGTTGCTTTAAGGGCAGCTTGTGTCCAACCTTTACATCCTCCCTAATTGCTGCTGAGGGGCCCAGCTGCCAGCAGGTCAGAGAAACTGGAGAGGAGATGTAAAGTAGGCGAACTACTGGACAGACCAAGACACACAGGGAACTTCGTCTGAGGACCGAAGCTTGATTCTTCATTTTATTTTCCCTCTGCTGGTTGTTCTTACTTGGTCTTTTTCTTATCTGTTCTTTCTCCCTCTTGTTTTTCTTTTCCTTTTCCCCCAATTGCACTCCCTCTATTTCTTGATACAATCCTTCTATCTTTTCCTTGATGGTTCCCTTCCATTCCTTTCCTGATGTTTTTCCCTCTACATCTTTCCTTCTTCTCTCATTTTTCTCTTATCTCTTTTATGCCTCCTGATACAAAGATTTCTATGCAAAAAAAGATTACAACCTCACAACCACATGTTACATATTTTCCAAAAACAAATTAATATCCTTACATAAGAAGAATCACATTAAGATTACCTTCCATGTTTTCCTTAGAAGCCCACAAGTAGTTAAACATTTTTCTTTGTGTTAATCTTCTCACCATAACATCCTCACCCCAAAGCAATGATTCCTTTATAATGGATTAACAAAATTTTAAGCAAGCTAAGTATATGTCAGCCAGTTCCTTTTGTACTGGCAGGCAGCTCTTTACGGTTTCATTGTAGCAGATTTTTGTTTTGTATTCTAGAGAAACTTCAAACAAGTGGTCAATTCACCGTCCAATTTTCTTTACAAACAATAAGGTCATTTAATTTCCTTTCACAACTTTGTTTCTTTAAAATGCATACTGGGACCTGTGATTAGTTCTGTAATCTACATGACCCAGGAACTCAGGCCTCACCTTGGGTGTAGGGACATACTTGATCTCTTTAGTCATTGGCCTGCTTTTTCACAGGCAGAATTCATGGGTCTATAATGCATGAAACTTCTTTGTTCTTATTTTTTATCTACTACAGATCTCACATCTAACAAAGACTTTTAGCCTATTTTTGCCTTTTTTTTTGTCTTTTATTGGAGCAACTGACAGAGTAACCTAAACCATTCTAATCATCTTTACTATCTTAACGTCCTGCGTCTTTTAGGCTAACTCAGAAAGTCTAATTAAATCATAGATCTAACTAATCATCATTCCTCTTGTAAGAATCATCTTCATTATGATCTGCAAGTAAACTGCCCAGTGAGGAGTGGGATTTTCCCAAGAAACAGACACATTATAATAGATACGGTGGAATCCTTCCATATAGTAACCACACCACACCAAGTACAGCAGGAACACAGCAGCAGCAAGCAGAAGGAAGCACAGCAAAAGTAAGAGGCATTCTGGAGACAATCCTCCATCCTCCTGGGGCTTTGCCTCTCCCGGATATATCCCGAGTAGCTTTGTTAGTCTCTGGGCTGTATTCCATAAGCTCCACTGTTGTCTACACCTCCCCTCACATGGCCACTAGGACCTCATTAAAGAGCTTAGGTGGACATAAGAGAGACTCCTGTAAAACATCCCAAATAAATAGGAACGATTGCTATGTCTCCCTTCTGAAGGGTGATTGGAGCTAATGCAACCCTGATTGATGTCACGTTAAAGAAAAGCCTGTAGTTGAGTAATTCACATGGCTCACAATTATAAACAGAACATTTTTCTGGCATCCCAGAGAAGTACACATACAGAGATAGTACAAAAATATTAAGTGTTTGTAATTGTGAAATGACTGGAAGTATGAATATAGACATACATACCAGTAGTTTGTGTGGGTTTGAAACTGGGGAGTGGGGGCTGTGGGGAAGTCTCTCTCTTACGCATCTTTCCCACATTTCTGTTTACTGAATTTGCTGCATTCTTTCCCCATTATTTGATAGTGTATTTTTGTTTACTTCTCATGGCTTGGTTCACTCCTTTACAAACCTTCTTCTCAACCATAACACATGCCTGGCACCACTCAGCACTGACTGACCACAATGTCAATATTTCCTTTATCCAATTGTTAAAGGATTACAAACTGCTGTATTGTACCTTACAGACCTGTTTTCCCTGGGTCATCTGTCCATGATTAAGTATTGACAGAGCCAGCCTGCGTAGACATGAGTGATACATTGTATCATTCTGTAGGTGGAATGATGATGTAGAAGAGAATCTGAACAGAGGTTCTATCTACTGCATTGTATTCTCACAGTAAATGAAGACACTGTCCCATTAATGTCACACTGACTGTTGGGTGAAAGGCCATATTAAGACCTTGTTGGTTTTGAAGTTCTGCAGCTTAAAGTTTCCCTTGAGAGATTTGAAGATCATCCGCGAATATTAGATTAACACAGTCACCCCAGAGAGAGAAATCATAACACATTAGGCCAACTTTTGCTACAAACACCATCATAACTCTGCTCCTCAGAGGTTTACCACAATTCTGATTTGTTGTTTCCTCCTAGAACTTTTTCTACAACTTTGTGCACATGGGGAAAATAATTTTTAAATTGATTTTAAATAATGAAATTATATTGGTCTGCTACCTGTGGAATTTCTACATTAGGTCCTGAGGATCTAGGGTAATTTAAACAAATATATATATGCAAATAATAAAAATACATAACTTAATTATATAAGAACTGCACATAATCAATGAATAATTTAAACAAATATTTCTTACTATAAAATTATACATATAGGATTAATCAGATTTCAACTTCTGTAACAAAAGTGGGAGGCAAGCAGCTTATCTGTCTCCATTGGCTGCAACAAACCTTATCTTTTGATCTAGCCCCAGAGTGTGGTTTTCTGAGTCATTCTGGAGGTTCATTACATAGTATAGTCTATTATATTTTGATTCATTTACCTTCCTCCTTCTATCCCTTCCAATTTACACTTTTTCTGCATACCAACATGGTACAGTACATTTTATCAACTAGTTATAATGAATGTCCCAATAACTCTTCCTTGTCTCCTACAACTTTGCTTGAGTCTTCCCATATTTCTAACTGAAGTAAAACAGTTTTTCTTCATATATTCATATTTATAATTATACATCAATGTACATATTGTTAGTCATCCAGTCTCATAAATGATGGTTTATAAAGTAAATGAAGCTATTTTGCTTGCATTAATTTTTGGTTTGTTGCTGCTGTCATACAAAAAGGAGGATCTTTCAGTTGTCTGGGCCAGGTGCCTCCTCAACGTAGCCTAAGCTAAAAGAAATACATCAATTACTTGCAGAATCTGAACTCACACTGGAGCTGTAACATCAGCATGTACCATCTGTCTATTACTTTTATTTGTCTCCTCCTGTGTTGTGTATTTCAGGTTGAGTAGCAGGTTGGTATGATATAAAACACATCAGCAGCTTCAGAACTAAACAAACTGCAGAGATTCCTTGACTCCAACAGTCCCACAGCTGTAGGAAAGGCTAGCATTCCTTAAGTGTTTCTCAGCCTGTGGGTTGTGACCCCTTTGGGGGGTACACGTCATATATTTATATTACAATTCATAACAGTGACAAAATTACAGTTATGAAGTAGCAACAAAATAATTTCATGGTTGGGATTCACCACAACATGAGGAACTGTACTAAGGGTCACAGCATTAGGAAGGTTGAGAACCACTGCCTGGAAGCAACTTGGTTTGCAGATATATTATATAAAGCATTATAATTGGCAATGCTTGACCCATGGACAAGCTACTTTGAAATCCTTAAAGAATATGATAAAGGGAAATTAAGATAATGGTTTAAGAGGAAGAAGAAATGAAATGGACACCATTATAGATATTACTCACTAGATACATAGAACTTTATTAATTTTTTGTTCTTGATCTCTTCTGGATTTTATACTTCACATTTTTTCTTCGATATTACAAGACAGATCAATCAATAAGGCACAAGGTAGACTTTGGAAAATGTTTACATCATTTCATCTCATAATATTATTAGTTTATCTTGGATTTCCAGGACAATATTGAAAAGCATAGCACTAGGAACACGTATTGATTAACATCTTTAATGTGACTGCTTTCCATGCTTAATTACAAACTCCAATACAGGCTTTAACTCCTTACAGTCATGTTTATTAAGATAAAGGCATCCTCTTAAGTACTGAATTTGCTGAGAGTTTTTATATTTGCAATGAGAATTTGTTATATTTAGTTAAATGTTTCTTATTATATTAAAACCATATACTTTTCTATCCAAAATGTAAAAAAAATTAAGCTGCTACCTGATGGATGCAATAAATCCTAACCCATTGCCATATTTGCTTTCTATTTTTTTGAATAAAACAAAACAGGTATAGTTAAAATCTCAGCATAGCGTATGGTACATAACTAATACTTTACTCATCACCAATGTTACAAATGAAAGTTTGTGATACTTTAAGTGAAGGACCTGGCCCTTCTTATTGCTACAGTGAGATCTGACTATATCAGTACAAGTGAATATATTTTGAATAGCTTCAGAGGACAGGCAATAATGAAAATGTAAATCAAACTACATCTTATTTTACTGTTATAAAAGAAACATGTCACTCTGTGCCTGGAAGTTAAAAACTGCTTGTTTTAACCCATGTTTTCCAATAAATTCACATTTCATAGTCTAGCATTAATTCACCTGCTGCTGTGTTTGTATAGACTTGTACACCACTAACTCTGTTTTCATGGGAATAATAGGTAATGAATATTACAACATCATTAGTAGTATAAACAGAATCTTAAAATTGTAGTTTGCATAGACTTTGTGCTGTCTGGAAAACAAGAGTGGTCTGATTTATACCAAAGGGATCTTTTAAAGTGTAATATTTTAAGTGTAATTTTAAATGTAATGTTTAAGAGATGAGTAATGATATTTTACTTTGGGGTTGCACTATTGCATCCTAGTTAACTTAATCTCACCGTTGATTTCACCTATCATTCACTATCTATGATCAACATAGATGCTACAAAACCTTGCTGAAGCACCATACATGCTGGACTCCTCAAGTCAGAAAACTCTAGAAACATTTTGAAATTTCAATTGCTAATCTTCTGCTTCTGGTATTTTCTTTTGAACTATGCTAAGGGGTAAGCGAGGCTATTCCACCAACAAAGTCCTTTGGCTTTGATATGCAGGGCAGAGTCCCTTCCCAAGGGTTTTCTTCATCGATTTGAAAACCTAATACAGGATTATTTTAATGTTTCAGATCCTCTCCAAGATTAAATGCTTATGTTAATATATGTACAAAGAAGGCCTGCACAAACATTGCCAAATACTATGAAGTGCTCTTACACTCATTTGAAGATAATTATCCCTAGTCTCTTAAATTTTTGAAGAAATAAACTGAACATCTTTGTATTGGATTAGGCTTCCTGATCAGTAAAATTTGTAAAAATTAAGTATACTTAGAATATTCAAGTTGATATTCATACCAAAATTATTATATTTGGTTACCTACCACAGAACAGGCACTCAACATGAGCGTCTTTGTGCTCAATTGTCCCCATAACCATCGTGTTATAATATTTCCTTAAAATATTGTCATACAAGAACATAAAACCTCAAAAGAGCACGATGCTAGTCATACAGTACAATGCAGTCTGGCATATCCCTTTTGTTCTTTCAACTTAACTATTAAGCACTATTGTTTTTTTTTTTTTTTTTACTCATCTGCTATAATTCAAGTATTATATTACATACTCTATATGCAGTATATCACTAAAACTTCTTGAAAATACAATGAGGTTAATATTATGGCAGGTATACAATAGGAAAGTTGAGAAATAGGATATTAGGTGAGCATTTTTATTCGGCAATGCTTAGGTGACAAGTCTATTATTTAAGCCCAAGTATGGTCAAGTCCCAAAGAACATGCCCTTAATCAACACCATTCCATGCCTCATCTTATACGTGAATAATTCTTGATTCCATATGGACTGCCCTTTTCAAAAGGCTGTGCAAATGCTTTATTAATGGTGGGCTTCTTCCTAGGAGGACCCTCTCAGTCAGAGACACACTATTTGGACACTAGGGAGGAATATGCTAAATGACAAACACGTTCATGTAAATACACCAAGACCCTCAAAAATGGCTCTTGATGCTGGCTGTCTATCGTCATGTGACCAAGCTGGCCCTATTTGTGCTATTTTTTAAAAAAGTGTACACTTCTATGGAAACTAAAAAATTGCATTAGAAGAATGTTCACGGTTAACAAGGATGCATCTGCTTTGCTCAGTCCACTTTCTGCATTTTTCATTATGAATCTCCTCTGTAGCATGAACCAGTTTCAACCTATCCTTGAGCTACCCCCACACCTCACTTCTCTCTGGGCCATAGCATTCTGAGGTAGTTATTCAGAGCATTGAGTAATTAGGTAAAATAGTGTTTATCACCATATTATCATGAGCACTTTTTTCATGCAATCAGTACCCATTATGTGGTTTACACTCTCTGTGTGTAAAAAACTTTATTGGTAGAGCTCACAGACTTTGGTGCCATGGCACTTATGAACAGCACTTACATGCTAAGTGATCTTTTAGCTTTTATAGTATGTGGCGATATAGACTGCTTGAGGTATTTTCTCAATTTCAAAAAGTCAGAGAGGTTTAAGTTAAAGAGTGCTTTGGGGGCACAGCATTATTGTGAATGCCTCATACAAGATCACCTTGCATTGCATCATAGGAACAGTAGGAGATCAGAACATCAGGCATCCAGTGCACATCCTCACAGCCTGAGAATAGATGCCTTGAGCAGAATCTTGAAAGCCTGTGTGGTATTTGCAAATCAACAACAGGCTCAAGTGCTAGGAAAGGGTATCAAGACGCTGTGCCAGTTAAGACTTATGTACAATTGTGCACACAAATCCAAGCAATAAAGCAGTGAGACACCAATAAGCTTTTAAATCCATTCTCTACACAGATTTTCCCAACTTCAAAATGAATGTCCTATTAGAATGCCCCTCATTACTAATTCAAGTGATGATTCTCTTAGTCTACTCTCATCATGGATTCTAGGTTTGTTTATTGGCTCACAGTTTACATAAGTATGTTAGAAGTCTGTAAGCAATAAAATTCTCCTGAAAGCTATTTATTTTATTTCAATGTACAAACAGTTTGAGCAACTTCTACATGCGGGGTATTTTTTTTTAATGCTGGTAAATGCAGAGATGAATAATCTTTGGTTTCTGCCTTCATGTGGCTGGCATTCTGAGTGACAGAGGTTAAAGACTGTCAAGTGAAGTAAGTTCAATGACAGAGATGCTCAGCGCAGAAATATCCTTTGCAACCAGGCTTTCCAATTCAAATGGGAGAATATTTGAGAAATATTATTCTCGAACTTAGGTTTGTAGTACGATGTTAGCTAAATGATAAAGTAAGAAAGAACAAGTAGAATAAAAGATCAGAAAAAGGAAAAATGTAGCATCATAAAAATAACTCATGAATTCATATTATTTTATAGGAAGGTAGTAAAAGGTTCCCATAAGGAAATAGATAAAGATGAAGCTAAGTCAGTAGGCAGCAGCTATACCATAGAGGGTCATAATTGACCAGATATTTTAGTATAATGAATGTCATGATAGTTTAGGATGGTCTAATATTAGGCTTGTTATAGTTTCATAAAGCTTATTTGGTAATAATATTGTTGATAATGAAATTTGAGACAGAAAGATCAGTTAAGATAATCCTTGTGAAGATGTGTTTATTTTCAGGAATGATTTGAATTAAGACAAAGGTAAACAGTGGTAAGAAAGTAGAATAAGCCGGGCGGTGGTGGCGCACGCCTTTAATCCCAGCACTCGGGAGGCAGAGCCAGGTGGATCTCTGTGAGTTCGAGGCCAGCCTGGGCTACCAAGTGAGTTCCAGGAAAGGCGCAAAGCTATACACAGAGAAACCCTGTCTCGAAAAACCAAAAAAAAAAAAAAAAAAAAAGAAAGTAGAATAAAATGGAGATAGAAAATAATGTGCCTAATAAATTTGTAACATTATATATATATATATATATATATATATATATATATATATATATAATGAATGAAGAGAAGGTGGGCAATTGATAAATTGATAATTTTTATTTATTTATTTATCTGTAGATAACTAGGTCATGACAGTTCAGCTGGTGAATAGAATTAGTGATTACTCCTTACTCCAAACTCCACAGAGGATATAGGAGAGCCTGCTTCTTCTCCGTCATCCTTTACCTTGTGAGGACACAATGCACGTGTGTCTATGTGCAAGTGAGGTGGGACTCAGCAGAGACTGAGATTGCACATACGTGGTCTTGGACTGCTCAAGTGATGAAACAAGTGTGGATTAGGAAGGAAATATTGGATTTCATATTTCACTTGTAAAATCTGAAATGTCCGTGGAGCACCTGCATAAAGAATCAGACATATTGATTTGCCAGTCTTAGGTATCTAAGCAGAAATTCAAATTTTATATGTGAATGAAATAACCTGAGTTATGTAAAGGTTAGGGCAAGCTTCTAGCCAAGACTTTACCCTTGCAATACATCCATATTTAACAGCAAAACAAGACCCTGGTTAGAATACTGATATATGCTATAACAGAAATACAAGTAGTGGAAACAATGTAGAAGTGAGCAGAATCCTAAAAGACATAAGTGATAAAAGAGATGAGTGGCCGGCACTGGAATAGAAGTCTCATTAAAAACTGTCTGTGTAAGCTGGGAGCTGGTGGCGCACGCCTTTTTTTTTTTTTAAATTATTTATTTATTTATTTATTTATTTTTAATACAAGTCTTTTATTGTCCCCAAAGACACCCCAAATCATACTTAAATGAATCTTGTTTCTGGAGCTGGGTAACTGAGGTCTTACTCATCAGCCTGCTGCACTGTTCCCTTTTCAGACACACAGATACCATCCAAAAACTTTCTGACATCCTTGTTGTTTTTTTTTGTTTGTTTGTTTTTTGGTTTTTTTTTTGTTTTGTTTTGTTTTTAATTTTGCGATACAATTCAGTTCTACATATCAGCCACGGATTCCCTTGTTCTCCCCCCTCCCGCCCCCTTCACCTTCCCCCCAGCCTGCCCTCCATTCCCATCTCCTCCAGGGCAAAGCCTTCCCCACAGACTGAGATCAACCTGGGAGACTCAGTCCAGGTAGGTCCAGTCCCCTCCTCCCAGGCCGAGCCAAGGGACCCTGCATAGGCCCCAGGTTTCAAACAGCCGACTCATGGCAATGAGCACAGGACCCGGTCCCACTGCCTGGATGTCTCCCAAACAGATCAGGCCAATCAACTGTCTCACCCACTCAGAGGGCCTGATCCAGTTGGTGACCCCTCAGCCATTGGTTCATATTTCGTGTGTTTCCGTTCGTTCAGCTATTTGTCTCTGTGCTTTATCTAATCTTGGTCTCAACAATTCTCGCTCATATAAACCCTTCTCATTCTTGCTAATTGGACTCCCAGAGATCCACCTGGGGCCTAGTCATGGATCTCTGCATCCAGATCCCTCAGTAGTTGGATGAGGTTTCTAGCACGACAATTAGGGTATTTGGCCATCCCATCACTAGAGTAGGTCAGTTCGGACTGTCTCTCAACCATTGCCAGCAGTCTGTTGTGGAGGTATCAAACAGAGGGAATGCTGGAAATAGAAAATCTGAGAAAACGATTGGGAACTTCAGATGCAAGTATAATCAACAGAATGCAGGAGATGGAAGAGAGGATCTCTAGCGTTGAAGATACAGTAGAAGAAATAGATTCATCAGTCAAAGAAAACACTAAAGCCAACAAAGTCATGAACCAAAATGTCCAAGAAATTTGGGACACCATGAAAAGACCAAACCTACGAATAATAGGGGTAGAAGAAGGAGAAGAATACCAACTCAAGGGCACAGAAAATATATTCAACAAGATCATAGAAGAAAACTTTCCCAACTTAAAGAAGGAAATGCCTATGAAGATACAAGAAGCCTATAGAACACCAAACAGACTAGACCCCCCAAAAAAGTCCCCTCGCCACATAATAATTAAACAATTAAACGTACAGAATAAAGAAAGAATATTAAGAGCAGCAAAGGAAAAAGGCCAAGTGACATATAAAGGCAAACCTATCAGAATAACACCCAATTTCTCAATGGAGACTTTGAAAGCCAGAAAGACCTGGACAGATGTAATGCAGACATTAAGAGACCATGGATGTCAGCCTAGACTAATATACCCAACAAAACTTTCAATCATCATAGATGGAGTGAACAAGACATTCTATGACAAAGCCAGATTTAAACAATATTTATCCACAAACCCAGCCCTACAGAAGGCGCACGCCTTTAATCCCAGCACTTGGGAGGCAGAGCCAGGCTGATCTCTGTGAGTTTGAGGCCAGCCTGGGCTATGGAGTGAGTTCCAGGAAAAGTACAAAGAAAGCTACACAGAGAAACCCTGTCTCTAAAAAAACAAAAACAAACAAACAAACAAACAAACAAAACTGTGTATGATGCTGACAGAAACAAGACAATCATGGACCAAAACACATGGAGCATTGGATGATACATAATTGCATTAAATGGAATTTAATTATGGAATTAAATTATGGAAATCACTAAGGATCCTTCCAAAGAGTGACAGTCAGATGACAAGGGGTCAGACTGTAGTTGTTTGTGGTATTAGAAAAGGAGGGGTGTTGTAGTGCAGAACGGAAGCTAGTCATCATGAAGCCAATTGCAAATGAAGGGACATGTAGACCACGGTGTAGGTGGAAATGAACATATTTGTTGCTAAGGTCCCATGATTGTATATTCATTCTTCAAATGCATATGGGATATGTTTTATTTTTAAAACAGGTAATAGCATGATATCATCCTAGCGGTGTTCTTTTGAAAGCTAGCAGGGCATCCTCGGTATCATTCCACCTTTAGACTGCATTTAGCCACTGCCATGTCTTTATTAATATATACAGCTATATGAATATTCTAGTAGTGACATATAAATTTGTAGCTTTTCTCTTATCATTATTGAATTTAGTTATTCCTGTGTCTATGAACTACATATTTACTTTTATTTTATTACTATTAACGATTGGGTTTTTTTCTCAATAAGAATTGTGTTGTATATCAAAGAAATTTTATTTATAATAAGTTCTTTTATTATTATTGTTTTTTAATTTTATAATTTAATTTAATTTTGCATATCAGCCACGGATTCCCCTGTCATCCCTCCTCCCGCCCCCCCAAGTTCCCCCCAATCCACACCCCATTCCCACCTCCTCCAAGGCAAGGACTCCCCTGGGGATTCAGCTCAGCCTGGTAGATTCAGTCAAGGCAGGTCCAGTCCCCTCCTTCCTTCACCCAGGCTGAGCAAAGTGTCCCAGCATAGGCTCCAAAAAGTCAGCCCATGCACCAAGGACAGGTCCCAGTCCCAGTGCCTGGAGGCCTCCCAAACAATTCAAGCTAATCGACTGTCTCACTTATCCAGAGGGCCTGATCCTGTTGGGAGCTCCTCAGCTATTGGTTCATAGTTCATGTGTTTCCACTAGTTTGGCTGTTTGTCCCATAATAAGTTCTTGAAGCATGAAACCGAAAAGTTTTTAAATTGTGTAACTATATTGAATCCTTATAATCCAATATTTCTTTAGGAAAAATTTATTGACTACTAACTAATATCAACCTTTTATTCTTTCATTATTTACTACCTCATCTAGTTTTACTTGAGAATATTATTTTTCTTTTTTTTTTTTTTTTTTTTTTTTTTTGGTTTTTCGAGACAGGGTTTCTCTGTGTAGCTTTGCGCCTTTCCTGGGACTCACTTGGTAGCCCAGGCTGGCCTCAAACTCACAGAGATCCGCCTGGCTCTGCCTCCCGAGTGCTGGGATTAAAGGCGTGCGCCACCACCGCCCGGCTCGAGAATATTATTTTTCATTGTTTCTGTTTTATGAAAATGTTGAGCTTTGATATTTATTTATTTATTTATTTAGAGATTTGTTTTGAGACAAAGTCTTGACTCTGTGGCTCAAGATGTCTAAGAACTCACTCTGTGACTTAGCCTGGCCTCAAACTCACAGAAAAATTTCTGCCTCCACCTCCAAAGTGCTCAGTGGATATGGTTGGGTTTTGATGCCTACCTCATCTATCAATTTTTTAAGTGAGATACATCAATTTAAAGATTTTAAAACAAAGTGATGTGTCCAACAAAGCTAAATTTGTTGAGACATCTAAGACCCGATAATTAGAAAAGATAGAGGCAATAATGTGTAGAAAGCCAACTGAATGGTGGCTTTTATGAAGACAAGATAGAGTGATATAGAAATTTACCTTTGGTGGTAGAAAAATGATATATCCAAAGTAAAGGCAGAGCAATTAGCCTGGAACAGGGAATAGAATAAAACTCTGCCTAGACAGTAGGAATAAAGAGAAAAGATAAATATCAGGTTTAGGGGGAGTCACCTTCCTACTTAATAGATGGAACTCTAAGAGTATTTCTTGTGTATACACGCACACACACACACACAATACACATACACATAGGCACACACAACACACACATACACAGCACACATGCACAGTATACACACACACACACACACACACACACACACACACACACACATATTTAAGAAAGCAGGATCTCTCTGTGTAGCCTAAACTGAAGATTCTCCTACCTCAGCTTCCCAAGGGCCAGTGTTTTAGGTAAGTCACATCTGGCTTCTATTTTCTGAATGTTGCAAAATTATAAATTGATAAAGGTTCAAGCAGAATTGGAAACTTTAAATACTATTGAGATTATTGATAACAGGCAATATTCAAAACTGTCTATGAACCACTAGTAAAACCAGTCACTATCAGTTGGAAACAATACTTACAAATGGATAAACGTAAATAAGTGTACTTCTAAATGACAGATATTAGCTGAAACTCAGTCAACATGTTCAGATTTCATTATTTTATAATATGTGTGTTCATTAACATGCTCAACTGCAAATACTAACAATGGTCTCAATAACTACTGCTGTTGCTAAGACATTGCCTATAAATGGTGGCTTTAAAATCCAAAAAGCTTAGGAAGTAAAAACATAATTCTTTTGATGACAACATTGTAAGAACTATAAATCGTATTATTGGACTTTACATATTTTTTTTATTAAAAATTGTTGAAGATGTGATAGTTTTATTAGTCAAATCCTTATCCCCTGAATTTTAAGCATCATTTTTTTTAGGGTGTACCATAGAAGATGTCAATTGAATATTAAGTGTCAGAGACAGTAATGTTGGCATAATGGTAGTTCATGCAATTCTGTAATTCTATTTAGTTGTTTTATAGAGATTTATACAAGATGCTCAGACTTTTAAAACATTGAAGTAAAAGTTTGGGTTTCAGCTAAAGTATGATAAGATCAAATTGTCAATTGAATGGATTGCAACAGAGAATGATTTAATTGTGGCTTAGTTCTTTGTTAAATAGGGACAACATGTTATCAGAAGAGTCAGCCACACAATGGCCAAAATTTAGTTGTTGGAAAATTGACTGGCCTCAGTGAAGTTGAAGTAAAACAAGTGTATTATCCATTATGGGCTGATGATATTTGGATGATAAAAAAGTAAAGACTTAGCCGGGCGGTGGTGGCGCACGCCTTTAATCCCAGCATTCGGGAGGCAGAGCCAGGTGGATCTCTGTGAGTTCAAGGCCAGCCTGGGCTACCAAGTGAGTTCCAGGAGAGGCACAAAGCTACACAGAGAAACCCTGTCTTGAAAAACCAAAAAAAAAAAAAAAAGTAAAGACTTTACATTAGTGTACTGATCTAGTGTTCTAATGATCATGCTGATGAGAAATTAATTACAAGGTCACTGGTATTGAGAATTCAATCCTTTGAACTTCTTGTTATATAGAGACAGAAGATTCTGCTAGCATAAAACAGTATGAAAAAAAGTTATAATCTGCCAGATAAATTATATATATATATATATATATATATATATATATATATATATATATATATATATATATATATATATATATGAAATTAGATGACAATGATGAGCTGGAGTACACATCAGAAATATATTGGGTTTTGAGGCATTATGGTAGAAAGCATGATTTCTACTTTCTGATTACTTGTCTTTAATCTGGAACACACAGGAAACAGAAAACAAGTTCTGTGTTCTGAAAGGAGACAAGGGCAAAAAAACTGTTTCCTCTGGGGAACTTGCTTCATGATGCAAGATGGAAATCAATAATCAACTAAAACAACTCTCAAGAACAAATGATGCAAGGGAGACACACGTAATAATTGTTCAGACTTATCACCTTTACGAGTACATAACCATTCAGATGTTTCATTACTTAAATAATTGGTAGTGGATTGGAATTCCAAACAAATCTAATCTTATTTATGCTTAGGGAAAGAATATTTTGTCACACAATGTTCCACATGATATACATCAAACTATGTCAACTTTAACTGTCTTGAAACACTGACTTCCTTTTTTACATTTAACTTGAGCAACAGTTTCATATACATAGAGAGGAATGTAATTAAGAATTAAACATCACAGTAACTATTGGGATAAGAGATTCTGTACTGGGAAAGGGAGAAAAATATTAGTGTGTAATATTAGAGTTGAAATACCTCACCATTGATGTTTGCTCCATGTTAGTATAAATATTAATATGTGCAGTCATTATGAAAAACAATATGTAAGTTTATCAAAAAACTAAAACTAGAACTACCATAGACAACCTATCAGTTCAACTTCTTGATAGGTACCCAAAGGCATGCAATCATTCTGTCTGAGTCATCTTCATTCCATGTTTACTGTGGCACTTTCCTCAGTAACCAAAAAATGGAAACAATCGAAGTGAAATATAAACTTACGAACAAAGAAAATAGAGCTCAGATACAAAATGAACACTATTCAACTATTTAAAGTGAAGTCCTGACATTTGTGATGAAGATAGAATTGGAGGTCACAGTGTTAAGTGATACAATTAAGACATAGAAGGGTGTTGTTTTTCTGTGGAAAGAAACTCATGCGTGGAAAAGAAAACATGGTTGTTCTCATTGACCTTGAGAGTAGAGTATTGGTACCTAGAGTCTGAGGATCACAGAGAGGAGGAAATGGTGAGCAGTTTCATTGATGTGTGTCTAGTCATAGTTGGAAAGCTCTAAGCATTTTTTTCTTGGTGTTGTGTAGTAGAGAAACTACAGATAATGTACCACATATTTCAAAAAGCATGTCTTATTACAGTGAGCATATATAGAAATGATTTTAAAAGCTATTCATTTATACATAATCATTTAATTTATGCCCTTTATTGTATTTCAGTACTATTGCTCTGGCCATGTGGAAGCTACACATTCCTTGATTCCACTCTGCAGTATTCATTACAAATAAAATTGAACTATGGCTCATTGTCTGCATAATTCACCATACATCCTAATCACTTTATTTTTCAACATGCTTCAACAGTGATGATAGGTGGTGATCTGTGATATCTTGTTTGTGTTCTGACAAATAGAGCTTGACTGGAGATCAAAGGGCGGAGCTATTCACTAGTTAACCATAGAGACCAGGCAGTGGTTGCTCAAACCTTTAATACCAGCTCTTGGGAAGCTCATGCCTTTAATCTCAGCACTGGGAAGGTAGAGAGAGGAAGTGATAAGGTGGGGTGGAGACAGGATCTTGGCCCTTTGGGTCCGGAGAGGTAAAAAGTCACTGGTGGCTGCTCCTCTGCTTCTCTGGTCTTTCAGGTTATTATCCCAATATTTGACTCATCGTTTTTATTCATAAGACTAATTAGGTTCATGCTTCACTGTGGGACAATGTTGGTTCTGTGACGACTGTTAACCCTTTCAAGAATGGAAGCAGATCTACATTAAGGTCCCTGATGGTTCTAGGCACAGACTTTTATATCTTTCATATATTCTGATTATAGGATACTATAATTTAATGACATATTTATTTTATTATTAAACTAAAGAAGTTAGAACTTTCCAAAAAATGTTAAATTGTGTCTCATGTCTGAAAATTAATAATTATCATTGCCTTCAAGAAAAGGCAACTGTTCAAAAATTAATTTAAAATTATCACATACTGCATTTGACAACAAAATGCTAGGTTGCCCTATTAAAATTTGCCACATGACTTCCCAGTAAACAAAACTTCAGAAATTCATCCTTTGATGTATTAAATTTAGCATTTTTGACACATTCTCAAACTTGACACATTCTCAAATACATAACTACACAAACATATCCATATATCTAAAATCCTGTGTAGCATCTTGTATATGTCATTACTTACAACTAAATTTAATTGATCTACATTCTCACTTCTCTCTGTCTTTTATATAAACATGTTGTATATAATATATAATTAACATAAAATATACATACACACACCTGAAATAAACTATTTAATCCAGATAACAAGCTTTAGCTTGTGACACTTTTCTTATGTTTCTTAAGCTCTACTGTCATAACTGGTGCTTGTCTACTACCTTATGGACAAAAAGCTTGTTTCTCCCAAAATGGAAATGTCAAATCCCAGCATGATATCGTTTGGAGGTGGAGTCCTCTGCAGATAACTAGGTCATGAGAGTTCAGCTGGTGAATAGAATTAGTGATTACTCCTTACTCCGAATTCCACAGAGGATATAGGAGAGCCTGTTTCTTCTCCATCATCCTTTACCTTGTGAGGACACAATGCAAGTGTGTCTATGTGCAAGTGAGGTCGGTCTCAGCAGAGACTGAGGTTGCACATATGTGGTCTTGGACTTCTCATCCTCCAATACAAAGAGAAACAACTGTTTGTTGTTTAAGCCCTACAGTCATCTGAATGTTATTATAGTAGATTTAACTGACTGAAACACGTGAATGTAGGTGTATGTATATAAGCATATGGGTCTATATTAATATTTTCATATAAAAAAATGAACTTTCAAGAAAAAGTTATAAATAAAATATAAGAAGAGCAGCTCTTTTCAGGGGAATCCTATTTGAATATACATTTTGATTGTAAATTTCCACTGTGAACAAAAGCCTCTCAACCATAGTTTCAAACAGAATGGCTACGGCCAACACCCCCAACCTGGAAGACAACCCAAATCCTACATCTCAATCAATGTCACCTTGTTCCTAATACTTTACCCTAGAGGTGACATCACCTCAAATGCCATAGCTTCAATCCAATAGATCAGTGTTCATGATGACTTTATCCAGCATATTGGAGATGATGTTGCCCCAGACACTATAGCCTCCCCACAGTAGTACCTACGGACTGACTGACTCTCCTATGGCAGCAAATGGACCTAGAACAGCTTTCGCGTTTTTTTTTTCTTAAAGTGCATCATTGTTTCAGTTCAGTAAGAAGCACATTCCTCTTCAGTGAATCATCATTTCAGTGTACTTCATGCTTTCTTCCACCCACAAACTTTCACAGCTGAAGGGATTGTTTACAAAACTAATCGCAATTATTATTTTCCTATGAGGCACAACTCCATATTAGTCAACCACTTTCTGCCTTGGCTGGAAAACTCACTTCTGATGTCTTCTCCTATTATTCTCCAGGTTTCCTTCTCAGTCTCTCTTCTTGTCTAACACTACTTCCCTTTACCATCAATACATCTGCACCATTCTTTCTGCCTTGTACTTGAAACACAGAGCTGAGGCAGCAAGTGGTTGTGGATTCTTACAATTTGATGTTGCTTTGATACTTTAACTTTCTCAATGCACATACTTGGTTAGTCAACCTTACCATGTTCTTCATCTTCCTCAATATAATACATTGGGTGGTTGCCTAACACAACTTCTTCCTGGAGACTTTCTCCCTATACGTCATCCAGATATCACCTGCTTCACTAAACCTAATTAACTCGCACAACCCAAATGGAATGTTAAGTACTCTAGGGGTTCATTTTATAGTCATTGTGGAGTTCCTGGAACCCTTGCCTGCTTGCTTCTAACCCACAAGTCCTCATGAGACATCTGTTTAGATGTGTCTAGACTCCATAAGTGTGCTAGCCCATAGGTTCTTCTTGTGTGTTGACCTCTGTGTGTGTGGACTCTGGATGAGTTGTGGATATTCCATCACTAGCAAGTTATAAAATTTTTATCCATCATGTGTCTCTCCTAATTACTGAAGAGGTGCTCATCAACACGAAGACCTTGGATTAGCATTCTAACACAAATCAGTATACTGTATTTAAGAGCACTTTGAAAACATCAGCAATGGAAATCCTTAAAAGCAACAAATAAATGTACTTTACACTAAAATAAAATTGGAAATATTAGAAACACATCTGAGAATACTAAAAAGCTTCAAAAGGACACTATAATCTGATTATCAATTTTAAATATCTAGAAGGAGACTTGCTATATATCATTATATATCATGCTGTAGCATTTAATACTGTAAATATATAGTTGACTTTAAGAAAAAATTGAGGCTATTTGAGTTTATGAATGTTCAGATCTAATTCTAAATAATTCCAATTATTTGCTTATTTCTTTAAAAAGCAATTTTAACCCATTTTTTGGAATTCAAAGATTTATTAAAAGGTAAGGGACTCTTGGGAATTTCAGTGAAGATGTTTCCTCAAGAGTTATTAAGAATTATTGCAAAACCAAAGTAATTAAGGCTGTACAATGGGGACAGAGTTAAATAAACTAACAGCACACATTAGAGAGTTTGGCATAGAGAGTAGGTTAATTGAAAAAGGACTCTTAAGCAAATGATACTGAGTCTATCTGATATTCAAATTTAAAAAGAAATAAATTTTGGGATAGCCCCCCCCACACACACACTTTCAAAGGACCATCCCTATGTGGAATGCATGTATGTGAACACTGGAAAGTAATAGACCTCTCTGTAGCATTACGTATCAGTATATCTTTATGCCATCATACTAGGAAAAGTCCTGAAATAGAGCTGAACAAAGTAAAAGTAAACAAACTGCAGCAACAACAAAACCACTGAATATTCAAGACTATATGGACACCACAATTTGGTCTTGAAGGATGTAACAAGATAATACCCACCACTCTAAATACGCCATTTGCAACTTGACAGTGTTCACCTCTCCTACAAGCCATTCCTCCTAAGCGCCAGACTTCTTGATACATGTATACCTCAGCTGATATTTAATCTCTTGACAAGTTTGCAAAGAAGGATTGTGAGTGGAATGAGAACGTTAGGGGCATAGAAAAAATGTCAGGTACTTTTTCCAACTACTCCAACTAAGCTGGGAGAGGAGACTCTCTGATACCGCTGATTGAGAAACAAGCATTTGAAGTGGTATTAATGGAATAAGTTAAACCTGTGAGTTCATTTTACAGGAAAGTGGCTCTTATTAGTAGAATTTGCCACCATATGGTTGGCAGATTCAGCTAGTATCTTATGAACACAAATGAAAAAAAAGATAAAAACTCAGTTTACTGTTTTTATCTTGGTAAATTGGACAATAAAATATTGAGGATTCCCATCACATATGTAGAGTATTTAAAACTATTTTGTGTTCCTGTGTATTAAATGTCCATCAAATTCTTAATATATTTTGTATTCACCTTCTAACTTCATTATGTTTCATTTTTCAAATACTTCAGAAGATAAGAATCATAGAATGATAACTCACTTTGATGGGCATAAAGTGAGAGTAGGTATGATCATCTCACATAGTCCATCATAAACCAAGAAAAATTGAGGGAACAGCAGGCTGATAATGAACAATCATTCCTGTACACCCTGGTAAGAATTTTATATACACAACTCCCCATTTTACTCATTAGCTTACATGTATCTGTAAAGATATCTCTGTCTGACTCATGGGACTCTAAAACCATCCATTTATTGACTCCTTTCCAAATTTACATCACTCCCTCTGACTCTTACAACACAGTCCAGATTCACATGGCCTGTTGCCTACCTGCTAGGCTCAAGGGCATTTAAAAATTTTTCAATTTAATAAGCAAAGAAAAAATCATTCCCTCCCAACCCTGTTCATCAAGGACATTGCTTTCAGATGTTATTCCAACTTTCCCAGATGTTACTCCAGCTCTCTCACATTCTGACTTTCCCACCTCCTTGAATCTGCCTGTTTCCTTAAGATAATTAATGCACACTCTAAAAGTAATAAAATGTTTTGCCTATACTCCCACATTGTCTTCATAAGTCCACTACTTCCTGTTTTCAAGTCATGGTCTACACATATGATATTTTAAACATAGAAATAAGCATTACCTGTTCTTCCCAACATCCCAACTATAGGTCAGTGGTTCTCAACCTTTTAATGCTGCCACCCTTTAATACAGTTCTTCATGTCATGGTGACCCCCCAACCATAAAAATTATTTTCATTGCTACTTCATAACTGTACTTTTGCTACTATTATAAATTGCAATGTAAATTTCTGTATTTTTCCAATGGTCTTAAGGACCCTGTGAAAGTGTAGTTTGAACCCCCAAAGGGGTCTCAACCCATAGGTTGAGAACTGCTGTTATGGGTTTCTTTTGTATTTATAATAGTATTTATCATATAAGCCAAATGCACAATGCTGGTCTAGAAGAATTGCATAATACTCCTCAATTTGTCCAGATGAGGTTTTATGGTGTAAAAACAGTGTCCCAGGTCTAACAATATAGCTTAAGATGTAGAAGTGTTGTCTTGTAATGTAAAGCCCTGGGTTCCACCCACAGCACCACATAAACTGGGTTTCATGGTGGACACCTGTGATCTTAACACTGAATGGGCAGAATTAGTTGGATCCAAATTTCATAGTCGTCCTCATCTATAAAGTGATTTCAAGTCCAGTCTGGATTATACATAAGACTTTGACTCAAACAAATGAACAACAACAAAAGGGCCACAGACAAACCAATATTGCTGATCTTTTAAAAATATAAAAATATCATTGTGGGTACTTCTGTTCCTAAGAATGCCTTCATCTACTGTACCACAACAAAGCTAAGTACCAGGAAAATAGACAAAGGGAACTCTCTCATTCCCTCTGTATAAGGATAGATACAAATATATGTGTATATAAATATGCACATGAGTAGAAAGTATGCACATGCGTGTACGTACATATTTATGCATATACACGTAGGTATTTTAGAAGAGCACCCAAACAAGAATCTGAGCATAGCCAGCAGTCAGGAGGGAGAATAGTTGCGCACTGCCATTGGAGGGTGAAGAATAAGGTCTGGGTGGATCTGAGAGAATTGGCGGGGTCCTCAGAGCAAGATGGAAAGGTCTCTGGAACCTGGAATTCATTACTGTTATTTAGCTCAGGTACTTGTTTTCTCAATCACCCTAGGTCTTCTGTGTTTACTCTTTCCTTTTTGATTTGTGCTAATAATTGAGGAAAACTATTGCCCTAATGAGTACCACCATGTCTTTCCAGCCTATTCTTTCCTTTACTGTAGTCTCAACTTTCTTGCTGAGTTAAATACCTAACTGTGTTGCTTTCTGGTAACTGTCCTTCTCGATATTCTTCTACGACTTGGTTTCTAAGGTAAATTGTTGACGTTCTGCCTGTGTTCATAATCATGATTTGATACTTAATCCGTCAAAATCTAACTCAGCTTATATAGGTTAAATGGTGTGTGTAACTAGGGTAAGTGAGGGAGAGTAGTTGTCCATTGTAATCGAAGAGGGAAAATGGTCTAAAGCCCTTTGAAATCCACAGGGAGTGAGAGAGAAGAGTCAGTTTCGTCAAGGGTCGAAAGATATATTATCTTTTACTTTTGAGGTTATATTATAATTACATCGTATTACCCTTCCCTTCCTTCCTCTCCCCTCCCCTCCCCTTCCCTCCCCTCCTCTCCCCTCCCCTCCCCTCCCCTCCCCTCCCCTTCCCTTCCCTTCCCTTCCCTTCTCTTCCCTTCCCTTCCTCCAGCTCCTCCCATGTACCCCTCCTCACTCCAGGTTCTATTCAGTTCTGCCGCTTTTCTCATCTTGCTGATGTCTTCATTACAGGAGCGATGACAATGTTGGAGTGGGATTTGAGAGCCCATCTTCAGTTAGTGACTGTGATGCTGAAAGACAAACAACTTAACTTGGGAACTCACTAACACTGTGGCAGCTCACAGGAAAATATGCGCTCATTGTCCAACTTGGTATACTTCAGATTCACAAGCACAGGGAATATTCTAAACTTTATTTTATTCTTAAAGCCTCGCCATGGACGCAACCTGTGTGTCTCTTAGTTGTCATAGGAATATTGATGAATGTGTTAGTGTTTCCTGATTTCCAGATGCAAGAGTTCCCACCGCCACCACCTTGGAATTGAAACTACAATAAAAGAAATGATTCTCGTATATTTACTACCTCTTTATAACTAGCATATCTTTTGGTCATAGGGCTAAAATTCCATCTCTAATTTGTCCTATGAAAGTATTACTTGTATATTTTTAAAAACAAAATTTTAAAATAAAATTTTAAAAATAAAAAAATCACCTAACTGACTTTTATTGGATTATAAAATAAATGCTATATTTATCATTCTAGTAAGACGACCCAGGTGTCTGTGATTTCACAACTCCTATTTCTTGCTTTTAACTCCATTCTTTGATCACCTACCCCCTTTTTTGAAATATTCAGGGTGATTTCTGACTTGTATTTAGTATTTTACCCCTACACCTCTCCTTGGAAGGCCTTAACTTACCCATCAATGCTTCATCTCTTCTCTGAGATTGATGAAGTTCAGTGTGCTTCATCACCATCTAGCTGGAGTTTGCACTGTTTCAAAGTATAAGACCTGGGATGGATGGCTGCTTCTTTGGTTGGTAGAACACCAGACAGCTTGCTCACAAACAGAATTTGCTTACTTTTATGGACTCTTGCTAAGTGGCATAGTCTCTTGTTGTGAGTGCCTGTAAACACTGGGGGTAATGTAGGGCTCTCTCACTCTCTATGGTGTTGATTTGGTCAGCCTGGCTCCTGGAGTGATAGCAAGTCCATCCCCAGGAAATGACAAAAAGATAAGGCGCTTGCAAGGACTCTTCCAGCTTCTCAGCATCAGAGAAACTTTACTCGTCTCTGTGAGTCACCATGATGCTTCTCTCTTTCTCCTTGGCCACTGTCATCTTTCCATCTCAGTTCTCCTGGGCCTGGCCTTTTCCTCGGCATGCCAAAGGTTTTTTTCACTACACTCTTAAATCAGGCAAAAGAAAAGAAGGAAGAAGGACATGGTCTTGTCTGGCAAAGAAGTATCAACTCCAAGTTTGCTATTTCTTGAGGTCCCTGGACCATCTTGGAGGTTTAACATGTGTGTAAATCCTCTCTGCCTAGAACTAGGAAAAATGGTGGGATTGTTATCAAAATCATAATTCTAAGAGTAAATACTTTGAATTGATTTCTGAATCCTTCAAATATATAGCGTTTATATTTAGTATAGAGGGGATTTCATATTTAAATTTAATTTTACTGGTAATATGAGGATATGTTAAGACATGCCAAGTAGTTTTGGTTACTGGCTTACTCTGTGATGAAAACATTTCCAGCAGACTTAATAAAAGTCTTAAAATTAGTTTTTTTTTTTATATGCAAAAGCCAAGCTTTGCTCGCTTCTCTGTTTTCTGGAGCCAGTGTTTTTATTCCTTGTTTTTTCATCACTTTCAGATTTTCCAGGGCATGCTAAATCAACCTCAGTGGATTTTAACTCACAATATTCTTTCCAACATCCAAAAGTGGATTTCAAAATGATTTTTTTCCTGCTGGCTACAAAATTCAGAATGAGTTGAAAGAGCAGGAACATTTCTGTCATTGATGTAGTTTATTACTTAGTGACATGGAAAATCATGTGCATGGTTACTACAAAGGACATTTAGCAAGAAGGGTGTCTGGTAAATGAAAAAAGATCCACCGGAGATGTGATTAACATCAAGCAAACAGCTTTGTTGCCTGTTACTTCACAGCAACCTTCCCCTAAAGTACGGAGAATGTTTTGAACGTACAAGCTACTGTCAGTCCACATCTGCCACCAGTGTGGAGTGGATGCTTACCCAGAGCCAGCCAGTGAGGTTCATTTTCGGGTTTTAGGCTAATTGTTTTACTAACTACAGATACAAACCTTAAGAAGTGCAGTGTGCAAACCAACAAGCCATCTCTCCCACCCCTATTGCCCTCTTTTAAATATAGGAAACTAATGCATAAAGGGAAAGTAAGGCATAAAGAAGTTTCATAATTGGCTAAAAGCATTGTCTCTCAAAAGGGAATGCACAAAAATCCAAACAAGAGTGGAGCAATGGATACTCCTCCCTTTGTACCACAGATGCAGTACAAGGAATGCTAAGGAGCTAAAACATACTGGGAGAGTCATGGAGAGAAGGAGAGGAACTTAAGAGTGTGCATGTTCCAGTGTGGATCTGATACCTTGGTCAATTCAACCACAGTAAGGAATGAATCAGCAAACCACCGGTTGATCCTCATAGATGTTAATAAGACACCAGACATGCTACTCAAAATATGCAATTACAATTTTAAAATTCATTATCATGTAAAAATGAGGAGAATCTCAACTTATATTGGGAAACTTTGGACTTATTTGTGAGTCATATGGAAGAATTCTGCCAGACTATAAAACAGATACAAAAATGATTAAAACATTGCAAACATCATGGAAGTCAAAAGATAAAATTTTAAAAGTAACCCAAAAAGGGAGCAGGAATCTTAAGTGGAACCAAATAGGATAGGATATTTAGAATTGAAAGAGAAATAACTAAACTTGAGCTGGATAGGCACAAGAATGGGAGCAATAACTGAAAACAGTCAGTGAACTTGTAGCTAGCTCTCAATAAATGGAAATTATTCTATCTGAAAGGAAAGTGATAAAAATTTAAAAATCAATTATCTTATACTTCATTGTGGTTTGCTTGGAAATGAAATCTAGTTTTCTTCATGTTCTTGGAGGCTAAATTAAGAATTTGGGAGGCTTATATTGTTCTGTATTATGTTGTTTATCTCATCCTCTCTGTTCCAGTGACCTTTACTGACATTTTCATTGATGTGAAAGACACAGGATGTTCTTGTTTATTTCTAAACATCTTGGGCTATGTCTCTATCTCTCACAATCCTATCTTCATAGCTGTGTTCATATCCTTTGGTTTCGTTTTAATCCAATTTTACACTTATTTATTAGTTTATTTGTGTGTGTGCACGCACACACGCATGAGTGCATACTTGTTGAAGTCAGAGGATAACTCACGGGAATGGGGTCTCTCTTTCCACCACAGGGGTTCTGAGGATTGAATTCGCATCTTCATGCTTGAAGCCAGGCACCTCTACCAGTTGAGCAATTGTGTTAGCCCTAGATCATCATTATTATTATTATTATTATTTTTCAGATAGTACTAGTAACCTTCTTGGTTTATTGGTACATGAGTCGAGTTTTTTTTTTCAGGCTACCTAACTCTCAGCTGTCTCATAAAACTGTTGTCTCTGTGACATTGACAGAGCCAAGAGTGTTTGAGCCTGAGATCTATTGGGTTCCCTGAGGCTAAGCTTCAAAATTGTTTACCCACTTAAGTCTTGTCAATATGGTATTTTAGATTGTGCCTATTTGGGTTACAAAGAAATATTGAGGAAATATGACAGGGAAATATTATTAATTTACTGATTTCTCTATCTTTAACTATTATTGGCATAACAATTTTACTTTGTAATATTTCATGTCTCATTGGAAGATGTTATACTTCAGTTCAAATTCCTACACTGTGATAATCTTGATGCATTTTAATTTTTTACTTTTTTTAAGAATTTAATTTAGTTACATCATTTCCTACCTCTGTTTTCTCCCTCCAACCCCATCCAGGCACCTCCAACCTTGCTCTCCTTAAAATCGATGGACTCTTTTTCTTTAATTGTTGTTGTTGTTGTTGGTGGTGGTGGTGGTGGTGGTGGTGGTGTGTGTGTGTGTGTGTGCGTGTGCACACACACACTCACATTCCTAAATATATAAATACAACTTTCTCAATCTGTACAATGTTACTTGTATTTATGTTGTCAGGGCTGACCATTTTGGTTACTGAATAATTAGTTGCTATGTTACTCCCTGGGAAGACTATTTCTCCACTCTCAGCATTCCTTAATTGCTTGCAGTTCTTTGTGTAGGGTTCATGGTAGCACAGGGTTCCATGTTAGTTTGCCTACTGGTTCCTTCCTTTTATAGTAGAAGAAGAGGGGCAGGAAGATCAGAAAAGAGAGAAATGGAAAGTTTGCTGTGAATCTGTGTCTCCTGGAAATTTAAGAGACACTATAGCCATGAAGTCTCACCAACATGGCTACTTTAATGTTTTAAGGTAATAACATCATCTATAAAAGTTACCTTGTTATTTTCTTTCTAGTTAAAACATCCCTTTAATACCATGGAAGAAGCATTTTCCACTGATACTTTCAGAACCTCAGCCTTGGAATCTTAGATACCATTCATCTAATTTCATCTTATTTGTTAAGATGTCTTCAGAGACTTTTGTATTGGATATCTGTAAAATGACAACCTCAAATGTGAACTGGTGAATGAGTTATAAATTCTGATCATAAAGAAATAGCATGTCCCACAAAGCAGATTTGTTTTGTTTTTCAGTCATTTGTTTTATTCTGTAGGGATTTTAAAATAAAGAATAAAATAAAATAAAATATCACCACCAACAACAACAACAACAATAAATAAAACAGTACGAATAAAAGTGAAAAGGGAGCTTACACTAGGTTTTTTTTTTTTTTCATTCATAGACATTTGGAATGGCATTTGAGCTTTCAAGTTTTCTGTTTGCAAAAACAGACAAACCTATGTTAGTCTCTGGCTGCATGCCCCGGCTTCTGCAAACAATACAACAGAGTTAGTTGTCGTTGATGGCAGGTAGTGTTGTCACTGTGACTCTCTACCAAGTCGTGCAGTGAACACTTTTGTCAGAATGAGGTGTGGGACAAACACTGGCTGGGCCATAGTCTTATTTTATGTATACAAGGGGGTTGAATTTATTTTGTTCCTGTTCTGCTAGGATAAAAAAAAATTCACCTGAGTTATTTCTAACAACAACATCAACAGCTTCCAATTTTTATTAAAGTTCCTGCTGTTCTTGAATACATTGTCACCCTACTGATATTGTTCTTTATTTCAGGCTTTCTTGACCTGTGACCTTCAGAGTAAATGCATTAAGTTCACTGGGACACCATTTTTAGTCTACTAAACTGTTTTTTTTTTTTTTTCTGAATGAGGGTCATTAAGCATTCAGTGCACTCTCAAGATGATTCGAAAGCAATAATTAAAGAATTCCCAAACCTTGGTAAAGAAAAATCTGTTTTAATCTCATATAATCACCAGAATTATCAAAACTGCAAAAAAAAGACTATCCACCAAAGATGAAGAAGAATAACTACCCTCACATTAGTATTTATTTTGCCTCCATTAGCAGTCCCTATAAGGGCCCAAAGTGACCTTAAATAGCATACAATCCAAACACTACATTATACAGGACATCAATACCAGCTGCTGCTACTTATTGAATACTTGACTGAGTGACAGCCATTGTGCTCAGTGTTTTCTATGGAATATTTGTATTAAGAACTTTTGCTTAGAGGATTGAAGAGGATTTAAGATATCAACTATGCTATCAGGAAAGATGGGGTCAAGTTCTCAATCTCAGCCCACAGCCAAACGCTCGTTTCCTCCCACAGCTTCTCATTTCCTGTCAGTCAAAGTGAATCCCACTGAATTCAGTGTTCAGCTAGGATTGCAGTATGAGTACTTATATCATGTCACATATGCTCATGAATGCTTGCTGCCTGTCTGCATTTCCATTTGTTCCCCAGGAAAAGGAAGACAACTCTCTAAAATGTCACACCTTCCTTAATCCCATTCAGACACTGAGTACAAAGTATATTGTAGTCAAATGAAATGACTCAGGAACAACCAGATGTAAAGTGTCATGTGAAGAGCACAGGAATCACTGGCATCAGTTTCATCATCAAGTTTTCTGCTTGATTTTGTCGGGAAGAATTACTCATGGTGGCCTTTAAACAGTAATTTAATTGTACATTCAGTACTGAGGAGGCTTCTGAGATGACAATGAGTTTGCTCATTATCTTTAGGGTTCCGCTTGTGTGTGGGCTATAGACACAAGCTTTATCCAATCATCTGTCAAGCATTCTCACAGCTCCTTTTGCCTATGAATCTTTTTATTAAGTTTTCGGGACTGTGTAACTTTAAAAAGCAGCATCATTTACTTGTCTCCTGTTATAGCTGACTTCAGACCTGAGAACTAGGGAGCTCTGTTTCAAGCTTCCAATCCCTTTTAGTAAAATGCCAACAAGTACTTAGGATAGAGTTCTAATGATTTAGTCTCCAACTGCTTTATTAGCTACCTGTCTTATGGCATCACCTCTTCTCTTTATACTGCAATCATATTGGAAATTCTAAGAGAACATAGCACTGTTATATTAATATATGCATTTCACATGTTATTTTACCTACTTAAAAAATTCTAATTTATCTTTCTTAAAATTTCTTAGAAGCATCCATCTGTCCCAGCCCCGTTTATGGAAAATGCTCCTTATTTTCCTCCAGTTTGTATTTTTATTTTTTATCATCTTTGTTAAATAGCAAATGGATGCAGTTACATGTATTCACTTTTGGGTCTTTGGTTTTGTTCCATTGATCTAAATGTCTTGTATGTGTGTGTGTATGTGTGTGTGTGTGTGTGTGTGTGTGTGTAACATTATCATCCTGATTTATCTATATCTCCACATTATAACTTGTAATTTGTTTTTGTAGTTCCCCTCATCATTGTTCTTTTTGTTCCAGACAAGTTTGGTTACTTAGAGTTTTTTGTGGTTCTGTATTTTAGGATTTTTCTTTATTTCATGGAAGAATGTTACAAGAATTTTGATTGGCATTGCATGGAATCTGTAAATTGCTTTTGGCAGAAGGGACGTTTTTACAATATTACTAAAATTAATCTAAGAGCATGGGTGGTCTTCCCATCTTCTAATGTTTTCCTCAGCCTCTTTCTTCAGAGATTTGAAGTTTTCTTTGTAGAGGTCTTTTAATTCCTTGGTTGTGTTCATTTTAGCTAATTTTTAAAGAAACTGAAAAAGGTGTTTCTATGATCTCTTTCTCATGTGTTTATTAGTGGTTATGTAGAAAGATTACTAATTTTTCTAAGTTGCTTTGAATTTTATCACTATACAGAAATTGTTAATCACTTGCAGAAAATTTCTGGCTGAATTTTTGGAATCAGTTATATATAATATATACTCTGAAAATAGGGATATTGTGAGCTCTTCCTTTTATTTGTACCCTTTTAAATTGCTTTCTTATCTTATTGCTACAGCTAGTATTTCACACTCGATATTGAAAAAGAGTATGTATATTCAGGACATATCTGTCTCAGTCCTGATTTCATAGGATTGCTTCACATTTTTTCTCCAGGAAAATTTTGTCTGTGGTTTTGTCGTAGGTAGCTTTTGTTGTGCTGAAGCACATTCCCTCCAATCTTACTCTCTCATTACTTTTAGCATATGGATGTATGTTAGGTTTTTCAAAAACCTTTTCTGCAAATGTTGTAATGATTATGTGACTTTTACTCTAAGTGCTTTTATGTTGTTTATGTCTTTTATTGAGTTGTGTAAGCTACCTTAATCCCGATGGATGGTCTTTTTGATATATACCTGTATTTGATTTATGATTTTTTTTTGGGGGGGGGGTTTTGAGACAGGGTTTCTCTGTGTAGCTTTGCGCCTTTCCTGGAACTCGCTTTGGAGACCAGGCTGGCCTCGAACTCACAGAGATCCGCCTGCCTCTGCCTCCCGAGTGCTGGGATTAATGGCATGCGCCACCACCGCCTGGCTTGATTTATAATTTTTAATGGATTTTTGCTTCTATATTATCCAGAGATATTGTCTTTTAATTTCCTTTCATGTTATGTCATTATCTGGTTTGGGGACTGAAGTAATACTGGCATTCTAAACTTGTATAAGTTCTAGCTGCATTGTAAATGTTTATTCTTATTGGTGAGTACAGCTCTTAACCCCTCATTGAAGAAATTTCTGTTTTCAGCAGACTGAAAACATTGAAATCCACCACTTGTCACAATGAAAAGAACAAACGATCAAGGGATGCTCTATTACAGTTGATACATCTACAGTGAAATCCTGAAACCTAACATTCGGGATATAGTGTGGAAGAAGGAACAGGAAGATCATAAGAGCCAGAGGACCAAGATGGCATCTGTGAGTTGCTTTCTTCTCTACATAATAGGAAAGTTGCACCCATGAAATTTCAAAATTATACTCATTTAAATATGACAATTCCAACATTACTTGAAACTCCATCCTGAATAGGGGAAATCTCACAAGACCTTACTTCTAGATAAGGAGTTAGACAATTAATGGATGCTGAAAGAGGGAGAATCAACCTTCTCTAAGGATAAACCTTATTATCCAATCAAACCCAAGCTGTCAGCTCCTAAACACATGCACATAGGAGCAATACTAAATGGGTTCAGTGGGTTATATTTATGCAACAATCATTAAATAAGAGGTCATGGATTTAAGAGAGAGTAGGATGCTTGCTGAAGTTGGATAGGAAAGAAGAAAGGGTAGAAATGATGTAGTTACAGTACTCATGTGTGAAATTCTCAAACAAAATGTTCTTAAATTCCCAAGAGGCATTTCAAATGTGAACTTCTCTGCAACATCATTCTTAAACTCATTCCAGAGAAGTTCACATTTGAAACACCTCTTGGGAACTTAAGAACAAGTGCACGCTGAGTAAACCTCAAATTTATTCAATGTTCCTAAAGACTCAAATAATTTCTTTGCAGCTTATTTACAAAAACGGAAATGTATTAACTAAGGCAACACTATTATAGTAGAAAACAGAATGCTGACTGGCAAACTGAGTATTAATTAAGCCAACTTGTCAATAAAGTGAACTAATATTTCTATGAAGTTTTGAAGCTTCTGGGGGAATTGTATCATATTCATTAGTTACTACAATGACTTCCCTAAAATGATCCCCTTATTTTTAAATTTGGATGTATTTGAACACTTTTCCTCATTTCTTTTGTTTTAGTTTAATTTCATGTTTGTTCCAGTTGCAAAAAGAGGATTTATAAATGAATAATTTAATGAGTTTTAGTGAACACAGATAATTTATCTCTTTTGTAGCAGTCTGAAAATTGAAAATTGATTTGTGATTTTAAGGGCTGTGAGCCATAAATACCTTTCACTCCCACAAGCATTTATTCTTCATGTATGCCAAAAATCAGATATTGAGAGATAAACCACACGGGAAGTATTGCCCAAGGCTGCTGCAAAATATCAAGAAGGTTTGTTGGAAGGAAAGATTGCAGATACTTTAAGAAAAAAAATGCTACTTCATATTTCTCTAAAGAAAGGAAAAAGCATTACTGTAATAGATCTAATGTTTAAATGCAGCTCTATTTCTTACACAAAAATGAGTAGTTATTTTAATTATTATTGATGCATTTTTATAGAAATAACAAAATTAGGTTGATAAGTAGGAGGAGCCATCAGCAGATGATTAGTCATTTTAGAAATTTATCATATTTTAGCGAAATTTGTCCTCTGGCTATTCCATAAAAAAATAAAGAAAATAAGATATGTTCCCCACGGCCTATACACTCTATCATTTGAACTAAAAATGTCTTATTAAATTATGTAGAATTTTGCTGCCCAGATCTGATAACATTTCTTTCTCATCTTATTCTCTGGTTTCCTATAAATATCCTGGGAAATTAATGTGCTTGATGATACCAGAACACTCTCAACCGCTTACCACACTTCAACCACATATATCCTTGCAAAGACTCTGGCCAGAGCTAAATTTTCTGCAGACTTTTAAATTAAAATCAATGTATATTTTAGTTCTTACCACTAACTACCTAAGCCTCTGCTTTGAAATCTCAACTAAGATGCATCTATCTGAAACAATGCTATCAAAATTTAAATGACTGCAAAGTGTGATACTTGTGGTTTGGGTTATACACACACTGAACGCTCTTGTATACACATGGCCTCACACTCGGGAGCATCAGAGGACCAATTTAAAGCCTCCTTAGACATGGAAAGCAATTTCAAGAGTCATCCTTAGGCAGAAGTGGATTCAGAATGAGGAAAAACACCTGCCTTGACAGCTGAGATCACAGGATCCTCACCCCACTCTGTGGGAGGTAATTGATACAGTGAATGCTGGTTGATTCATAAAGAGAGAAACCTCACATCTTGGAAGCAGCGGAGAATAACTACAGTGCCAGTTAATTTTAATATTTCCTCTGCTTCTAGGAGAGGGTACTGCCTAAAGGAAATCAATAAATGTGTGCTGATAGAGCACATGTGCTGTGGTCACAAAGTTTCTTTTTATTATTATTAATTTTTAAATTTATTTTACATACTAACCACAGTTTCCCCTCCTTCCTCTCCTCCTGTTCCCTCCCCCACCTCCTTTCTACCCCAGTCCCATCCACTCCGAAAAGGTAAGGCCTCCCATAGGAGTCAACAATGCGTTGCATATCAAGTTGAGGCAGGACCAAGCTCCTCCCAGCTGCATCAAGGTTGAGCTAGGCATCCCACCATAGGGAGTAGGTCCCGAAAAGCCAGCTCATGCGCCAGGGAAAGATCCTGGTCCCACTGCTAAAGGCTACACAAGCTATACAACTGTTGCCCATATGCAGAGCGCCTAAGTCTGTCCCATGCAGGTTACGGAGCTATTGGTCTAGAGTCTGTGAGCTCCCACTAGCTCGGGTCAGCAGTCTCTGTGAGTTTCCTGGTCATAATCTTGACACACACACACACACACACACACACACACACACACACACACACACACACAAACTCCCACTCTCCCAACCCCAACCCTGGCTCCTACAATCCCTCCTCCCTCTCTTCAACAGGACTCTTGGAGCTCAGCCCAATGCTTAGCTGGGGATCTCTGTGTCTGCTTACATCAGTTACTGGATGAAGGTTCAATGATGACAATTAGGATAGTCACCCAGGAGAAGGCCAGTTCAGGCACCCTCTCCACTATTACTAAGAGTCTTAGCTGAGGTCATCCTTGTGGATTCCTGAGATTTTCACTAGCACCAGGCTTCTCCCTAACCCCATAATGGATCCTCTATCAAGATACCTCTTTCATTGCTTTCCCTCTTCCCTCCCCTAACTTGACCATCCTGATTCCTCATGCTTCCATCCCCTCCCCCTCCCCTCAACCCCTTTCCCCTTCCCCCGGTTTAGCCAAGAGATCTCATCTATTTCCCCTTCCCAGGGCGATTACCGTAACTGTTCACCCACACACAATTGGGCATTCATGTTCTGGCCCCTGACTTACCGCATCCTTAACACCTCATTTCTATCTTCTTTAACGACTTTTCGCTTCCATTTTCCCTCAGTTCCTCGTCACTTTTGGTACTTCAATTAGTTGTGTAAGTTTAGCTGTTTGACCCCAAACTGTACGTTCTTGATACTAGGTGGATACTTACAGGTTTTACTTCATGAATTAATCCTATGTGTTGAGAGATTGAACATGCAAAGGGACAAAAACCAGTCCATACATGAAAATAAACTCTGACCCACAACCTATGCAACTATGCAACAAAATGAACATGAATTTGGGTAGGTAGGAAGATGGAGGAAGGAATTTGGGAGGGACAGGAGTGGTGGGGAGGATTGATCCAAATATACTGTATGAAATTCTCAAATAATAAGTAAAAATGTTCTCTATCAGTATTTTTAATTCATTAAGTATTCCATACAATGTATTTTGATCCTATTAACTGGATTTCCTCAAATCCACACATGATTTTGTATCCATTGAACTTTGTTTCCTTTTAGTAAAGAGTCAGAGTGGGAGGAAACAGGGAGAAAATAAGTTCCTTGGTATAAAACATATTGAATGAGAAAACCAGTGCTAAAGTTTGATATTGAGGATCTATAGAACTGTAAATTCATAAGAAAGTTCTTCCCACACAAGAAAGACTCAGTAAAGGCCAGGTTAGGAGTACTGGACACAGATTTGTGTGTGATTAACAAGCTTTGTCCTGGCAGCTCTTCGTCTGAGAACTTATAAGGTTATTTAAGTGGGGAAATAAAGCTGCTTACAAAACATGGGCATTCTTGCAGATGACAGGGACCTGCCAAGGGTTGGTTCTTCGTGACAACTACAAGAAAGATTCACACTTGGGCATCTCAGCTCCTCTCCAAGCAATAAAAGGGCACATTCCCTGGCCAAGTCAATTATTTCATAATCTTTGAACTCCTCTAAACCTCTGCATTGAAATCTCAACTAAAATTCACTTATTTGAAATTTTATCACACCCTTATCTGCTATTTTACTTTCTTCTTTGCTATTACTTGAATTCGTGCCCCCCCCCCCATTTGATTGTTGTCCATGAGACATAAGCAGAGAGAACCTTAAGGAATGATTAGGCCATGGGGCTCCTCCTATATAAGTACAAAGAACTATCCCTCCTGATACTGGCATTTTCTGGAGGTCCTTTTGTTTTGCATCTCTGCCATGGGAAGACAGGGTGTTCCCCTGCCTCAGAAGATGCAGCTCTTCGCAGACACCAATGGCAGTCTTTAACTGTGGCTTTCAGTACTATAATAAATATATTTCCCCTCTGTGTTCATCATGCTGGCTGTGGTTTGACAATACAAAAGGACTTGGCAGTCTCATGTCAATGGATCAACACTAATTTTGCTTTTATGCGAAATCCTTGTAAAGCATAAAACGTGTGTATTATTTGGGGACTTACTCGAGTCTCTTAGTATATTAACTGAGACCTGTGTCCAGGTGTGTTGCTATAGCTAGAGTTCCATTATCTTTATTGATGTATAATGATTGGTTACATATCATCAAATTGATGCTACCAATTAAAATCACTCCTACCAGGAGCATATGGGAGTGTGTTACTCATTTACTATCTTAAACCTTTGAAGTAAAACATTTGTAATCAATATGGTAGGTGTGAGATAGACTATCTTTTCAAACTGCGTTTCTCTGATGACTCATAAACTTGAGGCATTTTAATGAGCTATTTTTCCTCCTGCATAAAATATCTTTAAATGTCATTTTTAAAATTTGATCATATGGATATTTCTTTAAGAATTTTATGGTCCCTCAATTTAAATTCTACCAACAGAATTGTTTATTTAGGTGTGCATAATGTATGCTAAAAATTGTGGCCTAGTTAGCCATTTCTTTGATTAATTAAAATTTCAATATCAGAATAATTCTAATGATTTTAATTTACAATTTTAATTAATTAATTTATTTTACATCCAGGTCACAGTTTCCCTTTCTTCTCCTCCCAGTCCTTCCCCCTACACACCCCCTCTCTCTTCCCAACCCCCAATACACCAATACACTCCTCCATTTCTATTTAAGAAAGGGCGGGTCTCTCATGAGTACCAATAAAACATGGCACATCCAGTTACAGTAAGACTAAGCACTTCCCTGTGTATTAAGGTTGGGCAAGGTGACCCAGTATGAGGAGTAGGGCCCCAACAACCAGTAAAAGAGTCGGAGACAGGCCATGTTCCCACTGTTAGGAGTCCCACAAGAGGACTAAGGCACGCAAATGTAACATTATATGCAGAGGGCCTAGATCAGTCCCATGCAGGCTTCATGGTTGTCAATTTAGTTCCCCTGGGCACCAGTGAGCCCAGGTTAGTTGATTCTCTGAGTTTATTGTGGTGTCCTTGAAATCTCTGGCTCCTACAATCTTTTCTCCCCCTCTTCTTCAGATTTCTCAGAGCTCTGGCTGAAGTTTGGCTGTGAGTCTGCACCTGTTTCCATCAGTTGCTGGATGAAGCTTCTCTGGTGACATTTGGGCCAGACACCAATCCCAGCACATCCCATGGGCAGAACAGACTGTAGGCTGAAGGTTATGTGGTTGGGTTGGGTTCCCACTCCCTCTACTTGAAGTCTTGCCTTGTCACAGAAGATGACCAGTTCAGGCTAAGTATAAGTGATTGCTAGGATTCTTAGCCGTGGCGATCCTTGTAACTTCTTGGAAGATTCCTAGAGCCTGGTTTTTACCTGACCAAGAATGCCCTCCTGTTCCAGTAGTCTCTTCCAGTACTCTCCCTCTCCCCCTCCCAGCCTGATTGCTCATGTTCTCATCTCCACCCACCCTCTGTCCACTCATGAAATCTCTTCTATTTCCTCTTCCCAGGGAGATCCAGGCACACCCCACATGAGCCCTCCTTGTTACCTAGTCTCTCTGTGTCTATGAACTGTAGCATACTTATCCTTTATTGTATAACTAATATCCACTAATGAGTGGATATATACAATGTTTGTTTTTCTAGGTCTGGATTATCTCACTCAGGATGGTTTTTTGAGTTCCATCCAATTTGCCTTCAAATTTCCTGATGCTGTTGTTTTTTAACAACTGAGTAATACTCCATTGTGTAAATGTACCACATTTTCTTTAGCCATCCCTCGGATGAATGAAGTACATCTAGGTTGTTTCTAGGTTCTACCTATTACAAATAAAGCTGCTATGAACAGTTGAGCAAGTGTCCTTGTGGTATGATTGAGCATCCTTTGGGTATATGCCCTAGAGTGGTATAGCTGGATCTTGAGGGAAGCTGATTCCTAGTTTTCTGAGAAACTGCCATACCAACTTCCAAAGTGGCTGTATAAGTTTTCACTCTCACAAACAGTAGAGGAGTGTTCCCCTTGCTCCACATCCTTTTCAGCATGAGCTGTCATGTAATTTTGATCTTAGCCATTCTGACAGACATAAGATGGAATCTCAGTCATTTTCATTTGCGTTTTCCTAGTGGCTAAAGACGTTGAACGTATCCTTAAGTGTTTCTTGTCCATTTGAGATTCTTCTGTTGAGAATTCTCTGTTTAGATCTGTACCCCATTTTTTAATTGCAATATTTGGTTTGTTGATATCTGGTTTCTTGACTTCTTTATATATATTTTGTAAATCAGCCCTCCATTGGATGTGGGGTTGACAAAGATCTTTTCCCATTCTGTAGGCTGCCATTTTGTCCTATTGACAGTGTTCTTTGCCTTCTAGAAACTTTTCAGATTCATAAGGTCCCATTTATTAAGTGTTGATCTTAGTGTCTATGCTTTTGATGTTCAATTCAGGAAGTATTCTCTGGTGCCAGTGTGCCCAAGGCCATGTCCCTCTTTATCTTCTATCAGATTCAGTTTATCTGGATTTATGCTGAGGCCTTTGATCCACTTGGACTAGATTTTTGTACAGGGTGATAGAATAGATCTATTTGCATTCTTCTACACACTTGCATCCAGTTAGACCAGCACAATTTTTGAAGATGCTTTCTTTTTCCATTGTATAATTTTTGCTTCTTTGTCAAAATCAGGTGTCCATAGGTGTAAGAATTTACATCAGGGTCTTTGATTCTATTCCATTGATCCACTTATCTGTTTTTAGGCCAATACCATATGCTTTTTAGTACTATAGCTCTGTAGTAGAGCTTAAAATCAGGGATGATGATGTCTTCAGAAATTTCTTTATTGTACAGGATTGTTTTAGCTATCCTGGCTTTTTCATTTTACATATGAAGTTGAGTATCATTCTTTCAAGGTCTGTAAAAAACATGTTGGGATTTTAATGGGGATTGTATTGAATATGTAGATTGCTTTTGGTAAGATGACCATTTTTACTATGTTAATCCTACCAATCTGTGAGCATGGGAGATCTTTCCATCTTCTGTTGTCTTCTTCAATTTCTTTCTTCAAAGACTTGAAGTTCCGGTCATACAGGTCAGTTGTTTGGTTAGAGTTATACTAAGTTATTTTATATTATTCGAAGCTATTGTAAAGGGTGGTGATTCCTTGATTTTTTTTCTCAATCCCTTTGTTTGCATATAGGAGGGATACTGATTTTTTTGAGTTAATCTTATATACAGCTACTTGACTAAAGGTGTTTATCAGCTATTGGAATTCCTTGGTAGAGTATTGAGGGTTGCTCGTGTATACTATCATATCATCTGTGAATAATGATATTTTGACTTTCTCTTTTCTGATTTGTATCCTCTTGATTTCTTTTAGTTGTTTTATTGTTCTATCTAGATCTTTAAGTACTATAGTGAATAGATATGGAAAAAAGTGGAAAACCTTGCCTTATTACTGATTTCAGTGGAATCACTTTGAGTTTCTCCCCATTTAATTTGCAATCATCTTGCTTTTACTGCTTTTATTATGTTTAGGTATGTCCCTTGTATTCCTGATCTCTCCAAGACTTTTATCATGAAAGGGTGTTGGATTTTGTCAAAGGCATTTTTAGGGCTGAAGAGATGTCTGTCATTAAAGACTAGGCTCACAACTGAAAACATAAGAATAATTTTAATTTTTATATCTCCTTTAATATCATAATATATATACACTTTGTGTTCATGTGCATGTGTGCACTTTCCTGCTCATGTGGGTTTATTAGTATGTGTGGGTGTGCATGAAGGTGTATGTAGAAGCCACAGGACAACCTTGATTGGCCTTGCTCAAATACTATTCATCTTGGTTTTGAAACAACCTTTCCCAGTCTGCTGTTAGAAAATTTATTTTTAATATATAAGTGTGAATTTCCATAGAACATATTTCACTGGATGATTGTCAAGGGATCATCCAGAATAGATCTTCAAGAAACCTCTGACTTGAAGATCAATTGCAGTGTTATGAATGATAGACATACGATGTGCATCATTTATGAGGAATAGCACAAATATGCACATTATGTCTTCGCGCTGAATAGCTATATCCACCAATATAATCCTGTGACAACAATCCCAGACAACACAGAATGTAGTGTACTTGTTTGCATCAGATATCAATGTCAATCTAAAGTAATGAAGGGTATATTTTATTTACTTTCAGATACCTATTGGCATATCTTAGGAACTACCTTCCTCAGATTAAAATTTAATAACTATGGATATGTAGATATACTAAATTATTAAGTTCAAGTAGCATGCATCATTTAAATTTTACTTTTTATTTGTTAAAATTCCCCATCAAATATATACCTCATTCTCTCAAGAATTTATTATGATCTTACTATTTCTATTAATTCATTTAAATTAATAACTATATGGCTATTAAATGAACATATTCCAGTCAAAAGAACACAATGTAGAAGGAAACATGGGTCTGGACAGGTAACTCAGTGGTTAAGAGCACTTTTTGCTCTTCCAGGAGAGCTAGACTTGGTTCCTAGCAACCAAACTGTGGCTCACATGATCTATAATTCCAGTTCCATAGTATCCACCCAACAGACTCTTCTCACTCAGTGGTCACCTGGCATGCATGTAGTACACATGCATGCAGGTAACACATGCATATACTTAAAATAAAATGAATAAATACAATGCCTGACATTCTTGTTCTATTTCATCAATGTGACTGGGGAAGACATTATTTTTCTCCCACTTCAGCTTGCTGTATAAGCAATACTGTTTCATCATTCTAGACTCTGTGCCCTCAGTTCATGTTTCACTAAGTACTTGGCAGATATCACAGGTAGTAAGACATGTATTCTGTCTGACCGTGTTGAAAAGGAAACTTTCTCAACCACACATCAGGTATCATATATAAATGCCACCAAGATCAGACATCTCTCTTTTTTTTTTTTACCTGTGACAATCATACTAAAATTAAAATAGAAACTGCTGTGATACTATTTAGCAGCTCCAAATCAAGGAAAGGACAACGTGTGCATTGTTGCTCTCGGTTCACTTTCAACAAGTGATATAATACCTTTTCCACTTTTCTAGAGATTTCACGTTGTTAAATGCATTTTATAACACGCTGGGACCAGTGAGATGGCTCAGTGAGTGAAAACACGTGCTGTACAAGCCTGATATCCTGAGTACAACTCCTGGATCCAACAGTGGAAGAAAAGAAGCACTTCCAAAACTTGTTTTCTGATAAGCTCAAAACACTGTGAAATGTACGTGTCCACAGTCATGTACTCACACCAGAAACACATACACATAGTAATGAACACATAACACATAATAGTTTTGATAAATTTGACAATAACTCTCATGTCATCTTTGGCTCTATCTCTATGGACCACCTCTTAAGTAAGGCAATACTCCTTTGATTTTTCTAATTCTCATAACCTTTGTAATTTTCATTTTGAGACAACTCCTCACTAAGTTGTCCACTCTGGCTTTGAACTCACCCTATAGCTAAGACACTCCTGCCTCTGTGTCTTAAGTAGCTGAATTCCAGGTCTGTATGTCCAGGCCTATCTCCTCTTCTATGTGATAACAATCTCCTCCTCTTCCAGACTCCTGACTATATTGTGCATCAGTATTAACTCCATATAGTCATAAAGAACTCTTAATGTGACACTTACTTACACAGTCAGTATTGTCAAATCAAGACTGCATGATAAATATGCAGCAGGTGTGCGCCAGTGCTGTGTCATGCACTGATCACTAGACTTCCTTCTAGGAGCCTCTCAGATATGACTTCCCAACACTGTCCTTTCAGAGTGTTTAATTTAGGCTGATATCTAATTTTCCTGTCAATTTGTATTCTCTGCTTAAAATAACAAGAATAACCTACTGCAAACAGTATCTCTCGTATCAAGTGCGATAGCATGAAGCAAAAATATAGAAAGAGCATATGAGTATTAGAGTTAATGTTAACATAAATCACAAACAGCCTTCTAGGGAGTAGATTTTTGTTAGCTGCAATATAAATAACAGTTTATAAATAAACACTTAGGACATTGTTATATTTCTCTTTCGAGGTACATAGTCAAAGCATGGCAGGAAGGCTGTCATTCTCCCACCTTGCCTTCTGTCAGACACCGTTGATTAGTAACATTTTCCTCCATTACTAAGCCACTGCACACTCTTACATTCTTTTTAAGCACTGATCCCCAAGAAGACTCTTCCAAGCTATTTGATTTGTAATCTGAGATGATTTTTTTCTGGGGAGCAGCAAAATCTAGACTTCAGAGCACACACTGAAGGGGTATGGAGTTCCTGGGAGCACAGTATGAGAGTAGCAATGGGTGGCAGAGGATCTGTATTACCCAGCAAGGTATCTGGTTTCATTTCTGCTGCCATTATAAAAATGTCATGACAAAATTAGCCTAGATTACAAAGTGTTCATTTTAGCTGGTAGTTCCAGGTTATAGTATGAGGAGTCACAGAAATAGGACACTTGGAATAGTTGGATACATCACATCCACAGTGAAGAGCAGAGAGAAATGGATCTGTACATGTTTCATACTCAGTCAGCTTTCTCTTCTCTTATATAGTCAATAGCCTTAATCCCTGGAGAAGTGACATCCACTTTCAGGCTGGATCTTCCCATGTTAATTAATGCATACTCAAGGAAATAAATCTCCCACAGACATTCCTATAGACCAACCTGATCTAGATGTCCTCTCATTGAGTTTCTCTTTCCAAGTGATTCTATATTATGCCAAGTTGACAATTAAAGCTAAGCACCATAGCAAGCAGTACCTGATGACAGGTAAAGATTTCTATAAGAGCTCATTGAACTACTTGTGGATTAGAAATGCTAATCCATGTGCTTTTGGGAGTGAGACTTTTGCTGGAGACTGGGTTAGTACAGTTAAGCCAGTTAAAGTGCAGAGAAAATCTGACTTAGGAGTGATTGGCCCTAAATTGGAAAGCTGTATGAATTTCTTTCCCCCAGTACTCAGGGAGTATCTTAGAAGAGAAGGTAGAAATTTTTTAAGAGGCAGAGGTACCATGAATCAGTACTTTTAAACAAGGGTCATTGAACAAATTAACTCACAATGGCTGTGGTTGTCTGCACCCTATCTGCGCAAGATCAAGCTGGTCAACATTTCAGCACAGATGTGGGAGGGGCTCAAGAAACCCTACCACTAGCTGAAGAGCTTTTGGCAGTTGATGGCTTCTGGGAAGAAGGAAAAGTTTCAGGTATGAGGCCCCTGGTAGGATACCTACATATCAGGAGATGGATATATACACATGCACCTATAGGTGGCACTAATTGGACTTAGTAGGCTTAAATAAGACATGAAATTGAAATTCAGATTTGCTTTGGCAGAGTCTAGAATGAATAGGAGGAGAGGGAAGGATATGATCAGAATAAATTGTGCACATTGTAGATATGTATGCAAATCTCAAAGATTAAGTAAAATATACTTAAAATTAACAGAATAATGTAGTGTTAGGGAATGGAGCTACAGTAAAGAAAAGTCTCTATATGAATACTAAACTAAATAAATCTTAATCTAAAAAACTGAAAAGGCACACTACTGAATGGGAGAAAATATTTGCAAGTTTTTCAATTAATAGGGGATGACGATCAGAATACATAGGAGATTTTATAAGTCAATAGCAATTACTATATTGCTATTGATATTATACCCTAATTTAAATATAAGCAAAGAACTTGAAGAGACAATCTCTAAAGAAGAAATATAAATAGCTGCAAAGCATATGTAAAGACAATTCCACAACTCTAATTTGATGGCTTGAGTAGAAATTTTTCCTACAGGCACCTATGTTAAATGCTTCATTGTTAACTGGTGTCATTGTTTTGGACACATTGAAAACTTTCAGAGGTGTAGCCTACCTGGAAGAAGGAAATCTCTGTGGCTATGCCTTTGAAGGTGACTCCTGCTCACAGTCACTTCCAATCTCCATGCTGCCTATCTGTGTAGAAATAAAGAACCTCTTCCATGACACTGTTCTCGACTAGGACTACCTACTCAAGTGCCTGAGAGACAAATAATGGCAGATTGAAACCTATAAACCCAGAAGCCAAAAGAAATCCACATTCTTTTAAGTTTTTCTCTCAAGTACTCTGGTTAAAATCATTCACACTAAATAGTATGTAGTTAATCGTGAGATAAATGCAAGTCAAAATAATGCTATAACATTACTTCTTGTCTATTAAGAGTGTGATAGTCAAAGGAATCAAATAAAGTGTTGGTAAAATTTCAAGAACTTTGATGTTTTTCTGTACTTCTGGTAAGAATGTAAATGGTCAAGAGTTTTTTAAATCAATATGAGGGTTTCACAAAATAGATCAAATGGAACAAGCATAGAAACCAGCAATCTCATATCTGAATGCATAGCTGACAGCATCTAAAGCAGAATATTCAGGACGTATTTGTACACTCATGTTGCATACAGAATTATTTTCAATAACAGAGTGGGAGAAACAATCAAACGACCCATCAACAGATGGATTGTTAAAATATGGCAGTATTCACAAGAGAGCGTTGCTGTCCAAGGAGGAAATCCTGTCACAGCATGGAAGAATTGTAGGGTTGTAATTCTAAGCAAAATAAGTCAATCACAAAAGGTCAAATTCCATGTAATTCCACTTATATGAAATAAAATGTTTTCAAACATCATACAAATAGAAAATAGAGTAGGGGCTACCTGGAGCTAATAATGTGGAGAGGGAATTCATGTTGCCAGTTTCAGGGTTCTAAGATAAAAGGATTCTAGAGTTCTGAGTACCATGAACTAAAAACATTTTCACTATGAACTTTACACTTCAAAATTATTTAAATGAAAAATTGTTAAATGATGTTATACATCATTACTACAATAGGAGAAGTCATTCTATTTGATGTTACAATGTGTTATTAACAATATCTTCTGTATAAAATTCCATGTCCTTCTTTGCATTCACATATATTTTATTTTCTCAATACCAAATGCGTGTGAAAGATACAAAATGTATCCTTTATTCTTTTGACACCTCAAGGAATGTGTTACAGTTGACTACCACATTTCTTCATATCAAAATGACCATATATCCATTCCCTTCTGTAGAACATCCAGTATTTCCACTACCATACCTATAATTTAAATATTTTCTCTCTTCAACACAGTGATAGGACCATTACCCCTTGTATTCAGGCTTTTCCCTAGAAATTGAATTTCAAAGTTATGTTACTTTTCCATTTCTGGGTTCATGTACCACTTAATTTTTCTCATCAAAACAGAAAAGTATTGAGAACATCTTTAAAAATGTAGCCTTTACCTTTTTGCCATTATGCACTGAAGACTTATAGCACAGAGAAGGCAAGAACAGAAGTACACCTGTCACACCTCAAAATCAGTATGTATTTTCTCTGAAAGTTAACTGAGTAAAATCTAATCTGTGTATTCTTAGTAAACTCACCAATTTTCCAATATTACCTGTAGATATTTATATGTAATCCACCCAGAGAATTTGAAGTATAAAGTGAACTGAGAAACAGCTTTGTTCTCAAGGTATAAGCAACTCCCATGAATGGCACAGGAGAGTGAAATCTCTGAGATGAGGTCAAATTGTTTTTGACAGTAGACAGATGCTGGGGTATAGTAGATGTGTATCTCCAGATACTCAGTTACCTAACCCAGCAGCTCACATTTATATAATCACTGCTTGATTATCTTCATCACAAAGTCAAATTTAGCAGTAATCAAGACTCTTTCTCATGGCTTTAGCACCACTAACTAGTTTGTGTAGAGCTGTTTTTCTCATTATTTTTCTGTAATTGCTCATGTAGCACATTCCCTGTCTCCCTGCTGTGACAAAGTGTAGAGAGAAAGCAATATTTACAAAGTTAGACTGTGAATGAGTCAATTAATTCACTGGGCAATGTTTCTCAAGCTTTGATTTACATAAAAGTTATCTGGAAAACATATCTACATTGATTTCTGAGATACTCCTAAAATACTCTGTAAACTGGAAGAGACCTTGGGAAGTTTTGTTTCCTATAGCTTTTCAGGCAATGGTTCTATTACTGGACTTTAAGATAAAACCTAGGTCTCTATTACTTGACTAGGAAAGCAATGAGAGCTAGAAGACATTTTGTTGACAGATTTTAGAGTAACAGCTTTCTTCTCAAGTACAATTTTCATTTCAGGTTGACATTTAAAGCAGCAGGTATATTTTTCAAATAGGAATGATGTCTTACATGACTAGCATGTAGGAGCCAAGAAATGTTAGTAAAGCATTTTTTGAGTTTATGGGCACCAAACATACTTTATACCTAACACAACTGTGGTACTATCAGTCTTGGGGTTGGAAGGAACCCACATTAAATAGATCTGAAGCTGTTCCCTAAGATACCTGACACAGAAATGTATCACTTCTACAAGTATTCTCTACAGTCCTCAGTGAAATTGCATGGAGGAGATGTAATCTGCAGCCACAGCATCAGGTGCAGTAAAGAGCAATCTTCATTATATTCTTACTTTCATACTTGAGTTCCCACTTTATGAGATTCTTCTTAGGCTCGTCATTGCTGCAGGTGTTGGTATGGTATCTTATGAAAAGAATGCCATTTCAAGGGCACTGTCTTTAGAAGCATCTGTAGTTATCACCCCTGAGGTCCTAGAGCACGCAGGATAAAAAGGCTCTTCTACTTCTCTGTCAACATATTTTTACCTTTGTCAGCCAGGAACCATGGGAAAATCCTTCGTGTGATCAAGACTTTCTTCAATAACTCTTGAATACTTTCAACAATTCCTGACTACAAATCATTTAATAGTATGTATTTCAACTCAATCTAAGAAGATAGGTGGTAAATAAATTCTTTGCATTATTTCCCTGGCTTTTTTTTTTTCAAGATTTGGGGGTGAAACACATGTTATTGTACATATTAGGCGAGTTCACTAAAACTTAGATCTCCATCTCTGGCCTTTTAATTATTTTGTTTTGAGACAGAGTTTCAATAAGTTACTAGGATGACTAGAACTTGAAATCCTCCATCTTCTCCCCCACCTCCAAGTAATTGAGATGATGGACATGTGCCAATTGTTCTTCTCATCCTGTCTATTCATAACTGATGGTGGTGACCATACTCATCTTCTCAGTTAGAAATGACACTTCAGTACACATTAAAACAAAATAACTGGGACTTTTCTAAGATGTTATGATTACTATCTCAGCCCATGCAAAAGATCCATTTCGTGTGTTTTTCTTGCTTTCTTACATATAGTTTGAGGCTATTTTATGAGTTTATGAAAGAAATGATATTGAATTTGGGTCATCCTAGCAAAGTAAAATTGTTACAAAATATGTTTGATGGATTGTCTCTACATTGTTGCTTACACATTCCCATTTTAATTTATGCCATTTGGAAAAAATAATTTTCTTTCATTACTCAAATTATCCTGATTTATTTTCATCCCTCAGCATATTATCAGGAATGTCTCATGTGTTCAAAGGGATGACACAATTGTAATAGACAACTACAAATTCATAGGCTTGTTACTATGGTTACCACAAATCAGGTGTTAAAAAGATCTCAGGAAAGTCTTTAGAGCCTCCTAGTTCAAACAGAAATTTCAGATAAGAGCAACCTCAGGAAGTAGAGCAACAGATGAGTAAGTCTGTACAGGCATTGTGTATCAACTTCTTCCTAATAAACATTATATCCTTAGGACATCCTTATGACTCAGAAAGTAAACACATCTTAGAAGGCTCAGGAAGTTCTTGAAACTCACAAAATTCACAAGGCCTTGCTCCAGAGTTATATAAACAGCAACAATTGCTGAGAAGAAACTTGTTTCTCAGCCAGACTGTCTGAAAATGTATAGATACTTTGGAAGACTGTTTTTTAAGTAGTTTTTCAGGAAACTAAACATGCTCTTCATACATAATTGAACATTCATGCTCCTTAGTAGTTAATAAAAAAGAGTTGAAAAGTTATGTGTATAAATTTCAATAACCATAGAAATTGTTTCATAATTACCCAAACTTAGAAACAACTATGTTGTTTTTATTTAAGTTTTTCTATTGCCAATAAAGACTAGGGAGTCAGATACTGGAGTGAAAAACTAATAACTCAAAGAGGCCACAGAGGAGCAACCAGCTAATCTTCCCCTTTTACCAGAGACCCAGTAGGCATGTCTTTCCACAAGTCCTAGACCAAAAAAGCCTGAAAATCTCTAAGTCCTCCCTGCTACTTCCAATGCATCTCTCTAGCCATCTCCCTGCGTCCTCCATACTCTTTATGGCTAATTCTTGTCAACCAGTTGTTGGTTCCAATCCCCGATCCAAGGTTAATATTAATAACATAGTCTTGATCACAGTGTGATCAAATTTCCCCCAACACAACAGTTATTCTTATGTAATGAATGGAGGATAAATAACATACAGTACAGCTAGAAAAAAGTATATCATTCAGTGTCAAAGATAAATGCTCTAACCATCTATGAAATTTATGACAGAAATCTAATGCTTATTATATAATTAAAAAAACTGGTAAGATGGTCTACACATTATATGACTATAATACTACAATATTCTGGAAATGTAAAACTGTGGAGTTAGTAACACAAATCAGTGTCTGCCAGAAAGCAGCGGGCAGAGAATGGTTTGTAAGGGGACTCTTTCAAGAATACTATTAATTGTTCATGACAAAGCTGTTTATAAAACCAAAGAATTAGCAAAAGATAATTTTCAGCAATATATAATTAAGAGAATGCATTACAGTAAAAGTGTATTTAGAAGTATAATACAATACCTGAAATCAAGTAATGTTACACAGTACCAGATTATGACTATGGAAGCTTTTAGTTTGTGATTAGTATTTCAAAAGCAAGAACAAACCCTGTGCTGCATGGCTAACAGCAATGGTTTAAATTTCATTGTGAAGTAAATGGCACAGGACAGATCCTAGTTGAAGACAGGTTCTCCGAGTCTTCTAAGAATGGCCCAGGACCACTGACATTTATGTGCCCTGGGATTTTACTACACAACTGGTTGTATCCTAAATATGTGGCACTCACTCAGTTACTCACCCTGTCCTGAAGAGCAGCACTGGGGCAGTATCCCAGTTGCCCTGCATCTGCAATTTGTCCTCTAATTACAAAGTTGGGTATTTTTATGTTGTCTAGCACTAGAATTTATCTTTTGGTCTCTGAGTGATGTTTTTGAGTATTCATTATTATTTGCAAGGAAATATCTTATTGAATTGAGAGTACAATTTGAGTGATCATGGAACCAGTGACGGGAATGGAATGGGATCTAAGTATTTTTAATGACATGGATGATTATGCTATGAAATACATCTGTATTATGAATCCTGGTGGAAGTTCCCAAGTTTAATATTTGCTTGTTTGTTTGATTACTTTCACAAACCAATGCTTAATGTTACAGTATTGCTTAAAGAATGGCTAGATGACAAATGTGTTGGGGAGAATTTATTGCTTGGAGCTAAAGATAATTTTTAACATGAGAAATCAGATGTTTTGTTCTTATTCTTCTATTTAGTACCTCATCTCTAATTTACTGAATTCACATTAATTCTATTCTTAGGGACAACTTTATAATCTGATGTTGTAATCATTGATTTGGGCTTTGGACTCCCTTGAATTAAGGAATATGCAGATAGACAAAAAATTATTACGTATTCTCAGTCATCCCATAAACTCATTTTATTGCTTCATCAGGAAAATAACGAAGAGCCATAGTTTGTCATTGGGTTAAAATGATAGAAGAGCTCCATGTAGCCGGGCGGTGGTGGCGCACGCCTTTAATCCCAGCACTCGGGAGGCAGAGCCAGGCGGATCTCTGTGAGTTCGAGGCCAGCCTGGGCTACCAAGTGAGTTCCAGGAAAAGGCGCAAAGCTACACAGAGAAACCCTGTCTCGAAAAACCAAAAAAAAAAAAAAAAAAAAAAAAAGAAGAGCTCCATGTTTGTCTTAGGATGTGTCTCTAGAAGAATATCACTTGAGTTGGTAAGCCGAGTAGGAAAGATCTGTCTTAGTGTGGGTGGGAACTACCAGGTAGGGACCTTTGCAAAAGGAGGAGATATGGCATATCCTTATCCTTATCCTTATCCTTTTTTCCCAAAGTTGAGACACCCTTGTTCTCCTTGGAATCCAAGTTACAATTTCTCCAGCTGTTAGATTCTAGGACCTGCATCGGCCACGCCCCTGGTTCTTAAGGTATCACCTTCAGATTCTGGGTTATAGTAGTGTCTCCTCTGAGATATTATGACATAGGGGAGCCACACTGTTTAAAGTCCCCGAGTCTGCTGCTTGCAGAGAGGCTCTAATGGACCTTCTCATGTTCTAAAATCCAATATTCCAAATGCTATAATAATTCTTGTTATAAATCTGTGAATGTGTATCTTATTAGTTCTACCTTTCTGGAGCACCAACACAATTTTTTATACTGGAAAAGTTTATAGAGAAATGGAGATTTTAAGATGAGTTTCTTGAACTTTTATAGGGATTCCATTAATAGATTCCTTACCACTTTAATATCTATGCACATCCAGTGTATAGAAAAATAACTGATATCCACATTGGATGCTTCTAATCAACCATTATAAGAGGCAAGAAACACAGTAACTTTGTATATAGTTTAAACATTTTTGACTTTGTCTGGTTGAATACTCCCATGGTCACTGGACAAAATGACACAAGGGAATGATGACCTAAGGGATTTTATTTTATTTTTTTTTGTTGTGTTTTATTTTGAGACAGGGTTTCTCTGTGTAGTCTTGGATTTCCTGGATCTCAGTCTGTAGACCAGGCTGGCCTAGAACTCAGAGATCTGTCTGCATCTGCCTTTTGAGTGCTAGGATTAAAGGTGTGTGCCACCACTGTGGGTGACCTAAGGGATTTTAATTCCAGCTCCAAATGTCTTCAAATGACATAAATGGTTTAGGTAAGCCCTGAAGAACAATCTTTTGTCCCACCACAGGGCTAAAATAGCTGGAAATGAAACAAACCTCTCACCATGCAAAGTGGCTGAAACAAAAGATAAACTCTTGGCCTTACTCATGACAAGTTTTCAAGTAAGAAAAGAATTTGGGAGGGGGATAGAATCTTGCAAGCTGGGGTGGAAATACATGGGAGGATCCCAAGGAACATCCCCTACATTCTGATGAGTCTTCCTAGCCAACAGACAGGGAAGCCAAACTCAGCAGCATCCTGGTCTGCAGCTCTAGCAGGATCTCTGTGTCTGCAGGGATTACCCCTGCAGGAAGAGGCTGTGGCTTCCCCCAGCATGTGTCTAGCAAGACACACTTTTTTCAAGCACAAACTCCTGCTTTAATTCACTTTGTGCTATTATAACTGGATAGGCACTACCAGGTAATTTATTTAAAAAAAAAAACTAGAAATTCATTTCTCATAGAGTCCTACTCTAGTTCCAGAAAATTCAGTGTCTGAGAATTGTCCACCTCTGAGTCTAAGTTGTCTTGGATTCTGATTCCTTCTGAGGAGAGGAATGCATATAGTCCCACAGCAGATAAAGGAAGAACAAAACGAAGCAAATAGAAATAAATGCTCTCTGCAAGACCCTCTTGTAAGAGCATCTAACCCCAGTCACAAGAGAGGAGCCCTATCACCTGACTACTGCTTAAATACCACCACCCGCAACCCCATACATGCACATAATTAAAGACAGATACTAGCAAGAACTTTACATCAGCCACACCTGAATTTGGGAGGCAGCGTGCTCAAGGCTTTGTAGATTTGGGTACTGTGATGGTGCCAGTGGACATCTCAGATTCATGTTTTCTGATATCAATAATAATTGAATCAGTATTATTTGCCAGGCATTATGCTTTCCCATATTACATAATTTGATCTAAACCAGCAGGATGAAATAGTCCTATTATTCAAGGAGAGAGCCTAAAACTCAGAGGGACAAAATGATTTTCTTGGCACAATAGAAATTTAAATTTTATGATAAATGTATTGCTTAAAATAATGTCATTTAATATTATTAAATATTAAGTTAAATAAATAATAAATTTATTGTTTAGATCGTGGCTTCAGGTTTTTCAACATGGGATCTACCGGCAAGCCACGGAGACATGCTTTTTCTGTGAAACTGACTCTGCCTTGTGCCCTTAACCTTCGTTCTTGAATATCTGTGACAGCTGCCACCAGAGACAACTTGTTAATCCTATTGTGTGCTAGGTTATTATTTCTGAAATGACATCTTAGCCCAAGGATTAAGAAGCCCAGTAATAGGTGACATTTCAGAATCAATTGTTCTGATCATTAACATTCTTACAAACAGAACTTTTCTTTTAAATGATGGGTTTTTGTTTGTTTCAGTTCCTTAAGAGTTTGAACATAAACCCCAAGATTGAAGTTTCACTTCCCCCAAATTGGACTAGATTAAATTATATCTGTCTTCATTCTGCTATATGATGGCCTGGCATTATAAATAGTACTCATATGCTTGTCCTTGCTCACTCTGATGCACACATGACTGCTAAACCAGCCTAAATTAATTAAGCAAGTTTTATTTGATTTTTAACCTTTTAAAGCAGCCCAAAATAAGAGAGCAGATCTAATTTGAAAAACAGAGCTTCCCAGGATGCCAAATCAAATTTATCTCTGTAACAACTCAATAGTAACTGCAGACACATTTCTATGGACCAATTTATGCTCTCAAAACATTCAAAACTAGCAGTACTGCATCTTCCTGCCCTGAATTCAGGGAACATGTATTGATGGACAAAAGAATCTAGATTCAGGCTCATGGAGAATTGTTCAGAATGGACAAGGGGAATTCTCCCCCTAGATTTCTCTGTCTCTCTCTCTCTCTCCCTTCCCCTGTCTCTCTGTCTCTTTCTTCTCTGACCCTCTCTCTTCTTTCCTCTTTTTCTCTCTCTTCCTCCCTCTCTGCCTCTCTCTCTGTCACTCCTCCTTCTCCCTTCCAGTTCCCCCTCCTTTCACTTACTCTTGTCTTGGCTCTGATCCTCCTCTCCCTGACTCTCGGTCTCTTTGCCTCTGTCTCTGTCTCCTATTCATTCTATATATGTATCTATCATCTGTCTGTCTGTCTGTCTGTCTGTCTGTCTGTCTGTCTATCTGTCTAGCTGTTCTTTGGGAGTCAGGGCCTCACTGTGTAATCCAAGCTGTTCTTAAACTCAGTAGGTAGTCGAACTGACCTCAAATTCAGGCTGCTTCTGCTTTATCATTCTGAATTCTGGGATGACAGGCATGTAATGGCAAACCTGGCTGTCCTCACTCCTTTTTATTTCCCTTCTCTCTCTCTCTCTCTCTCTCTCTCTCTCTCTCTCTCTCTCTCTCTCTCTCTCTCTTTCTTTCCTTAACTCTACTTCTCTTCATTCTTTTCCTTCCTGATTCTTTTTATTTTTCATATGTATACCACTTCTGCAGCCCAAGTGATAGAAAGATTTTTATGATGAGTAGTACCAAAGCTATGACTGTATTTGAAAACCTACTTTAAATTACATTAAAATGAAATATTGGCTGTGTTCAGAACATGCTAATGATAATAACAACATTATGACAGGGTTTATTGATTATGTATTGATAATTCACAAGATGCTAGTATTATGTTCAAGTGTTTTAAAGCTAGAAACTTACTCAAAACTTAAGTAGTTTTTTAGATGGGGTTATTATTACCATCCTTAATTGACAATGAGGAAACTAAAGACCAGCGAATCAAAATCCTCACCCAGGAATTTAAATTGGTTTGTGGTGAAAAAATGATTTAAAACCAGCTGTTGGGGCCATAATATTCCAGGAACATACCCTGTGTTTGTATACAGCCTTTGAAACTTGGAAGGGATTAGTTATGTCTAGGTTATTTACTGAACCCAATTAGTGGGAGAGATATTGTCTTCCTTTCTTATTTACTAGCTAATTATCTGTCACTTCTCCTTATCCAGAAAATGCCCATTGAAAGAGGATTTCAGACATTAGAAAGTGGGGCATATCACTAATCTGGTAACAAGTATGGAAATGATGTGCTCTACCTAAGAACAAACTGAAATTCTGAAGAGAGTCTGTAGAGCTCATAACATGGTCTCCATGAAGATTCATTAAGGTGCCCGAAGCCCTTCAACAGCAGGGAGCTAAGCATTTGCTATGCATTCTACAACATGCGTTGACCTCCTCATCTATTTAGTCAGTAAGAGTGCACTGGGGATCTACTGTGTGCAAAGTGCTCCTCTTGACTTGATAGAACTTAGAGGGAGACATATAGAAATTAATCTTTGAGTAGTGCATGGCAGGTAGTCATAACAATGTGCAAGAAACTAAATTTGAAAAAAAAAACAGGAATAGAGAGACCCTTGGTGTGAAATATTGGGGCCTTTTATTAAAGGAAGACTGGGCTGAGGTGTAGCTCACAGACATTGTGTCAGCCTAGCAGCTGGAGACCCTGAAATTGAGCCCCATCAATGTATAAACATCAACCAGAAATGATCTAGAAAGAAACCCGTGAAAAGTGCAAAGAAATGTGTTTGTGTATAAAGACCAATTATATATGAAGGAGGCAGGCATTCAAGTCCCTCGGGAAATGCAAAGGTTACCAGAGAGAAGACACAACCAGTGCACAGATGCTGAGGAGGTAGAATCCCTGGTGTGGTACTGAACCACCAAGAGGACATTGCCATGGGGACATCAGAGAAGAAGCTTGCAATAGGAGATGAGAGCTTGCACTGGTGGAGATACATGTTCTCGTAGAACCTCTAGACTATTTAATCTTTCCCTCTTATTGTTTATTTGCCTTGTTTAAAAATGGGATAAGAAATCATTGGAAGGAATGAGTAATGAGCATGGTACCTATATCTGTCCCACTCTTAAGGTAATTTTTACCTGTCGTGTTGAATACAGGCCTTAGAGAGGTGAGGGAAGACACTGGAATCCCAGCTCACCAAAGTTAAGCTGATGGGAGTAAAGATCAGCGAGTGAGAATCTATTTTGTTCAGGGTACCATGATGAAAATAAACCAGAATCATTTACACTTGTACAAAGAAGCACATGAGCAGGACCTACGGTATTCCCATGTGTACCAAGTGTGTCCATGACAGGATCAAGCAGCCTTTCCTTATTGAGGAGTAGGAAATTGTTGTGACAGTGTTAAAGGTGCAAGCATGGGGTCAGAAAATGAAATAAATATGTAGCTTCTTATAATAATAATAATAATAATAATAATAATAATAATAAACTGACCTTAAATACAAATTTTGTTTCTATTAAAACAGCCTGGTCTACACAGTTAGTTCCAGGGCAGCCAGAGCTCCATAGTGATATTCTTGGAACCACCAAATAAACAGAATCAACAATAATAACTACAAAAACCTGAGCAATCATCAGGAGCTGAAGATTTGATTGTAACACTCGTATAACTAAATGATTCAAGAATAAATAGAAATGGAACTCTACTACATAAACTGATGTCAGTAAACCCTCAAAATCTTCTTTAATAGAAAATAGATTTTGTTTCATACACTCTATTCAGATTAAAGTTTCCCTCCACCAAATGCTTTCATATTCTCCCTACTCCTCACCCACACAAATCCACACCCTTTCTTTTGCTCATTTCTCTCAGGCATCATCATCATCATCATCATCATCATCATCATCATCATCAATAAGATAAAATCAAACCAGAATAGGATGAAATAAATAAGCAAACAGAAAATAAGAGCAGAAGAAAAGGCAAAAGAAACACACAGATGCAGAGACACACATATTTGCACACTCAGAGCCCATAAAAAGCACAAAATAGGAAACCGTAATGTATAGGCAAAGAACTTGTAAGTTGAAAGAAAAAGAGAAAGAAAGAAAGAAAGAAAGAAAGAAAGAAAGAAAGGAAGAAAGGAAGGAAGAAAGAGAAAGAAAGAAAGAAAGAAAGAAAGGGAGGGAG